>NW_027464628.1:978000-1304000 GCF_043290135.1 Rhipicephalus microplus
TAGTGTGTAACCAGTAGTCTTACCCGTTTTTGAGTCCTGCCAGTGCCATAAAGAGCCATCTTCCCTACAAACCGGATACCTTTTCAACCGATTGAGGTTTCCCCTCGACCTTTCAGGGGCGAAGCTCCTTAAAGCGGCACCCGTTCGTCACTCGTAGTAGTCCTAGTCGTAGTCGTACTGTGTAACCAGTATACTTTTTGTTTTTGAGCCCTCCCAGCGCCGTAAAGAGCCATCTTCTCTACCAGCCGGATACCTTTTCAACCGATCGATGTTTCCACTCAAATGTTTAGGGGCGAAGCTCCTTAATGCGGCACCCGTTAGTTCCTCGTAGTAGCCTTGTCGTACTCGTAGTGTGCAACTAGTATACATACCCGTTTGTGAGCCCTGCCTGCGCCGTAAAGAGCCATATTCTCTACCAGCCGTATACCTTTGCAACCGATCGAGGTTTCTCCTCAGCCTTTTAGGGACGAAGCTCCTTAAAGCGGCGACCGTTCGTCCCTCGTAGTAGTCCTAGTCGTAGTTGTAGTGTGTAACCAGTATACTTATCCGTTTGTGAGCCCTGCCAGCGCTGTAAAGAGCCATCTTCTCTACCAGCCGGATACCTTTTCAACCAATCGAGGTTTTCCCTCAGCCTTTGAGGGGTGAAGGTCCCTAAAGCGGCAACCGTTCGTTCATCTTAGTAGTCCGAGTCGTAGTCGTAGTGTGTAACCAGTACACTTACCCGTTTCTGAGCCCTGCCAGTGCCATAAAGAGCCATCTTCTCTGCAAACCGGATACCTTTTCAACCGATCGAGGTTTCCACACAACCTTTTAGGGACGAAGCTCCCTAAAGCGGCACCCGTTCGTTCATCGTAGTAGTTCTAGTCGTAGTCATAGTGTGTAACCAATACACTTACCCTTTTGTGAGTCCTGCCAGTGCCATAAAGAGCCATCTTCCCTACAAACCGGATACCTTTTCAACCGATTGAGGTTTCCTCTCGACCTTTCAGGGGCGAAGCTCTCTAATGCGGCACCCGTTAGTTCCTCGTAGTAGCCTTGTCGTAGTCGTAGTGTGCAACTAGTATAAATACCCGTTTTTGAGCCCTGACAGCGTCGTAAAGAGTCATCTTCACTACCAGCCGGATACCTTTTCAACCGATCGAGGTTTCCACACAACCTTTTAGGGACGAAGCTTCTCAAAGCAGCACCCGTTCGTTCATCGTAGTAGTTCTAGTCGTAGTCGTAGTGTGTACCAGTACACTTACCCTTTTGTGAGTCCGGCCAGTGCCATAAAGAGCCATCTTCCCTACAAACCGGATACCTTTTCAACCGATTGAGGTTTCCACTCGACCTTTCAGGGGCTAAGCTCCTTAAAGCGGCACCCGTTCGTCACTCGTAGTAGTTCTAGTCGTATTTGTAGTGTGTAACCAGTATACTTTTTGTTTTTGAGCCCTCCCAGCGCCGTAAAGAGCCATCTTCTCTACCAGCCGGATACCTTTTCAACCGATCGATGTTTCCACTCAAATGTTTAGGGGCGAAGCTCCTTAATGCGGCACCCGTTAGTTCCTCGTAGCAGCCTTGTCGTAGTCTCAGTGTGCAACTAGTATACATACCCGTTTGTGAGCCGTGCCAGCGCCGTAAAGAGCCATTTTCTCTACCAGCCGTATACCTTTTCAGCCGATCGAGGTTTCCCCTCAGCCTTTTAGGGTCGAAGCTCCTTAAAGCGGTCCCGTTCGTCCCTCGTAGTAGCCCTAGTCATAGTCGTAGCGTGTAACCAGCAAACTTTCCCGTTTTTGAGCCCTGACAGCGTTGTAAAGAGTCATCTTCTCTACCAGCCGGATACCTTTTCAACCGATCGAGGTTTTCACTCATCCTTTTAGGGGCGAAGCTTCTTAAAGCGGCACCCATTCGTTCATCGTAGTAGTCCAAGTCGTAGTCGTTGTGTGTAACCAGTATACTTACCCGTTTTTGAGCCCTGCCAGCGCCGTAAATAGCCATCTTCTCTACCAGCCGGATACTTTTTCAACCGATCGAGGTTTCAACTCAACCTTTTTTGGGCGAAGCTCCTTATAGCGGCACCGGTTCGTTCCTCATAGTAGTCCTAGTCGTAGTTGTAGTGTGTAACCAGTATACTTCTCCGTTTGTGAGTCCTGCCAGTGCCATAAAGAGCCATCTTCCCTACAAACCGGATACCTTTTCAACCTATTGAGGTTTCCACTCGACCTTTCAGGGGCGAAGCTCCTTAAAGCGGCACCCGTTCGTCACTCGTAGTAGTCCTAGTCGTAGTCGTAGTGTGTAACCAGTATACTTTTTGTTTTTGAGCCCTCCCAGCGCCGTAAAGAGCCATCTTCTCTACCAGCCGGATACCTTTTCAACCGATCGATGTTTCCACTCAAATGTTTAGGGGCGAAGCTCCTTAATGCGGCACCCGTTAGTTCCTCGTAGTAGCTTTGTCGTAGTCGTAGTGTACAACTAGTATACATACCCGTTCGTGAGCCCTGCCTGCGCCGTAAAGAGCCATATTCTCTACCAGCCGTATACCTTTGCAACCGATCGAGGTTTCCCCTCAGCCTTTTAGGGAGGAAGCTCCATAAAGCGGCGACCGTTCGTCCCTCGTAGTAGTCCTAGTCATAGTAGTAGTGTGTGACCAGCATACGTACCCGTTTTTGAGCTCCGACAGCGTCGTAAAGAGTCTTCTCTACCAGCCGGATACCTTTTCAACCGATCGAGGTTTCCACTCACCCTTTCAGGGGCGAAGCTTCTTAAAGCGGCACCCATTCGTTCATCGTAGTAATCAAAGTCGTAGTCGTAGTGTGTAACCAGTATACTTACCCGTTTTTGAGCCCTGCCAGAGCCGTAAAGAGCCATCTTCTCTACCAGCCGGATACTTTTTCAACCGATCGAGGTTTCAACTTAACCTTTTAGAAGCGAAGCTCCTTGAAGCGGCACCCGTTCATTCATCGCAGTAGTCCCAGTCGTAGTCGTAGTGTGTAACCAGTATACTTACCCGTTTGTGAGCCCTGCCAGCACTGTAAAGAGCCATCTTCTCTACCAGCCGGATACCTTTGGAACTGATTGTGGTTTTCTCTCAGCCTTTTAGGGGTGAAGGTCCCTAAACCGGCAACCGTTCGTTCATCTTAGTAGTCCTAGTCGTAGTCGTAGTGTGTAACCAATACACTTACCCTTTTGTGAGTCCTGCCAGTGCCATAAAGAGCCATCTTCCCTACAAACCGGATACCTTTTCAACCGATTGAGGTTTCCTCTCGACCTTTCAGGGGCGAAGCTCTCTAATGCGGCACCCGTTAGTTCCTCGTAGTAGCCTTGTCGTAGTCGTAGTGTGCAACTAGTATAAATACCCGTTTTTGAGCCCTGACAGCGTCGTAAAGAGTCATCTTCACTACCAGCCGGATACCTTTTCAACTGATCGAGGTTTCCACTCGACCTGTCAGGGGCTAAGCTCCTTAAAGCGGCACCCGTTCGTCACTCGTAGTAGTTCTAGTCGTATTTTAGTGTGTAACCAGTATACTTTTTGTTTTTGAGCCTTCCCAGCGCCGTAAAGAACCATCTTCTCTACCAGCCGGATACCTTTTCAACCGATCGATGTTTCCACTCAAATGTTTAGGGGCGAAGCTCCTTAATGCGGCACCCGTTAGTTCCTCGTAGTAGCCTTGTCGTAGTCTCAGTGTGCAACTAGTAAACATACCCGTTTGTGAGCCCTGCCAGCGCCGTAAAGAGCCATTTTCTCTACCAGCCGTATACCTTTTCAGTTGATCGAGGTTTCCCCTCAGCCTTTTAGGGTCGAAGCTCATTAAAGCGGTCCCGTTCGTCCCTCGTAGTTGTCCTAGTCGTAGTCGTTGTGTGTAACCAGTATACTTACCCGTTTTTGAGCTCTGACAGCGTTGTAAAGAGTCATCTTCTCTACCCGCCGGATACATTTTCAACCGATCGAGGTTTTCACTCATCCTTTTAGGGGCGAAGTTTCTTAAAGCGGCACCCGTTCGTTTATCGCAAATTCCCAGCCGTAGTCGTAGCGTGTAACCAGTATACTTACCCTTTTTTGAGCCCTGCCAGCGCTGTAAAGAGCCATCTTCTCTACCAGCCGGATACCTTTTCAACCGATCGTGGTTTTCTTTCAGCCTTTTAGGGGTGAAGGTCCCTAAACCGGCAACCGTTCGTTCATCTTAGTGGTCCTAGTCGTAGTCGTAGTGTGTAACCAGTACACTTACCCGTTTCTGAGCCCTGCCAGTGCCATAAAGAGCCATCTTCTCTACAAACCGGATACCTTTTCAACCGATCGAGGTTTCCACTCGACCTTTTAGGAGCGAAGCTCCTTAAAGCGGCACTCGTTCGTTCCTCGTAGTATTCCTAGTCGTAGTCGAAGTGTGCATCTGGTATACTTACCCGTTTGTGAGCTCTGCCAACGCCATAAAGAGCCATCTTCTCTACCAGCCGGATGACTTTTCAACCGATCGAGGTTTCTACTCATTCTTTTAGGGGCGAAGCTCCTTAAAGCGGCACCCATTCGTTCATCGTAGTAGTCCAAGTCGTGGTCGAAGTGTGTAACCAGTGTTTTTACCCGTTTGTGAGCCGTGCCAGTGTAGTAAAGAGCCATCTTCTTTACAAACTGGATACCTTTTCAACCAATCGAGGTTTCCGCTCGAACTTTTAGGGGCGAAGCTCCTTAAAGCGGCACTCGTTCGTTCCTCGTAGTATTCCTAGTCGTAGTCGAAGTGTGCATCTAGTATACTTGCCCGATTGGGAGCCCTGCCAACGCCATAAAGAGCCATCTTCTCTACCAGCCGGATGACTTTTCAACCGATCGAGGTTTTTACTCATCCTTCTAGGGGCGAAGCTCCTTAAAGCGGCACCCATTCGTTCATCGTAGTAGTCCAAGTCGTAGTCGAAGTGTGTAACCAGTGTTTTTACCCGTTTGTGAGCCCTGCCAGTGTAGGAAAGAGCCATCTTCTTTACAAACCGGATACCTTTTCAACCAATCGAGGTTTCCACTCGACCTCTTAGGTGCGAAGCTCCTTAAAGGTGCACCCGTTCGTCCCTCGTAGTAGTTCTAGTCGTAGTCGTAGTGTGTAACCAGTATACTTTTTGTTTTTGAGCCCTCCTAGCGCCGTAAAGAACCATCTTCTCTACCAGCCGGATCTCTTTTCAACCGATTGATGTTTCCACTCAAACTTTTAGGGGCGAAGCTCCCTAATGCGGTCCCCGTTCGTTCATTGTTGTAGAACTAGTAGTAGTCGTAGTTTGTAACCAGTACACTCACCCGTTTCATAGCCCTGCCAGTGCCATAAAGAACCATCGTCTCTACCAGCCGGATACCTTTTCAACCGATCGAAGTTTGCACTCGACTTTTTAGGGGCGAAGCTCCTTAACGCGGCACTCGTTCGTTCCTCGTAGTATTCCTAGTCGTAGTCGAAGTGTGCATCTAGTATACTTACCCGTTTGTGAGCCCTGCCAACGCCATAAAGAGCCATCTTCTCTACCAGCCGGATGACTTCTAAACCGTTCGAGGTTTCTACTCATCCTTTTAGGGGCGAAGCTCCTTAAAGCGGCACCCATTCGTTCATCGTAGTAGTCCAAGTCGTAGTCGAAGTGTGTAACCAGTGTTTTTACCCGTTTGTGAGCCCTGCCAGTGCAGTAATGAGCCATCTTCTTTAGAAACCGGATACCTTTTCAGCCGATCGAGGTTTCCACCCAACCTTTTAGGGGCGAAGCTCCCTAAAGCGGCACCCGTTCGTTCATCGTAGTAGTTCTAGTCGTAGTCATAGTGTGCAACTAGTATACATACCCGTTTTTGAGCCCTGACAGCGTCGTAAAGAGTCATCTTCACTACCAGCAGGATACCTTTTCAACTGATCGAGGTTTCCACTCGACCTTTCAGGGGCTAAGCTCCTTAAAGCGGCACCCGTTCGTCACTCGTAGTAGTTCTAGTCGTATTTGTAGTGTGTAACCAGTATACTTTTTGTTTTTGAGCCTTCCCAGCGCCGTAAAGAGCCATCTTCTCTACCAGCCGGATACCTTTTCAACCGATCGATGTTTCCACTCAAATGTTTAGGGGCGAAGCTCCTTAATGCGGCACCCGTTAGTTCCTCGTAGTAGCCTTGTCGTAGTCTCAGTGTGCAACTAGTAAACATACCCGTTTGTGAGACCTGCCAGCGCCGTAAAGAGCCATTTTCTCTACCAGCCGTATACCTTTTTAGTTGATCGAGGTTTCCCCTCAGCCTTTTAGGGTCGAAGCTCATTAAAGCGGTCCCGTTCGTCCCTCGTAGTTGTCCTAGTCGTAGTCGTTGTGTGTAACCAGTATACTTACCCGTTTTTGAGCTCTGACAGCGTTGTAAAGAGTCATCTTCTCTACCCGCCGGATACATTTTCAACCGATCGAGGTTTTCACTCATCCTTTTAGGGGCGAAGCTTCTTAAAGCGGCACCCGTTCGTTTATCGCAAATTTCCCAGCCGTAGTCGTAGCGTGTAACCAGTATACTTACCCTTTTTTGAGCCCTGCCAGCGCTGTAAAGAGCCATCTTCTCTACCAGCCGGATACCTTTTCAACCGATCGTGGTTTTCTTTCAGCCTTTTAGGGGTGAAGGTCCCTAAACCGGCAACCGTTCGTTCATCTTAGTGGTCCTAGTCGTAGTCGTAGTGTGTAACCAGTACACTTACCCGTTTCTGAGCCCTGCCAGTGCCATAAAGAGCCATCTTCTCTACAAACCGGATACCTTTTCAACCGATCGAGGTTTCCACTCGACCTTTTAGGAGCGAAGCTCCTTAAAGCGGCACTCGTTCGTTCCTCGTAGTATTCCTAGTCGTAGTCGAAGTGTGACTCTGGTATACTTACCCGTTTGTGAGCTCTGCCAACGCCATAAAGAGCCATCTTCTCTACCAGCCGGATGACTTTTCAACCGATCGAGGTTTCTACTCATTCTTTTAGGGGCGAAGCTCCTTAAAGCGGCACCCATTCGTTCATCGTAGTAGTCCAAGTCGTAGTCGAAGTGTGTAACCAGTGTTTTTACCCGTTTGTGAGCCGTGCCAGTGTAGTAAAGAGCCATCTTCTTTACAAACCGGATACCTTTTCAACCAATCGAGGTTTCCGCTCGACCTTTTAGGGGCGAAGCTCCTTAAAGCGGCACTCGTTCGTTCCTCGTAGTATTCCTAGTCGTAGTCGAAGTGTGCATCTAGTATACTTGCCCGTTTGGGAGCCCTGCCAACGCCATAAAGAGCCATCTTCTCTACCAGCCGGATGACTTTTCAACCGATCGAGGTTTTTACTCATCCTTCTAGGGGCGAAGCTCCTTAAAGCGGCACCCATTCGTTCATCGTAGTAGTCCAAGTCGTAGTCGAAGTGTGTAACCAGTGTTTTTACCCGTTTGTGAGCCCTGCCAGTGTAGGAAAGAGCCATCTTCTTTACAAACCGGATACCTTTTCAACCAATCGAGGTTTCCACTCGACCTCTTATGGGCGAAGCTCCTTAAAGCTGCACCCGTTCGTCCCTCGTAGTAGTTCTAGTCGTAGTCGTAGTGTGTAACCAGTATACTTTTTGTTTTTGAGCCCTCCTAGCGCCGTAAAGGACCATCTTCTCTACCAGCCGGATCTCTTTTCAACCGATTGATGTTTCCACTCAAACTTTTAGGGGCGAAGCTCCCTAATGCAGCCCCCGTTCGTTCATTGTTGTAGACCTAGTCGTAGTCGTAGTTTGTAACCAGTACACTCACCCGTTTCATAGCCCTGCCAGTGCCATAAAGAACCATCGTCTCTACCAGCCGGATACCTTTTCAACCGATCGAAGTTTCCACTCGACTTTTTAGGGGCGAAGCTCCTTAAAGCGGCCCCCATTCGTCCCTCGTAGTAGTCTTAGTCGTAGTCGTAGTGTGTTATCAGCATACTTACCCGTTTGTGAGCCCTGCCAGCGCCGTAACGGTTCATCTTCTTTACCAGCCGGATACTTTTTCAACCTATTGATGTTGCTACTCAACCGTTTAAGGGTGAAGTTCCTTAAAGTGGCACCCGTTCGTTCTTCGTAGTATTTCTAGTCATAGTCGAAGTGTGCAACTAGTATACTTTTCGTTTTTGAGTCTTCCCAGCGCCGTAAAGAGCCATCTTCTCTACCAGCCGGATACCTTTTCAACCAATCGAGGTTTACGCTCGACCTTTTAGGGGCGAAGCTCCTTAAAGCGGCACTCGTTCGTTCCTCGTAGTATTCTTAGTCGTAGTCGAAGTGTGCATCTAGTATACTTACCCGTTTGTGAGCCCTGCCAACGTCATAAAGAGCCATCTTCTCTACCAGCCGGTTGACTTTTCAACCGATCGAGGTTTCTACTCATTCTTTTAGGGGCGAAGCTCCTTAAAGCGGCACCCATTCGTTCATCGTAGTAGTCCAAGTCGTAGTCGAAGTGTGTAACCAGTGTTTTTACCCGTTTGTGAGCCGTGCCAGTGTAGTAAAGAGCCATCTTCTTTACAAACCGGATACCTTTTCAACCAATAGAGGTTTCCGCTCGACCGTTTAGGGGCGAAGCTCCTTAAAGCGGCACTCGTTCGTTCCTCGTAGTATTCCTAGTCGTAGTCGAAGTGTGCATCTAGTATACTTGCCCGTTTGTGAGTCTGCCAACGCCATAAAGAGCCATCTTCTCTACCAGCCGGATGACTTTTCAACCGATCGAGGTTTCTACTCATCCTTCTAGGGGCGAAGCTCCTTAAAGCGGCACCCATTCGTTCATCGTATTAGTCCAAGTCGTAGTCGAAGTGTGTAACCAGTGTTTTTACCCGTTTGTGAGCCCTGCCAGTGTAGGAAAGAGCAATCTTCTTTACAAACCGGATACCTTTTCAACCAATCGAGGTTTCCACTCGACCTCTTAGGGGCGAAGCTCCTTAAAGGTGCACCCGTTCGTCCCTCGTAGTAGTTCTAGTCGTAGTCGTAGTGTGTAACCAGTATACTTTTTGTTTTTGAGCCCTCCTAGCTCCGTAAAGAACCATCTTCTCTACCAGCCGGATCTCTTTTCAACCGATTGATGTTTCCACTCAAACTTTTAGGGGCGAAGCTCCCTAATGCGGTCCCCGTTCGTTCATTGTTGTAGAACTAGTAGTAGTCGTAGTTTGTAACCAGTACACTCACCCGTTTCATAGCCCTGCCAGTGCCATAAAGAACCATCGTCTCTACCAGCCGGATACCTTTTCAACCGATCGAAGTTTGCACTCGACTTTTCAGGGGCGAAGCTCCTTAAAGCGGCACTCGTTCGTTCCTCGTAGTATTCCTAGTCGTAGTCGAAGTGTGCATCTAGTATACTTACCCGTTTGTGAGCCCTGCCAACGCCATAAAGAGCCATCTTCTCTACCAGCCGGATGACTTCTCAACCGATCGAGGTTTCTACTCATCCTTTTAGGGGCGAAGCTCCTTAAAGCGGCACCCATTCGTTCAACGTAGTAGTCCAAGTCGTAGTCGAAGTGTGTAACCAGTGTTTTTACCCGTTTGTGAGCCCTGCCAGTGCAGTAATGAGCCATCTTCTTTAGAAACCGGATACCTTTTCAACCGATCGAGGTTTCCACCCAACCTTTTAGGGGCGAAGCTCCCTAAAGCGGCACCCGTTCGTTCATCGTAGTAGTTCTAGTCGTAGTCATAGTGTGTAACCAATACACTTACCCTTTTGTGAGTCCTGCCAGTGCCATAAAGAGCCATCTTCCCTACAAACCGGATACCTTTTCAACCGATTGAGGTTTCCACTCGACCTTTCAGGGGCGAAGCTCTCTAATGCTGCACCCGTTAGTTCCTCGTAGTAGCCTTGTCGTAGTCGTAGTGTGCAACTAGTATACATACCCGTTTTTGAGCCCTGACAGCGTCGTAAAGAGTCATCTTCACTACCAGCAGGATACCTTTTCAACTGATCGAGGTTTCCACTCGACCTTTCAGGGGCTAAGCTCCTTAAAGCGGCACCCGTTCGTCACTCGTAGTAGTTCTAGTCGTATTTGTAGTGTGTAACCAGTATACTTTTTGTTTTTGAGCCTTCCCAGCGCCGTAAAGATCCATCTTCTCTACCAGCCGGATACCTTTTCAACCGATCGATGTTTCCACTCAAATGTTTAGGGGCGAAGCTCCTTAATGCGGCACCCGTTAGTTCCTCGTAGTAGCCTTGTCGTAGTCTCAGTGTGCAACTAGTAAACATACCCGTTTGTGAGACCTGCCAGCGCCGTAAAGAGCCATTTTCTCTACCAGCCGTATACCTTTTTAGTTGATCGAGGTTTCCCCTCAGCCTTTTAGGGTCGAAGCTCATTAAAGCGGTCCCGTTCGTCCCTCGTAGTTGTCCTAGTCGTAGTCGTTGTGTGTAACCAGTATACTTACCCGTTTTTGAGCTCTGACAGCGTTGTAAAGAGTCATCTTCTCTACCCGCCGGATACATTTTCAACCGATCGAGGTTTTCACTCATCTTTTTAGGGGCGAAGCTTCTTAAAGCGGCACCCGTTCGTTTATCGCAAATTTCCCAGCCGTAGTCGTAGCGTGTAACCAGTATACTTACCCTTTTTTGAGCCCTGCCAGCGCTGTAAAGAGCCATCTTCTCTACCAGCCGGATACCTTTTCAACCGATCGTGGTTTTCTTTCAGCCTTTTAGGGGTGAAGGTCCCTAAACCGGCAACCGTTCGTTCATCTTAGTGGTCCTAGTCGTAGTCGTAGTGTGTAACCAGTACACTTACCCGTTTCTGAGCCCTGCCAGTGCCATAAAGAGCCATCTTCTCTACAAACCGGATACCTTTTCAACCGATCGAGGTTTCCACTCGACCTTTTAGGAGCGAAGCTCCTTAAAGCGGCACTCGTTCGTTCCTCGTAGTATTCCTAGTCGTAGTCGAAGTGTGCATCTGGTATACTTACCCGTTTGTGAGCTCTGCCAACGCCATAAAGAGCCATCTTCTCTACCAGCCGGATGACTTTTCAACCGATCGAGGTTTCTACTCATTCTTTTAGGGGCGAAGCTCCTTAAAGCGGCACCCATTCGTTCATCGTAGTAGTCCAAGTCGTAGTCGAAGTGTGTAACCAGTGTTTTTACCCGTTTGTGAGCCGTGCCAGTGTAGTAAAGAGCCATCTTCTTTACAAACCGGATACCTTTTCAACCAATCGAGGTTTCCGCTCGACCTTTTAGGGGCGAAGCTCCTTAAAGCGGCACTCGTTCGTTCCTCGTAGTATTCCTAGTCGTAGTCGAAGTGTGCATCTAGTATACTTGCCCGTTTGGGAGCCCTGCCAACGCCATAAAGAGCCATCTTCTCTACCAGCCGGATGACTTTTCAACCGATCGAGGTTTTTACTCATCCTTCTAGGGGCGAAGCTCCTTAAAGCGGCACCCATTCGTTCATCGTAGTAGTCCAAGTCGTAGTCGAAGTGTGTAACCAGTGTTTTTACCCGTTTGTGAGCCCTGCCAGTGTAGGAAAGAGCCATCTTCTTTACAAACCGGATACCTTTTCAACCAATCGAGGTTTCCACTCGACCTCTTAGGGGCGAAGCTCCTTAAAGCTGCACCCGTTCGTCCCTCGTAGTAGTTCTAGTCGTAGTCGTAGTGTGTAACTAGTATACTTTTTGTTTTTGAGCCCTCCTAGCGCCGTAAAGGACCATCTTCTCTACCAGCCGGATCTCTTTTCAACCGATTGATGTTTCCACTCAAACTTTTAGGGGCGAAGCTCCCTAATGCAGCCCCCGTTCGTTCATTGTTGTAGACCTTGTCGTAGTCGTAGTTTGTAACCAGTACACTCACCCGTTTCATAGCCCTGCCAGTGCCATAAAGAACCATCGTCTCTACCAGCCGGATACCTTTTCAACCGATCGAAGTTTCCACTCGACTTTTTAGGGGCGAAGCTCCTTAAAGCGGCCCCCATTCGTCCCTCGTAGTAGTCTTAGTCGTAGTCGTAGTGTGTTATCAGCATACTTACCCGTTTGTGAGCCCTGCCAGCGCCGTAACGGTTCATCTTCTTTACCAGCCGGATACTTTTTCAACCTATTGATGTTGCTACTCAACCGTTTAAGGGTGAAGTTCCTTAAAGTGGCACCCGTTCGTTCTTCGTAGTATTTCTAGTCATAGTCGAAGTGTGCAACTAGTATACTTTTCGTTTTTGAGTCTTCCCAGCGCCGTAAAGAGCCATCTTCTCTACCAGCCGGATACCTATTCAACCAATCGAGGTTTACGCTCGACCTTTTAGGGGCGAAGCTCCTTAAAGCGGCACTCGTTCGTTCCTCGTAGTATTCTTAGTCGTAGTCGAAGTGTGCATCTAGTATACTTACCCGTTTGTGAGCCCTGCCAACGTCATAAAGAGCCATCTTCTCTACCAGCCGGTTGACTTTTCAACCGATCGAGGTTTCTACTCATTCTTTTAGGGGCGAAGCTCCTTAAAGCGGCACCCATTCGTTCATCGTAGTAGTCCAAGTCGTAGTCGAAGTGTGTAACCAGTGTTTTTACCCGTTTGTGAGCCGTGCCAGTGTAGTAAAGAGCCCTCTTCTTTACAAACCGGATACCTTTTCAACCAATAGAGGTTTCCGCTCGACCTTTTAGGGGCGAAGCTCCTTAAAGCGGCACTCGTTCGTTCCTCGTAGTATTCCTAGTCGTAGTCGAAGTGTGCATCTAGTATACTTGCCCGTTTGTGAGTCTGCCAACGCCATAAAGAGCCATCTTCTCTACCAGCCGGATGACTTTTCAACCGATCGAGGTTTCTACTCATCCTTCTAGGGGCGAAGCTCCTTAAAGCGGCACGCATTCGTTCATCGTATTAGTCCAAGTCGTAGTCGAAGTGTGTAACCAGTGTTTTTACCCGTTTGTGAGCCCTGCCAGTGTAGGAAAGAGCCATCTTCTTTACAAACCGGATACCTTTTCAACCAATCGAGGTTTCCACTCGACCTCTTAGGGGCGAAGCTCCTTAAAGGTGCACCCGTTCGTCCCTCGTAGTAGTTCTAGTCGTAGTCGTAGTGTGTAACCAGTATACTTTTTGTTTTTGAGCCCTCCTAGCTCCGTAAAGAACCATCTTCTCTACCAGCCGGATCTCTTTTCAACCGATTGATGTTTCCACTCAAACTTTTAGGGGCGAAGCTCCCTAATGCGGTCCCCGTTCGTTCATTGTTGTAGAACTAGTAGTAGTCGTAGTTTGTAACCAGTACACTCACCCGTTTCATAGCCCTGCCAGTGCCATAAAGAACCATCGTCTCTACCAGCCGGATACCTTTTCAACCGATCGAAGTTTGCACTCGACTTTTTAGGGGCGAAGCTCCTTAAAGCGGCACTCGTTCGTTCCTCGTAGTATTCCTAGTCGTAGTCGAAGTGTGCATCTAGTATACTTACCCGTTTGTGAGCCCTGCCAACGCCATAAAGAGCCATCTTCTCTACCAGCCGGATGACTTCTCAACCGATCGAGGTTTCTACTCATCCTTTTAGGGGCGAAGCTCCTTAAAGCGGCACCCATTCGTTCATCGTAGTAGTCCAAGTCGTAGTCGAAGTGTGTAACCAGTGTTTTTACCCGTTTGTGAGCCCTGCCAGTGCAGTAATGAGCCATCTTCTTTAGAAACCGGATACCTTTTCAACCGATCGAGGTTTCCACCCAACCTTTTAGGGGCGAAGCTCCCTAAAGCGGCACCCGTTCGTTCATCGTAGTAGTTCTAGTCGTAGTCATAGTGTGTAACCAATACACTTACCCTTTTGTGAGTCCTGCCAGTGCCATAAAGAGCCATCTTCCCTACAAACCGGATACCTTTTCAACCGATTGAGGTTTCCACTCGACCTTTCAGGGGCGAAGCTCTCTAATGCTGCACCCGTTAGTTCCTCGTAGTAGCCTTGTCGTAGTCGTAGTGTGCAACTAGTATACATACCCGTTTTTGAGCCCTGACAGCGTCGTAAAAAGTCATCTTCACTACCAGCAGGATACCTTTTCAACTGATCGAGGTTTCCACTCGACCTTTCAGGGGCTAAGCTCCTTAAAGCGGCACCCGTTCGTCACTCGTAGTAGTTCTAGTCGTATTTGTAGTGTGTAACCAGTATACTTTTTGTTTTTGAGCCTTCCCAGCGCCGTAAAGATCCATCTTCTCTACCAGCCGGATACCTTTTCAACCGATCGATGTTTCCACTCAAATGTTTAGGGGCGAAGCTCCTTAATGCGGCACCCGTTAGTTCCTCGTAGTAGCCTTGTCGTAGTCTCAGTGTGCAACTAGTAAACATACCCGTTTGTGAGCCCTGCCAGCGCCGTAAAGAGCCATTTTCTCTACCAGCCGTATACCTTTTTAGTTGATCGAGGTTTCCCCTCAGCCTTTTAGGGTCGAAGCTCATTAAAGCGGTCCCGTTCGTCCCTCGTAGTTGTCCTAGTCGTAGTCGTTGTGTGTAACCAGTATACTTACCCGTTTTTGAGCTCTGACAGCGTTGTAAAGAGTCATCTTCTCTACCCGCCGGATACATTTTCAACCGATCGAGGTTTTCACTCATCCTTTTAGGGGCGAAGCTTCTTAAAGCGGCACCCGTTCGTTTATCGCAAATTTCCCAGCCGTAGTCGTAGCGTGTAACCAGTATACTTACCCTTTTTTGAGCCCTGCCAGCGCTGTAAAGAGCCATCTTCTCTACCAGCCGGATACCTTTTCAACCGATCGTGGTTTTCTTTCAGCCTTTTAGGGGTGAAGGTCCCTAAACCGGCAACCGTTCGTTCATCTTAGTGGTCCTAGTCGTAGTCGTAGTGTGAAACCAGTACAGTTACCCGTTTCTGAGCCCTGCCAGTGCCATAAAGAGCCATCTTCTCTACAAACCGGATACCTTTTCAACCGATCGAGGTTTCCACTCGACCTTTTAGGAGCGAAGCTCCTTAAAGCGGCACTCGTTCGTTCCTCGTAGTATTCCTAGTCGTAGTCGAAGTGTGCATTTGGTATACTTATCCGTTTGTGAGCTCTGCCAACGCCATAAAGAGCCATCTTCTCTACCAGCCAGATGACTTTTCAACCGATCGAGGTTTCTACTCATTCTTTTAGGGGCGAAGCTCCTTAAAGCGGCACCCATTCGTTCATCGTAGTAGTCCAAGTCGTAGTCGAAGTGTGCAACCAGTGTTTTTACCCGTTTGTGAGCCGCTCCAGTGTAGTAAAGAGCCATCTTCGTTACAAACCGGATACCTTTTCAACCAATCGAGGTTTCCGCTCGACCTTTTAGGGGCGAAGCTCCTTAAAGCGGCACTCGTTCGTTCCTCGTAGTATTCCTAGTCGTAGTCGAAGTGTGCATCTAGTATACTTGCCCGATTGGGAGCCCTGCCAACGCCATAAAGAGCCATCTTCTCTACCAGCCGGATGACTTTTCAACCGATCGAGGTTTTTACTCATCCTTCTAGGGGCGAAGCTCCTTAAAGCGGCACCCATTCGTTCATCGTAGTAGTCCAAGTCGTAGTCGAAGTGTGTAACCAGTGTTTTTACCCGTTTGTGAGCCCTGCCAGTGTAGGAAAGAGCCATCTTCTTTACAAACCGGATACCTTTTCAACCAATCGAGGTTTCCACTCGACCTCTTAGGGGCGAAGCTCCTTAAAGCTGCACCCGTTCGTCCCTCGTAGTAGTTCTAGTCGTAGTCGTAGTGTGTAACCAGTATACTTTTTGTTTTTGAGCCCTCCTAGCGCCGTAAAGGACCATCTTCTCTACCAGCCGGATCTCTTTTCAACCGATTGATGTTTCCACTCAAACTTTTAGGGGCGAAGCTCCCTAATGCAGCCCCCGTTCGTTCATTGTTGTTGACCTAGTCGTAGTCGTTGTGTGTAACCAGTATACTTACCCGTTTTTGAGCTCTGACAGCGTTGTAAAGAGTCATCTTCTCTACCCGCCGGATACATTTTCAACCGATCGAGGTTTTCACTCATCCTTTTAGGGGCGAAGCTTCTTAAAGCGGCACCCGTTCGTTTATCGCAAATTTCCCAGCCGTAGTCGTAGCGTGTAACCAGTATACTTACCCTTTTTTGAGCCCTGCCAGCGCTGTAAAGAGCCATCTTCTCTACCAGCCGGATACCTTTTCAACCGATCGTGGTTTTCTTTCAGCCTTTTAGGGGTGAAGGTCCCTAAACCGGCAACCGTTCGTTCATCTTAGTGGTCCTAGTCGTAGTCGTAGTGTGTAACCAGTACACTTACCTGTTTCTGAGCCCTGCCAGTGCCATATAGAGCCATCTTCTCTAAAAACCGGATACCTTTTCAACAGATCGAGGTTTCCACTCGACCTTTTAGGAGCGAAGCTCCTTAAAGCGGCACTCGTTCGTTCCTCGTAGTATTCCTAGTCGTAGTCGAAGTGTGCATTTGGTATACTTACCCGTTTGTGAGCTCTGCCAACGCCATAAAGAGCCATCTTCTCTACCAGCCGGATGACTTTTCAACCGATCGAGGTTTCTACTCATTCTTTTAGGGGCGAAGCTCCTTAAAGCGGCACCCATTCGTTCATCGTAGTAGTCCAAGTCGTAGTCGAAGTGTGTAACCAGTGTTTTTACCCGTTTGTGAGCCGTGCCAGTGTAGTAAAGAGCCATCTTCGTTACAAACCGGATACCTTTTCAACCAATCGAGGTTTCCGCTCGACCTTTTAGGGGCGAAGCTCCTTAAAGCGGCACTCGTTCGTTCCTCGTAGTATTCCTAGTCGTAGTCGAAGTGTGCATCTAGTATACTTGCCCGATTGGGAGCCCTGCCAACGCCATAAAGAGCCATCTTCTCTACCAGCCGGATGACTTTTCAACCGATCGAGGTTTTTACTCATCCTTCTAGGGGCGAAGCTTCTTAAAGCGGCACCCATTCGTTCATCGTAGTAGTCCAAGTCGTAGTCGAAGTGTGTAACCAGTGTTTTTACCCGTTTGTGAGCCCTGCCAGTGTAGGAAAGAGCCATCTTCTTTACAAACCGGATACCTTTTCAACCAATCGAGGTTTCCACTCGACCTCTTAGGGGCGAAGCTCCTTAAAGCTGCACCCGTTCGTCCCTCGTAGTAGTTCTAGTCGTAGTCGTAGTGTGTAACCAGTATACTTTTTGTTTTTGAGCCCTCCTAGCGCCGTAAAGGACCATCTTCTCTACCAGCCGGATCTCTTTTCAACCGATTGATGTTTCCACTCAAACTTTTAGGGGCGAAGCTCCCTAATGCAGCCCCCGTTCGTTCATTGTTGTTGACCTAGTCGTAGTCGTAGTTTGTAACCAGTACACTCACCCGTTTCATAGCCCTGCCAGTGCCATAAAGAACCATCGTCTCTACCAGCCGGATACCTTTTCAACCGATCGAAGTTTCCACTCGACTTTTTAGGGGCGAAGCTCCTTAAAGCGGCCCCCATTCGTCCCTCGTAGTAGTCTTAGTCGTAGTCGTAGTGTGTTATCAGCATACTTACCCGTTTGTGAGCCCTGCCAGCGCCGTAACGGTTCATCTTCTTTACCAGCCGGATACTTTTTCAACCTATTGATGTTGCTACTCAACCGTTTAAGGGTGAAGTTCCTTAAAGTGGCACCCGTTCATTCTTCGTAGTATTTCTAGTCATAGTCGAAGTGTGCAACTAGTATACTTTTCGTTTTTGAGTCTTCCCAGCGCCGTAAAGAGCCATCTTCTCTACCAGCCGGATACCTTTTCAACCAATCGAGGTTTACGCTCGACCTTTTAGGGGCGAAGCTCCTTAAAGCGGCACTCGTTCGTTCATCGTAGTAGTCCAAGTCGTAGTCGTAGTGTGTAACCAGTACATTTACCTTTTCGTGAGTCCTGCCAGTGCCATAAAGAGCCATATTCCCTACAAACCGGATACCTTTTCAACCGATTGAGGTTTCCACTCGACCTTTCAGGGGCGAAGCTCTCTAATGCGGCACCCGTTAGTTCCTCGTAGTAGCCTTGTCGTAGTCGTAGTGTGCAACTAGTATACATACCCGTTTTTGAGCCCTGAAAGCGTCGTAAAGAGTCATCTTTACTACCATCCGGATACCTTTCCAACCGATCGAGGTTTCCACTCATCCTTTCAGGGGCGAAGCTTCTTAAAGCGGCACCCATTCGTTCATCGTTGTAGTCCAAGTCGTAGTCGTAGTGTGTACCCAGCATACTTACCCGTTTTTGAGCCCTGCCAGTACCGTAAAGAGCCATCTTCTCTACCAGCCAGATACTTTTTCAACCGATAGAGGTTTCAACTCAACCTTTTTGTGGCGAAGCTCCTTATAGCGGCACCGGTTCGTTCCTCATAGTAGTCCTAGTCGTAGTATACATACCCGTTTTTGAGCCCTGCCAGCGCCGTAAAGGTTCATCTTCTTTACCAGCCGGATACCTTTTCAACCGATCGAGGTTTACCCTCAGCCTTTTAGGGAAGAAGCTCCTAAAAGCGGCAACCGTTCGTTCCTCGTAGTAGTCCCAGTCATAGTCGTAGTGTGTAACCAGCATACTTACCCGTTTTTGAGCCCTGACAGCGTCGTAAAGAGTCATCTTCTCTACCAGCCGGATACCTTTTCAACCGATCGAGGTTTCCACTCATCCTTTTAGGGGCGAAGCTTTTTAAAGTGGCACCCTATCGTTCATCGCAGTAGTCCCAGTCGTAGTTGTAGGGTGTAACCAGTATACTTATCCGTTTGTGAGCCCTGCCAGCGCCGTAAAGAGCCATCTTCTCTACCAGCCGGATACCTTTTCAACCAATCGAGGTTTTCCCTCAGCCTTTTAGGGGTGAAGGTCCCTAAAGCGGCAACCGTTCGTTCATCTTAGTAGTCCGAGTCGTAGTCGTAGTGTGTAACCAGTACACTTACCCGTTTCTGAGCCCTGCCAGTGCCATAAAGAGCCATCTTCTCTATCAGCCGGATACCTTTTCAGCCGATCGAGGTTTCCACACAATCTTTTAGGGGCGAAGTTCCTTAAAGCGGCACCCGTTCGTTCATCGTAGTAGTTCTAGTCGTATTTGTAGTGTGTAACCAGTATACTTTTTGTTTTTTAGCCCTCCCAGCGTCGTAAAGAGCCATCTTCTCTACCAGCCGGATACATTTTCAACCGATCGATGTTTCCACTCAAATGTTTAGGGGCGAAGCTCCTTAATGCGGCACCCTTTAGTTCCTCGTAGTAGCCTTGTCGTAGTCTCAGTGTGCAACTAGTATACATACCCGTTTTTGAGCCCTGACAGCGTTGTAAAGAGTCATCTTCTCTACCAGCCGGATACCTTTTCAACCGATCGAGGTTTCCATTCATCCTTTTAAGGGCGAAGCTTCTTAAAGCGGCACCCATTCGTTCATCGTAGTAGTTCATCGTGGCAGTACAGGAACCCAGCGCTGACCGTCACGGTGGTAGACGTGGCTGTGGAGAACCCCATTGTCCAGCTTAAAGTGCAGGAGTTGACGACGGAGTCGCGCGTTTGGTAGATGAGAAACTCCCGGAAGGTGGTCCATGATGCGTCTGCAGTATGAATCGGACCGCTGGCGGGAGATAAATGTTGTGTAGTCGAGCATACGCACCAACGCGTATGCGCCTTCGGAAGACAACGAGAAGCCCGTGCTCTGATTGCGCGAGAACCTGTGCCGCCTTTGCCAGACTGGCTGTTCGCCCATTTTCCGTCGCGACCTCGTTGCGACTCCTGTGTTCTAATAAACATCATCGCATTTGGTGGAGGTTGCTGAGATCCCCAAGCAGACCTGGAGCTCCGCTCTCGCAAGTTGGCCGAAAGACTACCGTACAACATGACTGACGCAGTCGCCAACCAGCCCATCCCAGCACAGCCAGCACCATCGGCTGCCCCGTCGACCTGCCCCGGTGCTACCCGTCAGCGGGACCCACCAATCTTCAGCGGCAGTGGTGAGCAAGACGTCGAAGACTGGCTCTCCTTGTACGAACGCGTGAGTGCCAGCAACAAATGGGACAACGACTCCAAGCTTGCCTATGTCATCTTTTACTTGGCTGACGTCGCCAAGCTATGGTTCACCAACCGCGAAACCGCCATCGCCAGATGGTCCACCTTCAAGACCCTCGTGACCGAAGCGTTCGGCCGACCAGAGGTCCGCAAGCTCCGCGCTGACCAGCGTCTGCGCCACCGAGCCCAGCAACCTGGTGAGACCTTTACTAGCTATATTGAGGATGTGCTCGACCTCTGCAGGCGTGTTAACTCATCCATGCCTGAAGAAGAGAAAATTCGACATATTCTCAAAGGCATCGAGGATGGCGCATTCCAGATGTTGCTGGCGAAGAGCCCGACCACGGTGGCAGTCCTCGTAAGTCTGTGCCAGAGCTTCGATGAATTGCGTCGTCAGCGTTCCATCGCCCGACAGAGTGTTCCATCACCAGATTCGATCTCGGCCGTCGCACTCGCCAATGGCAACGTTCACCAAGGAACTCTGTCGAACCAGATTAAAGACTTCATCAGGGAGGAAGTCGCCCGACAGCTTTCCCTGCTGCCGCATAGTGACGCGCCCACGACAAGCCTCCCTTCGAATATGCAGCAGGCCATACGCACTGAAATTTGCAATGCACTCCCTACAGTTCCGGCCTCTTACCCGTGCACTTCGGTCCCATCTGATCTCTCAACTGCTGGCTACGCACCAACTGCGCCGCCTTCACCTCTCAGCTACGCAGCTGTGGTCGCGTGGCCCCCACCGCATCCAGTCGCCTTATCGGCTCCACCTCCTCCGGCCTCGCCTCCAGTCTACAGGCCCCCACCTCGCTTTTTCCGTCCATCTAATGAGTGGCGCACCCGAGACAATCGTCCCATCTGCTTCGCGTGTGGCATCGCTGGCCACATTGCACGCTTCTGCCGCCGCCGTCCCACGCCTGCGCACGCATACTTCGGAGCTCCTGCCTACGCACCGCAGCAGACCACCACGTCTGCATATGAACAGAGGCACTCCGACTCGGATCGCCACCCATCGACTGCTCGTTTCCCATCACCTCGTCGCCGATCGCCATCGCCTATGCGTCGTCGACCACCTCTCGAGGAGGGAAACTAATCAGTGCAGTTCCGGAGGCAAGAACTGCAACTTGTGCGCAATTCCCAAGGCCTCCATTTTCGCCGCAAAATGTTGTTGATGTCGATGTTGAGGGAGTCGCCACATTAGCGTTAATTGATACCGGGGCCGCCGTTTCTGTGATGAACGCAAACTTTTGTAGGAAACTGAAGAAAGTGACCACATCTCTCAGTGGCTTGGTGCTGTCCACGGCTAGCGCGCAACGCATTCATCCCTCGGCTGTGTGTACGGCGCGCGTCGTCATCCGAGACGTTTTGTACGTCGTACAGTTTTTTGTTCTACCATCTTGCTCTCATGACCTTATCCTGGGTTGGGATTTCTTATCACGTCATGAAGCTATCATCGATTGTTCCCGTGCCGAAGTGTCCCTTGTGCCAACATGTGAATTTCCACCACCCGACCGCTCTCCTCTGCTCTGCAAAGTCATCGCTGATGACGACATCACCTTGCCTCCTGAAGCTTCGGTCCCTATTAGCCTTTCATGTCTGGCGCAACCTGACGGCACGGTGGTGTTTACGCCATCTCTGGTTTTTACTGAACGCAAGGGCATCGTTCTCCCATTTGCTGTTCTTACAATTGCGTCTGGTTTAACCGTAATGCTGGTCACCAACCACTGCAACTACCCCATTGGCTTACTTCGTGGTGAAACGTTAGGATATGTGCAACCTGTCGACCATATCGATGATATTATTCTTCCCGACGAAACGCCATGTCACATTGCTGCAATCACTCATGCGTCTGAGCCATCAAGTTCGTCAGCCTTCGACAATGCTATTGACGCAGACCTTCCCCTCTCGCATCGCCGCCAACTTGTTGCTCTCCTTAACAAGTTTCGTTCTTTTTTCGACTTTCAAGAACCTGCTTTGGGCCGCATCACGACTATCGCTCATACTATTGACACCGGCTCACATTCGCCTCTGCGACAGCATCCTTACCGCGTTTCCGCCGAAGAGCACCGCGTCATTACGGAGCAAGTAGATGACATGCTTAAACGTGGAGTCATACAGCCTTCTCAAAGCGCTTGGTCATCACCTGTGGTTCTGGTCAAGAAAAAAGATGGCACCGTACGATTTTGCGTGGACTATCGCCGCTTAAACAATATTACGAAAAAAGATGTCTACCCGCTACCACGAATAGACGATGCTCTTGACTGTTTACAAGGCGCCGAGTACTTTACATCTTTGGATCTGCGTTGTGGGTATTGGCAGGTGCCAATGGCTGAATGTGATCGCCCTAAAACAGCCTTTGTAACGCCGGATGGCCTATATGAGTTCAAAGTCATGCCATTTGGGCTCTGCAACGCGCCTGCCACATTTGAGCGCATGATCGACACCATCTTGCGTGCCCACAAGTGGAAAACCTGCTTATGTTACCTGGACGACATCGTAGTCTTTTCATCTGATTTCCCGACACATCTTGCTCGCCTCCACGAGATTCTGACGTGTCTAACTTCTGCAGGCCTACAACTTAACTCCAAGAAGTGCCACTTCGCAGCACGAAAACTAACCATCTTGGGACATGTCATCACCAGAGACGGTGTTCTTCCGGATCCCGATAAGCTTCGAGCTGTCGCTGACTTTCCGTTGCCCACATCTCCGAAAGCCCTAAGAAGTTTCGTTGGTCTCTGCTCCTACTTTCGTCGCTTCGTGCACAACTTCGCGTCCATCATCGCACCTCTCACGAGTCTGCTTTCCAACAGCAAAGGCATATCTGCATGGTCACCTGCATGTGACGACGCATTTCGCCAGCTCCACCGCCTGCTGACCTCACCACCTATTCTTCGTCACTTCGACCCTGCTGCGGCCACAGAAATTCACACCGATGCAAGTGGCATCGGTCTTGGTGCAGTTTAGGCACAACGGAAAGGCACCCAAGCTGAATACGTAGTCGCCTATGCAAGTCGCGCTCTCAAGAAGGCTGAATTGAATTACTCCGTGACAGAGAAGGAGTGTTTGGCCATAATCTGGGCGTTGACGAAGTTTCGCCCGTACCTTTACGGCCGTCCTTTCGACGTGGTCACAGACCACCACGCTCTATGTTGGCTGTCCACCTTGAAAGACCCGTCCGGACGCCTGGGGCGTCGGGCACTTCGATTGCAAGAATACGACATCCGTGTCGTATATCGTTCCGGTCGCAAGCATGCGGATGCCGATGCACTTTCGCGATCGCCATTAACACCAGATGTGGCTTCTCTGTCTCCCCCTTTTACCACCTTGTCACCGCTCGACACGACTGACATGCTTTCGGAGCAGCGTAAAGACCCACACCTTGCCTTGTTAGTCGACTACCTTACCGATCCGTCTGCTGTCCCTTCCACGAGAGCGCTACGCCGGCAAGCAGCCCACTTTTCCTTACGAGACAACATTCTGTACCGCCGTAACTACATGCCTGGTGGTCGGAAGTGGCTCCTTGCTGTCCCAACTCATATGCGCTCTGAAATCTGCATGAATTTCCATGCAGATCCCCAAAGTGCTCACGCAGGTGTCCTGAAAACCTACGAAAGGCTGCGCCAGCGCTATTACTGGCGAGGAATGTATCGCTTTGTGCAGAAATACGTTCAGTCTTGCACCACTTGCCAACAGAACAAGACACCTCCGCGGCACCTTACTGGCATGTTACAGCCGCTACCGTGCCCGGCTCGCCCATTCGACCGTGTGGGTATAGACCTCTATGGCCCCCTCCCATATAGTATCTCTGGAAACCGGTGGATTATTGTCGGAGTCGATCATCTGACACGCTACGCTGAGACTGCAGCTCTACCGGCAGCGACCGCCCACGAAGTTGCACTCTTCATTCTCCGCAGCTTCATTCTACACCATGGTGCTCCGCGGGAATTACTCAGTGATAGGGGTCGAGTGTTCCTGTCGGAGGTCATCCAAGCTATCCTCGCTGAATGCAACATTATCCACCGGAAATCTACCGCATACCATCCACAGACAAATGGTCTCACTGAGCGGTTCAACCGCACACTTGGCGACATGCTGAGGATGTACACCTCCTCCGACCACACTAACTGGGACGCTGTATTGCCCTTTGTTACCTTCGCTTATAACACCGCGACGCAAGCGACTACCGGTTTTTCCCCGTTCTTTCTATTGTACGGCCGCGAACCTTCCCACCCACTCGACACTATACTACCGTATCGCCCTGATGCATCTGAGTGCTCCCCGCTTTCGGAAGTCACCAGATACGCTGAAGACTGCCGTCAGTTGGCTCGGTCTCTGACAAGTGAGGCTCAAGGCCTACAAAAGACTCGACACGACGACGCTCACCGCATAGCTCCTACATTTCGTGCTGGCTCCCTTGTGTGGCTTTGGGTGCCCCCGCACGTTCCTGGCCTGTCTTCTAAACTTCTGGCCCGGTACCATGGTCCCTACCGTGTCATTGACGCGACCTCCCCGGTGAATTACGTCATCGAGCCATTAACACAATCACCAGATTTGCGCCGTCGAGGACGCGAGACCGTACACGTCGACCGTCTCAAGCCCTACTACGACCCCCTCATTGTGCCTACTCCCTGAGTCGCCAGGATGGCTACCCTTCACCCCGGGGGTATTGTAGTGGAGCATACGCACCAACGCGTATGCGCCTTCGGAAGACAACGAGAAGCCCGTGCTCTGATTGCGCGAGAACCTGTGCCGCCTTTGCCAGACTTGCTGTTCGCCCATTTTCCGTCGCGACCTCGTTGCGACTCCTCTGTTCTAATAAACATCATCGCAGTTGGCTCGTTGTCCGAAAAGGGTTGCGTTATTGATGCGAGCGTATGAACTTTGGTAGGTGTGGCGGTTGAGTTTTCACCAACGGTCATATGGGTAGTTGGAAGCGGGCAACGAGATAAAGCATCGGCGTCTTGATGTTTTCTGCCTGACTTGTAAGTTATATCAAAGTCGTATTCCTGCAAGCGTAGTATCCACCGACCCAATCGTCCGGACAAGTTCTTCAGTGTAGAAAGCCAGCATAAGGCATGGTGGTCCGTAACGATTGTGAAGTGACGCCCGTGGAGATAGGGACGGAACATCTGGACCGATCAAACCAAAGCCAAACACTCTTGCTCAGTTATAGTGTAGTTCTTTTTAGCAGCGGTGAGTACGCGACTGGCATATGCAATAACTTTCTCTAGGGAAGACTTGTCGCGTTGTAGAAGAACAGCTCCTATACCAAGGCCGCTAGCGTCGGTATGGAGGATAGTTGGTGCGGCTTCGTCAAAGTGGCAGAGCAGAGGTTCAGACGTGAGTGCCCGCTTCAACAGGTCGAATGCTGTTTGGCATTCTTGAGACCACAGAAAGGGGACGTTGGAAGCAAGTAGCTGGTGTAATGGAGCAGCAATAGAAGCGAAGTTCTGGATAAACCGGCGAAAATAGGAGGCGAGGCCTAGAAAACTGTGAAGCTCCTTTGGTTTTTCGGGGCACGGAAAGTGAAGGACTGCACAAATCTTGTCAGGGTCGGGCCGGATGCCATCTTTGCTAACGACGTGTCCTAAGACCTTGATAGATTTGCTAGCGAAAGAGCATTTCTTCGTGTTTATTTGAAGCCCGGCGCCGGCAAGGCACGTCAAAACTTGATCCAATCGTTCTAGGTGCTCAGGAAACGTTGACGAAAAGATAATAATGTCGTCCAGGTAGCAAAGGCAACTTTTCCATTTCAGGCCACGCAGCACGGTATCTATCATGCGCTCAAAAGTCGCGGGTGCGTTGCAGAGCCCGAAAGGCATCACGTTGAATTCATATAGCCCGTCGGGGGTTGCGAATGCCGTTTTCTCCTTATCGTCTTCATGCATGGGGATCTGCCAGTGCCCAGAATGCAAGTCGATGCTTGAAAAGAATTCCGCGCCTTGTAGGGAATCAAGGGCGTCGTCAATGCGTAGCATAGGGTACATGTCCTTGCGTGTGATCTTATTGAGCGCCCGGTAGTCCACGCAAAACCACACAGAGCCATCCTTTTTATGGACCAAAACAATAGGAGACGACCAAGGGCTAGATGAGGGACGTATGACTTCCCGTTTAAGCATGTCCGCAACGTTTTCTTCTATAATTTTTCTTTCAGTTAGAGACACGCGGTAGGGTCGGCGGTGTACAATAGATGTCCCAACAGTTTGAATTCGATGTGCTGTAGTATTAGTGCGGCCCAGCTTAGACGAGCAAATATCGAAAGAATTTGCATGTTTCTCTAAAAATGCGAGCAACTGCTGCCTCTGTGAATATGTCAATTCGCTGCTGATAGTGGTGGTAAAGGTGGAGGAAGAAACATGCTCACCGAGGCAAGGTTCTTTGGATGCGATGGCCTGAAGTGGCGTGACGAGTACAGGCTCGAAGTCAGCAATACGGGCCACAGTAGTGCCCTGTGGCAGTAAGATCTTTTCCGGTGTAGAGTTGACAGCGGTGACAAGTGCCGAGCCATTACAAAAACGAACGACACCGGACGGAAGAACTATATCTTTGCGAACGCAAAGTGGTGACGGTGAGACCAATACGTCCCCGTGATAAATGCCGTTGGACGTAATGGTGACAGTTTGCTCTTGTAGTGGCGGGAGTTCGATGTCTTTCGCAGCGACCAGACGAAGTGGCTTCTGATTATCGTCGTCAAGCATGTAGTCGGTGTCAGCGAGGTGAACGACGCGTTGTCCACAACAAATCACCACGGAAGCAGATGATAGAAAATCCCACCCTAAAATTAGTTGGTGAGAGCAGCGGGACAGGACAGAAACTGGACATGATGGCGGATGCCGTCGATGAAAACACGCACAATACAAAGCGCGGAAGGGCGAATGATGTTCCCCTGGGCAGCAACTAACGTGGGACCATCGTAAGGC
Source organism: Rhipicephalus microplus (assembly GCF_043290135.1). Lineage (NCBI taxonomy): Eukaryota > Metazoa > Arthropoda > Arachnida > Ixodida > Ixodidae > Rhipicephalus > Rhipicephalus microplus. The sequence goes on from NW_027464628.1 coordinate 1,004,695, forward strand.
GTCATTACTTTCCTTAAATGTTTACACAAATCAGCACGTATCACAGACAATGTCGCACCTGTGTCCACCAAAGCATCGACTCGCACTCCTTCCACTTCCACAGAAACCATGTTACACGGGCCTAATGGAGGAATTTCAGTTCTAATTCCGAATGCAGTTTTTCCTCCACAAACTGCATCATTTAGTTTTCCGAATGAATATCAGAGGCGAATAAGGCGGGCCGAAGTGGAGAAGTGGAACGGCGGAAGGGCGAAGGCGAGCGGCGTCTCGTGTTTCGGCTGTTTCGTGGTGCAGTCGATGCAGGAGGAGATAGAGACTGGTGCGGGGGAGACGAATAACGCCGACCTTGATAAGACGCCCCGTTGTACAAATCCCGTTCACGCACATCGTTCCAACGCTCATCTTGTTGGCGCTTCCGGCAGAAACGAGATATGTGGCCGCAATAGCCACAGTAGTAGCATACAGGGCGAGACGAGCGCCACGGTGGAGAATAGAAGGCATTCGGGGCACTTAGAGATAGCGCGGTCAGGTGGGCCGAAGGGTCAGGGGGCACGGAATGGTAGTTCACAGGGGTAGCGGCAGCAACTGACGCGTAGGATGGACGTGGCCATGTCGCGTGGGCGTCGCTGGGAGGCACTGCAGCAACTTGAGGGTACGTGGCTAAAGGGTGAGAAGCATGTGGCTGTACGGGCGCAGAGCCAGTCAGGGATGTAAGTTCCTCCCTGATGATGTCACGTAAGGGCATTCCCGAAGGCTGTGTAGGTCGCGGTGTAGGAGGTGTGAAGCCCATGGACCGCAATTCTTCGCATGTAATGTCCCGGATGAGGTCACGCAGATGGCCATCTGACGTGGAGTGGTGGTCGCCGATGTCTGGTTGAAGGCGGACGGAGTCCAGCGCATCAAGGCGCTGGCATGTCGCAACGACATCAGCGATGGTAGCTGGGTTTTGCACAGCGAGGGCATTAAAGGCAACAGGCCCAATGTCTTTCAATATGTGGCGCACTTTGTCCGATTCCGGCATGGATTTATTGACACGCCGGCAGAGTGCAAGGACATCCTCGATGTATGAAGTATACGATTCACCGGGATGTTGTCGGTGAGTATCGAGTGTCCTCTTCGCAACGGCGGATCGAATGTCTGGTGTCCCAAAGACGTGCCGCAGCTGCTGCTGGAAGGTAGCCCAGTCGGGTAAGTCAACGACATGGTTGAAATACCATGTCTTCGCGACTCCGACCAGATAAAAAGGGACGTAGCGAAGTTTGGCGGCCTCGTCCCACCTATTAGCGGCACTTACGCGGTCGTAGTCATCAAGCCAGTCTTCTACGTCTTCTCCCCGAAGACCAGCGAAGAGCGGGGGTTCCCGCTGATGTCCGTGTATGTAAGTAGGAGGGGCAGCTTGCGGCGGTGCGTGGTTGATGACATCAGTGCCGGCAGGCTCGGTCTGGGACATGCTGCCTCACTGTGGGCGCAAGCGGCGGCCTGAACGAAGCTCCAGGGGGTATAGCGGGCTGCGGGAGGTCAGAGGACCGAAAATCCCCCTCCACCACGTATGAAGTCTTGGTAGTCTTGGCTGCGACAGCGCTTATTTGAGGAAAGACCTCGCAAAACGAACGGGAAGAAGCAGCACACAGACGATGACGATGATGATGACCCAGAGTGGCAATGAGGGTAAAGAGACAAGCGGATGATGGTGATTGTGATTATGCATGGATGAGGACGATGTAAGTTACAAATGCCCACAATACCGTTTTTGAGCCCTGACAGCGTTGTAAATAGTCATCTTCTCTACCAGCCGGATACCTTTTCAACCGATCGAGGTTTACACTCATCCTTTTAGGGGCGAAGCTTCTTAAAGCGGCACCCATTCGTTCATCGTAGTAGTCCAAGTCGTAGTCATTGTGTGTAACCAGTATACTTACCCGTTTTTGAACCCTGCCAGCGCCATAAAGAGCCATCTTCTCTACCAGCCGGATACTTTTTCAACCGATCGAGGTTTCAACTCAACCTTTTTGGGGCGAAGCTCCTTATAGCGGCACCGGTTCGTTCCTCATAGTAGTCCTAGTCGTAGTTGTAGTGTGTAACCAGTATACTTCCCCGTTTGTGAGCCCTCCCAGCGCCATAAAGAGCCATCTTCTCTACCAGCCGGATACCTTTTCAACCGATCGAGGTTTCCACTCATCCTTTTAGGGGCGAAGCTTCTTAAAGCGGCACCCAATCGTTCATCATAGTAGTCCAAGTAGTAGTCGTAGTGTGTAACCAGTACACTTACCCGTTTGTGCGCCCTGCCAGTGCCATAGAGAGCCATCTTCTCTATCAGCTGGATACCTTTTCAGCCGATCGAGGTTTCCACACAATCTTTTAGGGGCGAAGTTCCTTAAAGCGGCACCCATTTGTTCATCGTAGTAGTCCAAGTCGTAGTCGAAGTGTGTAACGAGTGTTTTTACCCGTCTGTGAGCCCTGCCAGTGTAGTAAAGGTTCATCTTCTTTACCAGCCGGGTACTTTTAACCATTTGATGTTGCTACTCAACCGTTTAAGGGTGAAGTTCCTTAAAGTGGCACCCGTTCGTTCTTCGTAGTATTCCTAGTCATAGTCGAAGTGTGCGACTAGTATACGTTTCGTTTTTGAGCCCTCCCAGCGCCGTAAAGAGCCATCTTCTCTACCAGCCGGATACCTTTTCAACCGATTGAGGTTTCCACTCATCCTTTTAGGGGCGAAGCTTCTTAAAGCGGCACCCATTCGTTCATCGTAGTAGTCCAAGTCGTAGTCGCAGTGTGTAACCAGTACACTTACGCGTTTGGGAGCCCTGCCAGTGCCATAGAGAGCCATCTTCTCTATCAGTCAGATACCATTTCAACCGATCGAGGTTTGCACACAACCATTTAGGGGCGAAGCTTCCTAAAGCGGCACCCGTTCGTTCATCGTAGTAGTTCTAGTCGTAATCATAGTGTGTAACCAATACACTTACCCTTTTGTGAGTCCTGCCAGTGCCATAAAGAGCCATCTTTCCTACAAACCGGATACCTTTTCAACCGCTTGAGGTTTCCAATCGACCTTTCAGGGGCGAAGCTCTCTAATGCGGCACCCGTTAGTTCCTCGTAGTAGACTTGTCATAGTCGTAGTGTGCAACTAGTATACATACCCGTTTTTGAGCCCTGACAGCGTCGTAAAGAGTCATCTTCTCTACCAGCCGGATACCTTTTCAACCGATTGAGGTTTCCACTCATCCTTTTAGGGGCGAAGCTTCTTAAAGCGGCACCCATTTGTTCATCGTAGTAGTCCAAGTAGTAGTCGTAGTGTGTGCCCAGCATACTTACCCATTTTTGAGCCCTGCCAGTAGAGTAAAGAGCCATCTTCTCTACCAGCCGGTTACTTTTTCAACCGATCGAGGTTTGAACTCAACCTTTTTGGGGCGAAGCTTCCTAAAGCGGCACCCAATCGTTCATCGCAGTGGTCCAAGTCGTAGTCGTAGTGCGTAACCAGTACACTTACCCGTTTGTGCGCCCTGCCAGTGCCATAGACAGCCATCTTCTCTATCAGCCGGATACCTTTTCAACCGATCAAGGTTTCCACACAATCTTTTAGGGGCGAAGCTCCTCAAAGCGGCACCCGTTCATTCATCGTAGTAGTTCTAGTCGTAGTCGTAGTGTGTAACCAGTACACTTACCCATTTTTGAGCCCTTCCAGCGCCGTAAAGAGCCATCTTCTCTACCAGCCGGATACTTTTTCAACCTATCGAGGTTTCTACTCATCCTTTTAGGGGCGAAGCTCTTTAAAGCGGCACCCATTTGTTCATCGTAGTAGTCCAAGTCGTAGTCGAAGTGTGTAACCAGTGTTTTTACCCATCTGTGAACCCTGCCAGTGTAGTAAAGAGCCATCTTCTTTACAAACCGGATACCTTTTCAACCAATCGAAGTTTTCACTCGACTTTTTAGGGGCGAAGCTCCTTAAAGCGACCCCCATTCGTCCATCGTAGTAGTCTTAGTCGTAGTCGTAATGTGTAATCAGCATACTTACCCGTTTGTGAGCCCTGCCAGCGCCGTAAAGGTTCATCGTCTTTACCAGCCGGATACTTTTTCAACCTGTTGATTTTGCTACTCAACCGTTTAAGGGTGAAGTTCCTTAAAGTGGCACCCGTTCGTTCTTCGTGGTATTCCTAGTCATAGTCGAAGTGTGCAACTAGTATACTTTTCGTTTTTGAGCCCTCCCATCGCCGTAAAGAGCCATCTTCTCTACCAGCCGGATACCTTTTCAACCGATCGAGGTTTCCACTCATTCTTTTAGGGGCGAAGCTTCTTAAAGCGGCACCCATTCGTTCGTCGTAGTAGTCCAAGTCGTAGTCATAGTGTGTAACCAATACACTTACCCTTTTGTTAGTCCTGCCAGTGCCATAAAGAGCCATCTTCCCTACAAACCGGATACCTTTTCAACCGCTTGAGGTTTCCACTCGACCTTTCAGGGGCGAAGCTCTCTAATGCGGCTCCCGTTAGTTCCTCGTAGTAGCCTTGTCGTAGTCGTAGTGTGCAACTAGTATACATACCCGTTTTTGAGCCCTGACAGCGTCGTAAAGAGTCATCTTCTCTACCAGCCGGATACCTTTTCAACCGATCGAGGTTTCCACTCATCCTTTTAGGGGCGAAGCTTCTTAAAGCGGCACCCATTCGTTCATCGTAGTAGTCCAAGTAGTAGTCGTAGTGTGTTCCCAGCATACTTACCTGTTTTTGAGCCCTGCCAGTACCGTAAAGAGCCATCTTCTCTACCAGCCGGATACTTTTTCAACCGATCGAGGTTTGAACTCAACCTTTTTGGGGCGAAGCTCCTTATAGCGGCACCGGTTCGTTCCTCATAGTAGTCCTAGTCGTAGTTGTAGTGTGTAACCAGTATACTTCCCCGTTTGTGAGCCCTCCCAGCGCCGTAAAGAGCCATCTTCTCTACCAGGTGGTTACCTTTTGAACCGATCGAGCTTTCCACTCATCCTTTTAGGGGCGAAGCTTCCTAAAGTGGCACCCAATCGTTCATCGCAGTAGTCCAAGTCCTAGTCGTAGTGTGTAACCAGTACACTTACCCGTTTGTGCGCCCTGCCAGTGCCATAGAGAGCCATCTTCTCTATCAGCCGGATACCTTTTCAACCGATCGAGGTTTCCACACAATCTTTTAGGGGCGAAGCTCCTTAAAGCGGCACCCATTTGTTCATCGTAGTAGTCGAAGTCGTAGTCCTAGTGTGTAACCAGTACACTTACCCGTTTCTGAGCCCTGCCAGCGCCATAAAGAGCCATCTTCTCTACCAGCCGGATAACTTTTCAACCGATCGAGGTTTCTACTCATCTTTTTAGGGGCGAAGCTCCTTAAAGCGGCACCCATTCGTTCATCGTAGTAGTCCAAGTCGTAGTCGAAGTTTGTAACCAGTGTTTTTACCCGTTTGCGAGCCCTGCCAGTGTAGTAAAGAGCCATCTTCTTTACTGCAGAAAGCGAGCTACGTGGATGATGTCATTTTGGGAGCAGCAACGCTTGATGAAGCAGTTAAGTGGTACAAAGAGGCAAAGCAAGTGTTCAGAGAGGCAGCGATGAATTTGAGAAAATGAACATCCAATGAAAAGCGAATAAACAAAATAATTGATGAAAACGAAAGAGACGATTCTCACATAGATATTCAATCTAGAGGATTTACAATGCTTCTGGGCTTGATATGGAAACACTCAAAGGACATGATTTGCTTCCCTATTAAAAAGTAGAATTTATTAACAGATACAACGCACTTGACAAAAAAGACTGTGTTACAAACCACAGCGAAGATATTTGACCCACTCGGTTTGTTGTCGCCATTCACAGTACGCGCGAAAATAGGACTGCAGAGACTGTGGAAAATGAACGTCACGTGGGACGACCAGCTCCCTAAAGATGAATGCGACAAATGGAAGAACCTTATGTCTGAAGCGGAGGACTTTCGAGTTCTAGAAATCCCACGAAGCTACGCAAGCAAGAATCGACAAGCATACAAGCTGCATGTATTTGCCCACGCGAGCCCATTAGCATACGGAGCGGCAGCATACTTGATAGCAGTATACCACGATGGAATCAAAGAATCAAGGCTAGCAACAGCAAAAAGCCGCGTAGCTCCAAATAAAGAGCTGACATTGGCGCGACTTGAACTGATGGCAGCGGTGGTAGCATCAAGATTATGTGACTACATCAAAGGTCACTTCAACAAAAGCTTTCAGGAAATACACTGCTGGACGGACTCGATGATTGTGCTGCACTGGATCAAGGGAACAAGCAAAAGAGATCCGTTTGTTGCCAACAGAATCGCAGAAATTAGAGAGAAAACACTTCAAGCAAGCTGGTCATTCGTTCAAAATGACGACAACCCTGCTGACCTACTTACGCGAGGAATAAGCGCAATGGCATTGATAACGTCAAAGTTATGGTGGAACGGTCCCGAATGGATAACATCACTGGAAAAGAACTTAGTAAGCATAATTGACACAAATACAGACGTGGAAGACCAGCATAAAACACAATGTCACCAATGCATGGGAAGATCCGAAATTGCGCCAATCTTGGAAATCGAAAAGTATTCATCATACGGACGACTTATAAAAGTGACAGCATGGGTGTTCAGATTCATAAACAACACAAGAAAGGAAAATCACAAAGGGCCGTTGACAGAAAAAGAGGTAACAAATGCAGAGAAATACTGGATAAGACAGATCCAAATATTACTGAGACAAACAAAGGGTGAGGCCAATTCAAACGATCGATCATTTGAAATTATTGGACACGAAGTCTACCTTGATGATTATGGAATCATCAGAGAGAAAGGACGATTGCAGTGCAGCCTAGAATTCAACAAGCACGTAATAGTAATTCCAAAGGATGAGCATTTCACGGAACTGCTAATACGTCACGTGCATAAAATGGTATCACACGGAGGAGTTCAAGTGACGCTAGCGCAACTTCGAACTAAGTTCTGAATATTGCAGGGTAGACAAGCAGTAAAAAGAGTTCTAAACAAATGTGTCGTCTACAAGAGGCATAACTCCAGACCGGCGACTCAAGACATACCTCCATTTCCGGCAGACAGGGTCACTGAAGCAGAGCCATTCAAAGTTACGGGAGTTGACTTCACAGGACCTCTTTACGCAAAGGACAAGTACCAGATTGTGAAGCAATATGTACTGATATTCTCCTGCGCGGTAACAAGAGGAGTACACTTGGAAGTTGCCAACGATTTGTCAACGTCGAGTTTTCTACAAGCAATCCGACGATTTACAGCTCGACGGGGAATACCAGCCGTAATATACTCGGACAACGTCAAAACATTTATAAAAGCTGGAAAGGAAATCAACAGAATGCTCGAAACAATTGAAAACGAGGTCTTAAAGAATGACTGCAGTGTCCAACAAAAAATAAATGGAAAACAATAGCCGAATGCGAGCCATGGTGGGGAGGATCTTACAAGTGCCTCATAAGAAGCTTGAAGACGTCGATGCGAAAAATAATATCGAAAAGCACAGCTTCGGAAGAGGAGCTACGCACTATTGTAGCAGAAGTTGAAGGAACACGCAACAATCGACCGTTGACTTACGTATATGGAGAACCTGACGAGCCATTGCCACTAACGCCGGCAGACATCATAGGTGGACGGCGACAGCATCAAGACGGACAAACAAGACTATACGACGGTGACATTGAAGACGCATGGCGACGCAGATGCAAACTCGTGCGCACTTGGTGGAAAAGATTGCATCAACAATATATCAAGGAAATAGGAGCTGCGGTCGAAGCCAAGACACGGCAAGCAAAACCACTCTCACAGTGGGACTTCGTGTTGGTTGAGGACAAGGCTCCAAGAACATTTTGGAAAATGTGCCGGATTGAAAAGCTCTACCCTGGGCGAGACGGAATCACAAGAGCTTGTCTCCTTCGCACAGGCAAAAAAGAGCTTCTAAGAAGATCGGTGAACCACATATACCCAATGGAAGGTTGTTTCAAATAGCCCGCCAGAGCTTATCACATGTCAACTTCGGCGGGCGGGAGCCTATAAAGTATCGTCATCAAACGCCGGAAGAAGAAGAAAGAAGACTGCTGCCTGGAGCGAGCGCGCACTGCTTCACTTCTTCCAATAAACCGTATTCGATCGAAGCAGTCCCTGGTCTCGATCGTCTTAATATCTAGAAACCGGATACCTTTTCAACCAATCGAGGTTTCCACTCGACCTCTTAGGGGCGAAGCTCCTTAAAGGGGCACCCGTTCGTTCCTCGTAGTAGTCCTAGTCGTAGTCGTAGTGTGTAATCAGTATAAATTTCGTTTTCGAGCCCTCCCAGCGCCATAAAGAGCCATCTTCTCCACAAGCCGGATACTTTTTCAACCAATTGATGTTTCTACTCAACCTTTTTAGGGCGAAGTTCCTTAAAGTGGCACCCGTTCGTTCCTCGTAGTATTCCTAGTCATAGTCGATGTTTACAACTAGTATACTTTTCGTTTTTGAGCCCTCCCAGCGCCGTAAAGAGCCATCTTCTCTACCAGCCGGATACATGCTCAACTGATCGAGGTTTCCACTCATACGTTTAGGGGAGAAGCTTCTCAAAGCGGCACCCATTCGTTTATCGTATTAGTCCAAGTCGTAGTCGTAGTGTGTAACCAGTACACTTACCCGTTTGTGAGCCCTGCCAGTGCCATAGAGAGCCATCTTCTCTACAAACCGGATACCTTTTCAACCGATTGAGGTTTTCACTCGACCTTTTAGGGGCGAAGCTCCTCAAAGCGACACCCGTTCGTCCCTCGTAGTAGTCCTAGTCGTAGTCGTAGTGTGTAACCAGTATACTTTTGTTTTTGAGCCCTGACAGCGCCGTAAAGAGTCATCTTCTCTACCAGCCGGATACCTATTCAACCGATCGATGTTTTCACACATCCTTTTAGGGGCGAAGCTCATTAAAGTGGCACCTGTTCGTTCCTCGTAGTAGTCGTAGTCGTAGAAGTAGTGTGTAACCAGTATACTTTTCGTTTTTGAGCCCTCCCAGCGCCGTAAAGAGCCTTCTTCTCTGCCAGCCGGATATCTTTTCAACCGATTGATGTTTCTACTCAACCTTTTAGGGGCGAAGCTCCTTAAAGTTGCACTCGTTCGTTTCTCGTAGTATTCCTACTCATAGTCGAAGTGTGCAACTAGTATACTTTTCGTTTTTGAGCCCTCCCAGCACAGTAAACAGCCATCTTCTCTACCAGCCGGATACCTTTTCAACCGATCGAGGTTTCCACACTACCTTTTAGGGGCGAAGCTCCTTAAAGTGGCACCCGTTCGTTCATCGCAGTAGTCTCAGTTGTAGTCGTGTTGTGTAACCAGTATACTTACCCGTTTTTGAGCCCTGCCAGCACCGTGAAGAGCCATCTTCTCTACCAGCCGGATACTTTTTCAACCAATCGAGGTTTCAACTCAACCTTTTTTGGGCGAAGCTCCTTATAGCGGCACCGCTTCGTTCCTCATAGTAGTCGTAGTCGTAGCTGTAGTGTGTAACCAGTATACTTACACGTTTTTGAGCCCTGCCACTACCGTAAAGCGCCATCGTCTCTACCAGCCGGATACCTTTTGAACCGATCGATGTTTCCTCTGAACGTTTTAGGGGCGAAGCTCTTTAAAGCGGCAACCGTTCGTTCATCACAGTAGTCCCAGTCGTAGTCGTAGTGTGTAACCAGTATACTTACCCGTTTGTGAGCCCTGCCAGCGCTGTAAAGAGCCATCTTCTCTACCAGCCGGTTACCTTTTCAATCGATTGAGGTTTTCCCTCAGCCTTTAGGGGTGAAGATCCATAAAGCGGCAACCCGTTTCTCGTAGTATTCCTAGTCGTAGTCGAAGTGTGCAAATAGTATACTTACCCGTTTGTGAACTCTGCCAGCACCATCAAGAGCCATCTTCTCTACCAGCCGGATAACTTTTCAACTGATCGAGGTTTGCACTCATTCTTTTAGGGGCGAAGCTCCTTAAAGCGGCATCCATTCGCTCATCGTAGTAGTCCGATTCGTAGTAAAAGTGTGTAACCATTGTTTTTACCCATTTGTGATCCCGGCCAGTGCAGTAAAAAGCCATCTTCAATACAAACCGGATACCTTTTCAACCAATCGAGGTTTCCACTCGACCTCTTAGGGGCGAAGCTCCTTAAAGCGGCACCTGTTCGTCCCTCGTAATAGTCCTAACCGTAGTCGTAGTGCGTAACCAGTATACATTTTGTTTTTGAGCCCTCCCAGCGCCGTAAAGGGCCGTCTTCTCTACCAGCCAGATACCTTTTCAACCGATCGATGTTTCCACTCAAATTTTTAGGGGCGAAGCTCCTTATTGCGGCATCCTTTCGTTCCTCGTAGTAGCCTTGTCGTAGTCGTAGTGTGCAACTAGTATACATATCCGTTTGTGAGCCCTGCCAGCGCCGTAAGGAGCCATCTTCTCCATTAGCCGGATAATGTTTCAACCGATCGAGGTTTGAACTCAACCTTTTTTGGGCAAAGCTGCTTCTAGCAGCAACGGTTCGTTTCTCATAGTAGTCCTAGTCGTACTTGTAGTGTGTAACCAGTATACTTACCCGTTTGTGAGCCCTGCCACTGCCGTAAAGAGCCATCTTCTCTACCAGCCGGATACCTTTTCAACCGATCGATCTTTCCACTCAACCTTTTTGGGGCGAATCTCCTTGAAGCAGCACACGTTTGTTCATCGCAGTAGTCGCAGTCGTAGTCGTAGTTTGTAACCAGTACACTCACCCGTTTGATAGCCCTGCCAGTGCCATAAAGAGCCATCTTCTCTACCAGCCGGATATCTTTTCAACCGATCGAGGTTTCCACTCGACCTTTTAGGGGTGACGCTTCTTGAAGCGGCACTCGTTCGTTCCTCGTAGTATTCCTAGTCCTAGTCGAAGTGTGCAACTACTATACTTACCCGTTTGTGAGCCCTGCCAGCACCATCAAGAGCAATCTTGTCTACCAGCCAGATAACTTTTCGACTGAACGAGGTTTCTACTCATCATTCTAGGGCCGAAGCTCCTTAAAGCTGCACTTATTCGTTCATCGTAGTAGTCCAAGTCGTAGTCGTGGTGTGTATCCAGTGTTTTTACCAATTTGTGAGCCCTGCCAGTGCAGTAAAGAGCCATCTTCAATACAAACCGGGTACCGTTTCAACCAATCGAGATTTCCACTCGACCTCTTAGGGGCGAAGCTCCTTAAAGCGGCACCCGTTCGTTCATCGCGGTAGTCCCAGTCGTAGTCGTAGTGTGTAACCAGTATACTTACCCGTTTGTGAGCCCTGCCAGCGCTTTAAAGAGCCATCTTCTCTACCAGCCGGATACCTTTTCAGCCGATCAAGGTTTTCCCTCTGCCTTTTAGGGGTGAAGGTCCCTAAAGTGGCAACCGTTCGTTCATCGTAGTAGTCCTAGTCGTTGTCGTAGTGTGTAACCAGTACACTTACCCGTTTCTGAGCCCTCCCACTGCCGTAAAGAGCCATCTTCTCTACCAGCCAAATACCCTTTCAACCGATCGATGTTTCCACTCAACCTTTTAGGGGCGAATCTCTTTAAAGCGGCACTCGTTCGTTCATCGCAGTAGTCCCAGTCGTAGTCTTAGTGTGTAACCAGTATACTTACCCGTTTGTGAGCCCTGCCAGTGCTGTAAAGAGCCAACTTCTCTACCAGCCGGATACCTTTTCAACTGATCGAGGTTTCCACTCATCCTTTTAGGGGCGAAGCTTCTTAAAGCGGCACCCATTCGTTCATCGTAGTAGTCCAAGTCGAAGTCGTCGTGTGTAACCAGTACACTTACCCGTTTGTGAGCCCTGCCAGTGCCATAGAAAGCCATCCTCTCTATAAGCTGGATACCTTTTAAACCGATCGAGGTTTCCACACAACCTTTTAAGGGCAAACCTCCTTAAAGCGGCACCCGCTCGTTCATCGTAGTAGTTCTAGTCGTAGTCGTAGTGTGTAACTAGTGTACTTACCCGTTTGTGAGCCCTGCCAGAGCCGTAAACAGCCATCTTCCCTACAAACCGGATACCTTTTCAACCAATCGAGGTTTCCACTCGACCTCTTAGGGGCGAACCTCCTTAAAGCGGCCCCCGTTCGTCCCTCGTAGTAGTCCTAGTCGTAGTCGTAGTGTGTAACCAGTATACATTTAGTTTTGAGCCCTCCCAGCGCCGTAAAGAGCCGTCTTCTCTACCAGCCGGATACCTTTTCAACCGATCGATGTTTCCACTCTAATTTTGAGGGGCGAAGCTCCTTAATGCGGCACCCGTTCGTTCCTCGTAGTAGCCTTGTCGTAGTCGTAGTGTGCAAGTAGTATACATACCCGTTTGGGAGCCCTGCCAGCGCCGTAAAGAGCCATTTTCTCTATCAGCCGTATACCTTTTCAACCGATCGATGTTTCCACTCAAATTTTTAGGGGCGAAGCTCCTTAATGTGGCACCCGTTCGTTCCTCGTAGTACCCTTGTCGTAGTCGTGGTGTGTAACCAGTATACTTACCCGTTTTTGAGCCCTGCCAGCGCCGTAAAGATCCATCTTCTCTACCAGCCGGATACTTTTTCAATCGATCGAGGTTTTCACACAACCTTTTAAGGGCGAACCTCCTTAAAGCGGCACCCGCTCGTTCATCGTAGTAGCCCTTGTCGTAGTCGTAGTGTGTAACCAGTATAAATTTCGTTTTTGAGCCCTCCCAGCGCCTTAAAGAGCCATCTTCTCTACCAGCCGGATACTTTTTCAACCTATTGATGTTTCTACGCAACCTTTTAAGGGCGAAGTCCCTAAATGGCACCCGTTCGTTCCTCGTAGTATTTCTAGTCATAGCCGAAGTGTGCAACTAGTATACTTTTCGTTTTAAGCCCTCCCAGCGCCATAAAGAGCCATCTTCTCTACCAGCCGGATACCTGTTTAACCGATCGAGGTTTCCACTCATCTTTTTAGGGGAGAAGCTCCTTAATGTGGCACCCGTTCGTTACTCGTAGTAGCCTTGTCGTAGTCGTAGTGTGCAATTAGTATACATACCCGTTTGTGAGCCCTGCCAGCGCCGTAAAGAGCCATTTTCTCTACCAGCCGTATACCTTTTCAACCGATCGAGGTTTCCCCTCAGCCTTTTAGGGGCGAAGCTCCTTAAAGCGTCAACCTTTCGTCCCTCGTAGTAGTCTTAGTCGTAGTCGTAGTGCGTAACCAGCATACTTACCCATTTTTGAGCCCTCCCAGCGCCGTAAAGAGTTATCTTCTCTACCAGCCGGATACTTTTTCAACCTATTGATGTTTCTACTCAACCTTTTAAGGGCGAAGTTCCTTAAAGTGGCACCCATTCGTTCCTCGTAGTATTTCTAGTCTTAGTTGAAGTGTGCAACTAGTATACTTTTTGTTTATAAGCCCTCCCAGCGCCGTAAAGAGCCATCTTCTCTACCAGCCGGATACCTGTTTAACCGATCGAGGTTTCCACTTATCCTTTTAGGGGAGAAGCTTCTTAAAGCGCCACCCAATCGTTCATCGTATTAGTCCAAGTCGTAGTTGTAGTGTGTAGCCAGTACACTTACCCATTTTTGAGCCCTGTCAGTGCCATAGAGAGCTATCTTCTCTATAGGCCGGACACCTTTTCAACCAATCGAAGTTTCCACACAACCTTTTAGGGGCGAAGCTCCTTAAAGCGGCACCAGTTCGATTATCGTAGTAGTTCTTGTCGTAGTCGTAGTGTGTAACCAGTGTACTTACCTGTTTTTGAGCACTCCCAGCGCCGTAGAGAGCCATCTTCTCTACCAGCCGGATACATTTTCAACCGATCAAGGTTTTCCCTCTGCCTTTTAGGGGTGAAGGTCCCTAAAGCGGCAACCGTTCGTTCATCGTAGTAGTCCTAGTCGTTGTCGTAGTGTGTAACCAGTACACTTACCCGTTTCTGAGCCCTCCCACTGCCGTAAAGAGCCATCTTCTCTACCAGCCAAATACCCTTTCAACCGATCGATGTTTCCACTCAACCTTTTAGGGGCGAATCTCCTTAGAGCGGCACTCGTTCGTTCATCGCAGTAGTCCCAGTTGTAGTCTTAGTGTGTAACCAGTATACTTACCCGTTTGTGAGCCCTGCCAGTGCTGTAAAGAGCCAACTTCTCTACCAGCCGGATACCTTTTCAACCGACCGAGTTTTCCCTCAGCCTTTTAGGGGTGAAGGTTCCTAAAGCGGCAACCGTTCGTTCATCGTAGTAGTCGTAGTCATAGTCGTAGAGTGTAACCAGCATACTTACCCGTTTTTGAGCCCTGACAGCGCCGTAAAGAGTCAGCTTCTCTACCAGCCGGATACCTGTTCAACTGATCGAGGTTTCCACTCATCCTTTTAGGGGCGAAGCTTCTTAAAGCGGCACCCATTCGTTCATCGTAGTAGTCCAAGTCGAAGTCGTCGTGTGTAACCAGTACACTTACCCGTTTGTGAGCCCTGCCAGTGCCATAGAAAGCCATCTTCTCTATAAGCTGGATACCTTTTAAACCGATCGAGGTTTCCACACAACCTTTTAAGGGCAAACCTCCTTAAAGCGGCACCCGCTCGTTCATCGTAGTAGTTCTAGTCGTAGTCGTAGTGTGTAACTAGTGTACTTACCCATTTGTGAGCCCTGCCAGAGCCGTAAACAGCCATCTTCCCAACAAACCGGATACCTTTTCAACCAATCGAGGTTTCCACTCGACCTCTTAGGGGCGAACATCCTTAAAGCGGCACCCGTTCGTCCCTCGTAGTAGTCCTAGTCGTAGTCGTAGTGTGTAACCAGTATACAGTTTGTTTTGAGCCCTCCCTGCGCCGTAAAGAGCCGTCTTCTCTACCAGCCGGATACCTTTTCAACCGATCGATGTTTCCACCCTAATTTTTAGGGGCGAAGCTCCTTAATGCGGCACCCGTTCGTTCCTCGTAGTAGCCTTGTCGTAGTCGTAGTCTGCAAGTAGTATACATACCCGTTTGGGAGCCCTGCCAGCGCCGTAAAGAGCCATTTTCTCTATCAGCCGTATACCTTTTCAACCGATCGATGTTTCTACTCAAATTTTTAGGGGCGAAGCTCCTTAATGTGGCACCCGTTCGTTCCTCGTAGTACCCTTGTCGTAGTCGTGGTGTGTAACCAGTATACTTACCCGTTTTTGAGCCCTGCCAGCGCCGTAAAGATCCATCTTCTCTACCAGCCGGATACTTTTTCAACCGATCGAGGTTTTCACACAACCTTTTAAGGGCGAACCTCCTTAAAGCGGCACCCGCTCGTTCATCGTAGTAGCCCTAGTCGTAGTCGTAGTGTGTTACCAGTATAAATTTCGTTTTTGAGCCCTCCCAGCGCCTTAAAGAGCCATCTTCTCTACCAGCCGGATACTTTTTCAACCTATTGATGTTTCTACTCAACCTTTTAAGGGCGAAGTCCCTAAATGGCACCCGTTCGTTCCTCGTAGTATTTCTAGTCATAGTCGAAGTGTGCAACTAGTATACTTTTCGTTTTAAGCCCTCCCAGCGCCATAAAGAGCCATCTTCTCTACCAGCCGGATACCTGTTTAACCGATCGAGGTTTCCACTCATCTTTTTAGGGGAGAAGCTCCTTAATGTGGCACCCGTTCGTTACTCGTAGTAGCCTTGTCGTAGTCGTAGTGTGCAATTAGTATACATACCCGTTTGTGAGCCCTGCCAGCGCCGTAAAGAGCCATTTTCTCTACCAGCCGTATACCTTTTCAACCGATCGAGGTTTCCCCTCAGCCTTTTAGGGGCGAAGCTCCTTAAAGCGTCAACCTTTCGTCCCTCGTAGTAGTCTTAGTCGTAGTCGTAGTGCGTAACCAGCATACTTACCCATTTTTGAGCCCTCCCAGCGCCGTAAAGAGTTATCTTCTCTACCAGCCGGATACTTTTTCAACCTATTGATGTTTCTACTCCACCTTTTAAGGGCGAAGTTCCTTAAAGTGGCACCCATTTGTTCCTCGTAGTATTTCTAGTCTTAGTTGAAGTGTGCAACTAGTATACTTTTTGTTTATAAGCCCTCCCAGCGCCGTAAAGAGCCATCTTCTCTACCAGCCGGATACCTGTTTAACCGATCGAGGTTTCCACTTATCCTTTTAGGGGAGAAGCTTCTTAAAGCGCCACCCAATCGTTCATCGTATTAGTCCAAGTCGTAGTCGTAGTGTGTAGCCAGTACACTTACCCGTTTTTGAGCCCTGTCAGTGCCATAGAGAGCTATCTTCTCTATAAGCCGGACACCTTTTCAACCAGTCGAAGTTTCCACACAACCTTTTAGGGGCGAAGCTCCTTAAAGCGCACCAGTTCGATTATCGTAGTAGTTCTTGTCGTAGTCATAGTGTGTAACCAGTGTACTTACCTGTTTTTGAGCACTCCCAGCGCCGTAGAGAGCCATCTTCTCTGCCAGCTGAATACCTTTTCAACCGATCGATGTTTCCACTCAAATATTTAGGGGCGAAGCTCCTTAATGTGGCACGCGTTCGTTTCTCGTAGTAGCCTTGTCGTTGTCGTAGTGTGCAACTAGTATACATACCCGTTTCTGAGCCCTGCCAGCGCCGTAAAGAGCCATTTTATCTACCAGCCGTATACCTTTTCAACCGATCGAGGTTTCCCCTCAGCCTTTTAGGGGCGAAGCTTCTTAAAGCGGCAACCGTTCATCCCTCGTAGTAGTCCTAGTCATAGTCGTAGTGTGTAACCAGCATACTTACCCGTTTTTGAGCCCTGCCACTGCCGTAAAGAGCCATCTTCTCTACCAGCCGGACACCTTTTCAACCGATCGATCTTTCCAATCAACCTTTTAGGGGCGAAGCTCCTTAAAGCGGCACCCGTTTGTTCATCGCAGTAGTCCCAGTCGTAGCCGTAGTGTGTAAACAGTACACTTACCCGTTTGTGAGCCCTGCCAGTGCCTTAGAAAGCCATCTTCTCTATAAGCTGGATACCTTTTAAACCGATGGAGGTTTCCACACAACCTTTTAAGGGCGAACCTCCTTAAAGCGGCACCCGCTCGTTCATCGTAGTAGTTCTAGTCGTAGACGTGGTGTGTAACCAGTGTACTTACCCGTTTGTGAGCCCTGCCAGTGCCGTAAACAGCCATCTTCCCTACAAACCGGATACCTTTTCAACCAATCGAGGTTTCCACTCGACCTCTTAGAGGCGAAGCTCCTTAAAGCGGCACCCGTTCGTCCCTCGTAGTAGTCCTAGTCGTAGTCGTAGTGTGTAACCAGTATACATTTTGTTTTGAGCCCTCCCAGCGCCGTAAAGAGCCGTCTTCTCTACCAGCCGGATACCTTTTCAACCGATCGATGTTCCCACTCTAATTTTTTGGGGCGAAGCTCCTTAATGCGGCACCCGTTCGTTCCTCGTAGTAGCCTTGTCGTAGTCGTAGTGTGCAAGTAGTATACATACCCGTTTGGGAGCCCTGCCAGCGCCGTAAAGAGCCATTTTCTCTATCAGCCGTATACCTTTTCAACCGATCGAGGTTTCAACTCAACTTTTTTTGGGCGAAGCTCCTTCTAGTGTTCCTGCTTCTAGTGTTCCTGATTATTATTCCAATGGTTTTTTTGTTTTCTTTTGTTTTTTATTCATCTTTGTCTTTTTTTATGCTGTGTTTATTTGCTGACAATGTATTTCAGTGTTGCTTGATGATTACCTTTTCTTTTTTCTCTTTTTTTTCCATCAGGGGAGGTCCCGCCTGCGGTTATTACCTTGGGACCTCCCAGTGAACCTGTACCCATGCACTTTTCCATGTTCACGCTTGATGAATAAAAAGTCAAAAGGGGTTGCTCCTTTCAGGGAGCAATTGCATTGGCACTCCCATTACTCCCCTAAAAGGAGTAACTGCAGAGGGACAAACCGTTGCTCCCCTTTCAGTTCCTCCATCGGGGGATGAACAGTTACTCCCTCCAGTTCCTCCCTGCAGACCAACAGTTACTCCCACCAGTTGCTCCCTGCGGACCAACCATTACTCCCACCAGTTGCTCTTCTATGAGCAACAGTTACTCTTTACCATTCCTCCCACGTGTTCGCAGTTACTTTCTGAAAACCAACTGCACATGCTTCCAGTTACTCCTTGGGGAAATGACTATTTGTCTGGAGTATGCTTGTCACACGCTTAACATATGGCGAGATTTTCTTGGAAGAGCACTGCTTGGGTGCTTCTAACACCAAAAGTGGACAATATTGCAAGGAAACTAAATGCTTTTATATTGTTATTTATAGCGGCACCGGCTCGTTTCTCGTTGTAGTCCTAGTCGTAGTTGTAATGTGTAACCAGTATACTTACCCGTTTGTGAGCCCTGCCACTGCCGTAAAGAGCCATCTTCTCTACCAGCCGGATACCTTTTCAACCGATCGATCTTTCCAATCAACCTTTTAGGGCCGAAGCTCCTTAAAGCGGCACCCGTTTGTTCATCGCAGTAGTCCTAGTCGTAGCCGTAGTGTTTAACCAGTATACTTACCCGTTTGTGAGCCCCGCCAGCGCTGTAAAGAGCCATCTTCTCTACCAGCCGGATACCTTTTCAACCGATCGATGTTTCCATTCAAACTTTTAGGGGTGAAGCTCCTTAAAGCGGCACCCGTTCGTTCATTGTAGTAGAACTATTCGTAGTCGTAGTTTGTAACCAGTACACTCACCCGTTTGATGACCCTGCCAGTGCCATAAAGAGCCATCTTCTCTACCAGCCGGATATCTTTTCAACTGATCGAGGTTTCCACTCGATCTTTTAGGGGTGAAGCTCCTTAAAGCGGCACTCGTTTGTTCCTCGTAGTATTCCTAGTCCTAGTCGAAGTGTGCAACTAGTGTACTTACCCGTTTGTGAGCCCTGCCAGCACCATAAAGAGTCATCTTCTCTACCAGCCGGATAACGTTTCAACTGAACGAGGTTTCTACTCATAATTTTAGGGCCGAAGCTCCTTAAAGCTGCACCCATTCGTTCATCGTAGTAGTCCAAGTCGTAGTCGATGTGTGTAACCAGTGTTTTTACCAATTTGTGAGCCCTGCCAGTGCAGTAAAGAGCCATCTTTAATACAAACCGGGTACCTTTTCAACCAATCGAGGTTTCCACTCGACCTCTTAGGGGTGAAGCTCCTTAAAGCGGCACCCGTTCGTTCATCGCGGTAGTTCCAGTCGTAGTCGTAGTGTGTAACCAGTATACTTACCCGTTTGTGAGCCCTGCCAGCGCTGTAAAGAGCCATCTTCTCTACCAGCCGGATACCTTTTCAACCGATCAAGGTTTTCCCTCTGCCTTTTAGGGGTGAAGGTCCCTAAACCGGCAACCGTTCGTTCATCGTAGTAGTCCTAGTCGTTGTCGTAGTGTGTAACCAGTACACTTACCCGTTTCTGAGCCCTTTCACTGCCATAAAGAGCCATCTTCTCTACCAGCCAGATACCCTTTCAACCGATCGATGTTTCCACTCAACCTTTTAGGGGCGAAACTCCTTAAAGCGGCACCCGTTCGTTCATCGCAGTAGTCCCAGTCGTAGTCGTAGTGTGTAACCAGTATACTTACCCGTTTGTGAGCCCTGCCAGCGCCGTAAAGAGTCGTCTTCTCTACCAGCCGCTTACCTTTTAAACCGATCGATGTTTCCACGTAACCTTTTAAGGGCGAAGTTCCTTAAAGTGACACCCATTCGTTCCTCGTAGTATGTCTAGTCATAGTAGAAGTGTGCAACTAGTATACTTTTTGTTTATAAGCCCTCCCAGCGCCGTAAAGAGCCATCTTCTCTACCAGCCGGATACCTGTTTAACCGATCGAGGTTTCCACTCATCCTTTTAGGGGAGAAGCTTCTTAAAGCGCCACCCAATCGTTCATCGTATTAGTCCAAGTCGTAGTCGTAGTGTGTAACCAGTACACTTACCCGTTTTTGAGCCCTGTCAGTGCCATAGAGAGCTATCTTCTCTATAAGCCGGACACCTTTTCAACCGATCGAGGTTTCCACTCGACCACTTAGGGGCGAAGCTCCTTAAAGCGGCACCCGTTCGTCCCTCGTAGTAGTCCTAGTCTTAGTCGTAGTGTGTAACCAGTATACTTTTTGTTTTTGAGCACTCCCAGCGCCGTAGAGAGCCATCTTCTCTGCCAGCTGAATACCTTTTCAACCGATCGATGTTTCCACTCAAATATTTAAGGGCGAAGCGCCTTAATGTGGCACGCGTTCGTTCCTCGTAGTAGCCTTGTCGTTGTCGTAGTGTGCAACTAGTATACATACCCGTTTCTGAGCCCTGCCAGCGCCGTAAAGAGCCATTTTCTCTACCAGCCGTATACCTTTTCAACCGATCTAGGTTTCCCTTCAGCCTTTTAGGGGCGAAGCTTCTTAAAGCGGCAACCGTTCATCCCTCGTAGTAGTCCTAGTCATAGTCGTAGTGTGTAACCAGCATACTTACCCGTTTTTGAGCCCTGACAGCGCCGTAAAGAGTCATCTTCTCTACCAGCCGGACACCTTTTTAACCTATCGATGTTTTCACACAACCTTTTAGGGGCGAAGCTCCTTAAAGCGTCCACCGTTCGTCCCTCATAGTAGTCTTAGTCATAGTCGTAGTGCGTAACCAGCATACTTACCCGTGTTTGAGCCCTGCCAGCGCCGTAAAGAGTCGTCTTCTCTACTAGCCGGTTACCTTTTCAACCGATCGATGTTTCCACGCAAACTTTTAGGGGCAAAGCTCCTTAAAGCGGCCCCTGTTCGTTCCTCGTAGTAGTCCTAGTCGTAGTCGTAGTGTGTGACCAGTACAATTTCGTTTTTGAGCCCTCCCAGCGCCGTAAAGAGCCATCTTCTCTACCAGCCGGATACTTTTTCAACCTCTTGATCATTCTACTGAACCTTTTAAGGGCGAAGTTCCTTAAAGTGGCACCCGTTCGTTCCTCGTAGTTTTTCTAGTCATAGTCGAAGTGTGCAACTAGTATACTTTTCGTTTTTAAGCCCTTCCAGCGCCGTAAAGAGCCATCTTCTCTACCCGCCGGATACCTGTTTAACCGATCGAGGTTTCCACTCATCCTTTTAGGGAAGAAGCTTCTTAAAGCGGCACCCATTCGTTCATCGTATTAGTCCAAGTCGTAGTCGTAGTGTGTAACCAGTACACTTACCCGTTTGTGCGCCCTGCCAGTGCCATAGAGAACCATCTTCTCTATAAGCCGGACACCTTTTCAACCGATCGAAGTTTCCACACAACCTTTTAGGGGCGAAGCTCCTTGAAGCGGCAACCGTTCGATTATCGTAGTAGTTCTACTCGTAGTCGTAGTGTGTAACGAGTGTACATACCTGTTTTTGAGCCCTGCCAGTGCCGTAAACAGCCATCTTCCCTACAAACCGGATACCTTTTCAACCAATCGAGGTTTCCGCTCGACTTCTTAGGGGCGAAGCTCCTTAAAGCGGCACCCGTTCGTCCCTCGTAGTAGTTCTAGTCGTAGTCGTAGTGTGACCAGTATACATTTTGTTTTTGAGCCCTCCCAGTGCCGTAAAAGGCCGTCTTCTCTACCAGCTGGATACCTTTTCAACAGATCGATGTTTCCACTCAACTTTTTAGGGGCGAAGCTCCTTAATGCGGCACCCGTTCGTTCCTCGTAGTAGCCTTGTCGTAGTCGTAGTGTGCAACTCGTATACATACCCGTTTGTGAGCCCTGCCAGCGCCGTAAAGAGTCATTTTCTCTACCAGCCGGATACCTTTTCAACCTATCGATGTTTTCACACAACCTTTTAGGGGCGAAGCTCCTTAAAGTGGCACCCGTTCGTTCCTCGTAGTATTTCTAGTCATAGTCGAAGTGTGCAACTAGTATACTTTTCGTTTTTAAGCCCTCCCAGCACCGTAAAGAGCCATCTTGTCTACCAGCTGGTTACCTTTTCAACCGATCGAGGTTTCCACTCGACCTTTTAGGGGTGAAGCTCCTTAAAGCTGCACCCATTCGTTCATCGTAGTAGTCCAAGTCGTAGTCGATGTGTGTAACCAGTGTTTTTACCAATTGTGAGCCCTGCCAGTGCAGTAAAGAGCCATCTTCAATACAAACCGGGTACCTTTTCAACCAATCGAGGTTTTCCCTCGACCTCTTAGGGGCGAAGCTCCTTAAAGCGGCACCCGTTCGTTCATCGCGGTAGTCCCAGTCGTAGTCGTAGTGTGTAACCAGTAAACTTACCCGTTTGTGAGCACTGCCAGTGCCGTAAACAGACATCTTCCCTACAAACCAGATACCTTTTCAACCGATTGAGGTTTCCACTCGACCTTTCAGGGGCGAAGCTCCTTAAAGCGGCACCCGTTCGTCCCTCGTAGTAGTCCTAGTCGTAGTCTTAGTGTTTAGCCAGTATAATTTTTGTTTTTGAGCTCTCCCAGCGCCGTAAAGAGCCATCTTCTCTACTAGCCGGATACCTTTTCAACCGATCGATGTTTCCACTCAAATTTTTAGGGGCGAAGCTCCCTAATGTGGCACCCGCTCGTTCCTCGTAGTAGCCTTGTCATAGTCGTAGTGTGCAACTAGTATACATACCCGTTAGAGAGCCCTGCCAGCGCCGTAAAGAGCCATTTTCTCTACCAGCCGTATACCTTTTCAACCGATCGAGGTTTCCCCTCAGCCTTTTAGGGGCGAAGCTCCTTAAAGCCGCCCCTGTTCGTTCATCGTTGTAGACCTAGTCGTAGTCGTAGTTTGTAACCAGTATATTTTTTTGTTTTTGAGCCCTCCCAGCGCCTTAAAGAGCCATCTTCTCTACCATCCGGATACCTTTTCAACCGATGGATGTTTTCACTCAAACTTTTAGGGGCGAAGCTTCCTATAGTGGCACCCGTTCGCTCATCGTAGTAGACCTAGTCGTAGTCGTAGTTTGTAACCAGTACACTCACCCGTTTGATAGCCCCGCCAGTGCCCTAAAGAACCATCTTCTCTACCAGCCGGATACCTTTTCAACCGATCGAAGTTTCCACTCCACCTTTTAGGGGCGAAGCTCCTTAAAGGGGCGCCCGTTCGTCCCTCGTAGTGGTCTTAGTCATAGTCGTAGTGTGTAACCAGCATACTTACCCGTTTTTGAGCCCTGCCAGCGCCGTAAAGAGTCATCTTCTCTGCCAGCCGGTTACCTTTTCAACCGATCGATGTTTCCACGCAATCTTTTAGGGGCGAAGCTCCTTAAAGCGGCACCCGTACGTTCCTCGTAGTATTTCTAGTCATAAACGAAGTGTGCAACTAGTATACTTTTCGTTTTCGAGCCCTTCCAGCGCCGTAAAGTGCCATATTCTCTACGAGCCAGATACCTGTTTAACCGATCGAGGATTCCACTCATCCTTTTAGGGGAGAAGCTTCTTAAAGCGGCACCCATTCGTTCATCATATTAGTCCAAGTCGTAGTCGTAGTGTGTATCCAGTACACTTACCCGTTTGTGAGCCCTGCCAGTGCCAGAGCGAGCCATCTTCTCTATAAGCCGGACACCTGTTCAAGCAATCGGTGTTTCCACACAGCCTTTTAAGGGCGAACCTCCTTAAAGCGGCACCCGTTCGCTCCTCGTAGTTCTAGTCGTATCGTAGTGTGTAACCAGTGTACTTACCTGTTTGTGAGCCCTGCCAGTGCCGTAAACAGCCATCTTCCCTACAAACCGGATACCTTTTCAACCGAATGAGGTTTAAACTCGACCTTTTAGGGCGAAGCTCCTTAAAGCGGCACCCGTTCGTCCCTCGTAGTAGTCCTAGTCACAGTCGTAGTGTGCAACCAGTATACTTTTTGTTTTTGAGCACTCCCAGCGCCGTAATGAGCCATCTTCTCTGCCAGCTGAATACCTTTTCAACCGATCGATGTTTCCACTCAAATATTTAGGGGCGAAGCTCCTTAATGTGGCACGCGTTCGTTTCTCGTAGTAGCCTTGTCGTTGTCGTAGTGTGCAACTAGTATACATACCCGTTTCTGAGCCCTGCCAGCGCCGTAAAGAGCCATTTTCTCTACCAGCCGTATACCTTTTCAACCGATCGAGGTTTCCCCTCAGCCTTTTAGGGGCGAAGCTTCTTAAAGCGGCAACCGTTCATCCCTCGTAGTAGTCCTAGTCATAGTCGTAGTGTGTAACCAGTATACTTACCCGTTTGTGAGCCCTGCCAGCGCCGTAAAGAGTCGTCTTCTCTACCAGCCGCTTACCTTTTAAACCGATCGATGTTTCCACGTAACCTTTTAAGGGCGAAGTTCCTTAAAGTGACACCCATTCGTTCCTCGTAGTATGTCTAGTCATAGTAGAAGTGTGCAACTAGTATACTTTTTGTTTATAAGCCCTCCCAGCGCCGTAAAGAGCCATCTTCTCTACCAGCCGGATACCTGTTTAACCGATCGAGGTTTCCACTCATCCTTTTAGGGGAGAAGCTTCTTAAAGCGCCACCCAATCGTTCATCGTATTAGTCCAAGTCGTAGTCGTAGTGTGTAACCAGTACACTTACCCGTTTTTGAGCCCTGTCAGTGCCATAGAGAGCTATCTTCTCTATAAGCCGGACACCTTTTCAACCGATCGAGGTTTCCACTCGACCACTTAGGGGCGAAGCTCCTTAAAGCGGCACCCGTTCGTCCCTCGTAGTAGTCCTAGTCTTAGTCGTAGTGTGTAACCAGTATACTTTTTGTTTTTGAGCACTCCCAGCGCCGTAGAGAGCCATCTTCTCTGCCAGCTGAATACATTTTCAACCGATCGATGTTTCCACTCAAATATTTAAGGGCGAAGCGCCTTAATGTGGCACGCGTTCGTTCCTCGTAGTAGCCTTGTCGTTGTCGTAGTGTGCAACTAGTATACATACCCGTTTCTGAGCCCTGCCAGCGCCGTAAAGAGCCATTTTCTCTACCAGCCGTATACCTTTTCAACCGATCTAGGTTTCCCTTCAGCCTTTTAGGGGCGAAGCTTCTTAAAGCGGCAACCGTTCATCCCTCGTAGTAGTCCTAGTCATAGTCGTAGTGTGTAACCAGCATACTTACCCGTTTTTGAGCCCTGACAGCGCCGTAAAGAGTCATCTTCTCTACCAGCCGGACACCTTTTCAACCTATCGATGTTTTCACACAACCTTTTAGGGGCGAAGCTCCTTAAAGCGTCCACCGTTCGTCCCTCATAGTAGTCTTAGTCATAGTCGTAGTGCGTAACCAGCATACTTACCCGTGTTTGAGCCCTGCCAGCGCCGTAAAGAGTCGTCTTCTCTACTAGCCGGTTACCTTTTCAACCGATCGATGTTTCCACGCAAACTTTTAGGGGCAAAGCTCCTTAAAGCGGCCCCTGTTCGTTCCTCGTAGTAGTCCTAGTCGTAGTCGTAGTGTGTGACCAGTACAATTTCGTTTTTGAGCCCTCCCAGCGCCGTAAAGAGCCATCTTCTCTACCAGCCGGATACTTTTTCAACCTCTTGATAATTGTACTGAACCTTTTAAGGGCGAAGTTCCTTAAAGTGGCACCCGTTCGTTCCTCGTAGTATTTCTAGTCATAGTCGAAGTGTGCAACTAGTATACTTTTCGTTTTTAAGCCCTTCCAGCGCCGTAAAGAGCCATCTTCTCTACCCGCCGGATACCTGTTTAACCGATCGAGGTTTCCACTCATCCTTTTAGGGAAGAAGCTTCTTAAAGCGGCACCCATTCGTTCATCGTATTAGTCCAAGTCGTAGTCGTAGTGTGTAACCAGTACACTTACCCGTTTGTGCGCCCTGCCAGTGCCATAGAGAACCATCTTCTCTATAAGCCGGACACCTTTTCAACCGATCGAAGTTTCCACACAACCTTTTAGGGGCGAAGCTCCTTGAAGCGGCAACCGTTCGATTATCGTAGTAGTTCTACTCGTAGTCGTAGTGTGTAACGAGTGTACATACCTGTTTTTGAGCCCTGCCAGTGCCGTAAACAGCCATCTTCCCTACAAACCGGATACCTTTTCAACCAATCGAGGTTTCCGCTCGACTTCTTAGGGGCGAAGCTCCTTAAAGCGGCACCCGTTCGTCCCTCGTAGTAGTTCTAGTCGTAGTCGTAGTGTGACCAGTATACATTTTGTTTTTGAGCCCTCCCAGTGCCGTAAAGGGCCGTCTTCTCTACCAGCTGGATACCTTTTCAACAGATCGATGTTTCCACTCAACTTTTTAGGGGCGAAGCTCCTTAATGCGGCACCCGTTCGTTCCTCGTAGTAGCCTTGTCGTAGTCGTAGTGTGCAACTCGTATACATACCCGTTTGTGAGCCCTGCCAGCGCCGTAAAGAGTCATTTTCTCTACCAGCCGGATACCTTTTCAACCTATCGATGTTTTCACACAACCTTTTAGGGGCGAAGCTCCTTAAAGTGGCACCCGTTCAATCCTCGTAGTATTTCTAGTCATAGTCGAAGTGTGCAACTAGTATACTTTTCGTTTTTAAGCCCTCCCAGCACCGTAAAGAGCCATCTTGTCTACCAGCTGGTTACCTTTTCAACCGATCGAGGTTTCCACTCGACCTTTTAGGGGTGAAGCTCCTTAAAGCTGCACCCATTCGTTCATCGTAGTAGTCCAAGTCGTAGTCGATGTGTGTAACCAGTGTTTTTACCAATTGTGAGCCCTGCCAGTGCAGTAAAGAGCCATCTTCAATACAAACCGGGTACCTTTTCAACCAATCGAGGTTTTCCCTCGACCTCTTAGGGGCGAAGCTCCTTAAAGCGGCACCCGTTCGTTCATCGCGGTAGTCCCAGTCGTAGTCGTAGTGTGTAACCAGTAAACTTACCCGTTTGTGAGCACTGCCAGTGCCGTAAACAGACATCTTCCCTACAAACCAGATACCTTTTCAACCGATTGAGGTTTCCACTCGACCTTTCAGGGGCGAAGCTCCTTAAAGCGGCACCCGTTCGTCCCTCGTAGTAGTCCTAGTCGTAGTCTTAGTGTTTAGCCAGTATAATTTTTGTTTTTGAGCTCTCCCAGCGCCGTAAAGAGCCATCTTCTCTACTAGCCGGATACCTTTTCAACCGATCGATGTTTCCACTCAAATTTTTAGGGGCGAAGCTCCCTAATGTGGCACCCGCTCGTTCCTCGTAGTAGCCTTGTCATAGTCGTAGTGTGCAACTAGTATACATACCCGTTAGAGAGCCCTGCCAGCGCCGTAAAGAGCCATTTTCTCTACCAGCCGTATACCTTTTCAACCGATCGAGGTTTCCCCTCAGCCTTTTAGGGGCGAAGCTCCTTAAAGCCGCCCCTGTTCGTTCATCGTTGTAGACCTAGTCGTAGTCGTAGTTTGTAACCAGTATATTTTTTTGTTTTTGAGCCCTCCCAGCGCCTTAAAGAGCCATCTTCTCTACCATCCGGATACCTTTTCAACCGATGGATGTTTTCACTCAAACTTTTAGGGGCGAAGCTTCCTATAGTGGCACCCGTTCGCTCATCGTAGTAGACCTAGTCGTAGTCGTAGTTTGTAACCAGTACACTCACCCGTTTGATAGCCCCGCCAGTGCCCTAAAGAACCATCTTCTCTACCAGCCGGATACCTTTTCAACCGATCGAAGTTTCCACTCCACCTTTTAGGGGCGAAGCTCCTTAAAGGGGCGCCCGTTCGTCCCTCGTAGTGGTCTTAGTCATAGTCGTAGTGTGTAACCAGCATACTTACCCGTTTTTGAGCCCTGCCAGCGCCGTAAAGAGTCATCTTCTCTGCCAGCCGGTTACCTTTTCAACCGATCGATGTTTCCACGCAATCTTTTAGGGGCGAAGCTCCTTAAAGCGGCACCCGTACGTTCCTCGTAGTATTTCTAGTCATAAACGAAGTGTGCAACTAGTATACTTTTCGTTTTCGAGCCCTTCCAGCGCCGTAAAGTGCCATATTCTCTACGAGCCAGATACCTGTTTAACCGATCGAGGATTCCACTCATCCTTTTAGGGGAGAAGCTTCTTAAAGCGGCACCCATTCGTTCATCATATTAGTCCAAGTCGTAGTCGTAGTGTGTATCCAGTACACTTACCCGTTTGTGAGCCCTGCCAGTGCCAGAGCGAGCCATCTTCTCTATAAGCCGGACACCTGTTCAAGCAATCGGTGTTTCCACACAGCCTTTTAAGGGCGAACCTCCTTAAAGCGGCACCCGTTCGCTCCTCGTAGTTCTAGTCGTATCGTAGTGTGTAACCAGTGTACTTACCTGTTTGTGAGCCCTGCCAGTGCCGTAAACAGCCATCTTCCCTACAAACCGGATACCTTTTCAACCGAATGAGGTTTAAACTCGACCTTTTAGGGCGAAGCTCCTTAAAGCGGCACCCGTTCGTCCCTCGTAGTAGTCCTAGTCACAGTCGTAGTGTGCAACCAGTATACTTTTTGTTTTTGAGCACTCCCAGCGCCGTAATGAGCCATCTTCTCTGCCAGCTGAATACCTTTTCAACCGATCGATGTTTCCACTCAAATATTTAGGGGCGAAGCTCCTTAATGTGGCACGCGTTCGTTTCTCGTAGTAGCCTTGTCGTTGTCGTAGTGTGCAACTAGTATACATACCCGTTTCTGAGCCCTGCCAGCGCCGTAAAGAGCCATTTTCTCTACCAGCCGTATACCTTTTCAACCGATCGAGGTTTCCCCTCAGCCTTTTAGGGGCGAAGCTTCTTAAAGCGGCAACCGTTCATCCCTCGTAGTAGTCCTAGTCATAGTCGTAGTGTGTAACCAGTATACTTACCCGTTTGTGAGCCCTGCCAGCGCCGTAAAGAGTCGTCTTCTCTACCAGCCGCTTACCTTTTAAACCGATCGATGTTTCCACGTAACCTTTTAAGGGCGAAGTTCCTTAAAGTGACACCCATTCGTTCCTCGTAGTATGTCTAGTCATAGTAGAAGTGTGCAACTAGTATACTTTTTGTTTATAAGCCCTCCCAGCGCCGTAAAGAGCCATCTTCTCTACCAGCCGGATACCTGTTTAACCGATCGAGGTTTCCACTCATCCTTTTAGGGGAGAAGCTTCTTAAAGCGCCACCCAATCGTTCATCGTATTAGTCCAAGTCGTAGTCGTAGTGTGTAACCAGTACACTTACCCGTTTTTGAGCCCTGTCAGTGCCATAGAGAGCTATCTTCTCTATAAGCCGGACACCTTTTCAACCGATCGAGGTTTCCACTCGACCACTTAGGGGCGAAGCTCCTTAAAGCGGCACCCGTTCGTCCCTCGTAGTAGTCCTAGTCTTAGTCGTAGTGTGTAACCAGTATACTTTTTGTTTTTGAGCACTCCCAGCGCCGTAGAGAGCCATCTTCTCTGCCAGCTGAATACCTTTTCAACCGATCGATGTTTCCACTCAAATATTTAAGGGCGAAGCGCCTTAATGTGGCACGCGTTCGTTCCTCGTAGTAGCCTTGTCGTTGTCGTAGTGTGCAACTAGTATACATACCCGTTTCTGAGCCCTGCCAGCGCCGTAAAGAGCCATTTTCTCTACCAGCCGTATACCTTTTCAACCGATCTAGGTTTCCCTTCAGCCTTTTAGGGGCGAAGCTTCTTAAAGCGACAACCGTTCATCCCTCGTAGTAGTCCTAGTCATAGTCATAGTGTGTAACCAGCATACTTACCCGTTTTTGAGCCCTGACAGCGCCGTAAAGAGTCATCTTCTCTACCAGCCGGACACCTTTTTAACCTATCGATGTTTTCACACAACCTTTTAGGGGCGAAGCTCCTTAAAGCGTCCACCGTTCGTCCCTCATAGTAGTCTTAGTCATAGTCGTAGTGCGTAACCAGCATACTTACCCGTGTTTGAGCCCTGCCAGCGCCGTAAAGAGTCGTCTTCTCTACTAGCCGGTTACCTTTTCAACCGATCGATGTTTCCACGCAAACTTTTAGGGGCAAAGCTCCTTAAAGCGGCCCCTGTTCGTTCCTCGTAGTAGTCCTAGTCGTAGTCGTAGTGTGTGACCAGTATAATTTCGTTTTTGAGCCCTCCCAGCGCCGTAAAGAGCCATCTTCTCTACCAGCCGGATACTTTTTCAACCTCTTGATAATTCTACTGAACCTTTTAAGGGCGAAGTTCCTTAAAGTGGCACCCGTTCGTTCCTCGTAGTATTTCTAGTCATAGTCGAAGTGTGCAACTAGTATACTTTTCGTTTTTAAGCCCTTCCAGCGCCGTAAAGAGCCATCTTCTCTACCCGCCGGATACCTGTTTAACCGATCGAGGTTTCCACTCATCCTTTTAGGGAAGAAGCTTCTGAAAGCGGCACCCATTCGTTCATCGTATTAGTCCAAGTCGTAGTCGTAGTGTGTAACCAGTACACTTACCCGTTTGTGCGCCCTGCCAGTGCCATAGAGAGCCATCTTCTCTATAAGCCGGACACCTTTTCAACCGATCGAAGTTTCCACACAACCTTTTAGGGGCGAAGCTCCTTGAAGCGGCAACCGTTCGATTATCGTAGTAGTTCTACTCGTAGTCGTAGTGTGTAACGAGTGTACATACCTGTTTTTGAGCCCTGCCAGTGCCGTAAACAGCCATCTTCCCTACAAACCGGATACCTTTTCAACCAATCGAGGTTTCCGCTCGACTTCTTAGGGGCGAAGCTCCTTAAAGCGGCACCCGTTCGTCCCTCGTAGTAGTTCTAGTCGTAGTCGTAGTGTGACCAGTATACATTTTGTTTTTGAGCCCTTCAGTGCCGTAAAGGGCCGTCTTCTCTACCAGCTGGATACCTTTTCAACAGATCGATGTTTCCACTCAACTTTTTAGGGGCGAAGCTCCTTAATGCGGCACCCGTTCGTTCCTCGTAGTAGCCTTGTCGTAGTCGTAGTGTGCAACTAGTATACTTTTCGTTTTTAAGCCCTCCCAGCACCGTAAAGAGCCATCTTGTCTACCAGCTGGTTACCTTTTCAACCGATCGAGGTTTCCACTCGACCTTGTAGGGGTGAAGCTCCTTAAAGCTGCACCCATTCGTTCATCGTAGTAGTCCAAGTCGTAGTCGATGTGTGTAACCAGTGTTTTTACCAATTGTGAGCCCTGCCAGTGCAGTAAAGAGCCATCTTCAATACAAACCGGGTACCTTTTCAACCAATCGAGGTTTTCCCTCGACCACTTAGGGGCGAAGCTCCTTAAAGCGGCACCCGTTCGTTCATCGCGGTAGTCCCAGTCGTAGTCGTAGTGTGTAACCAGTAAACTTACCCGTTTGTGAGCACTGCCAGTGCCGTAAACAGACATCTTCCCTACAAACCAGATACCTTTTCAACCGATTGAGGTTTCCACTCGACCTTTCAGGGGCGAAGCTCCTTAAAGCGGCACCCGTTCGTCCCTCGTAGTAGTCCTAGTCGTAGTCTTAGTGTTTAGCCAGTATAATTTTTGTTTTTGAGCTCTCCCAGCGCCGTAAAGAGCCATCTTCTCTACTAGCCGGATACCTTTTCAACCGATCGATGTTTCCACTCAAATTTTTAGGGACGAAGCTCCCTAATGTGGCACCCGCTCGTTCCTCGTAGTAGCCTTGTCATAGTCGTAGTGTGCAACTAGTATACATACCCGTTAGAGAGCCCTGCCAGCGCCGTAAAGAGCCATTTTCTCTACCAGCCGTATACCTTTTCAACCGATCGAGGTTTCCCCTCAGCCTTTTAGGGGCGAAGCTCCTTAAAGCCGCCCCTGTTCGTTCATCGTTGTAGACCTAGTCGTAGTCGTAGTTTGTAACCAGTATATTTTTTTGTTTTTGAGCCCTCCCAGCGCCTTAAAGAGCCATCTTCTCTACCATCCGGATACCTTTTCAACCGATGGATGTTTCCACTCAAACTTTGAGGGGCGAAGCTTCCTATAGTGGCACCCGTTCGCTCATCGTAGTAGACCTAGTCGTAGTCGTAGTTTGTAACCAGTACACTCACCCGTTTGATAGCCCCGCCAGTGCCCTAAAGAACCATCTTCTCTACCAGCCGGATACCTTTTCAACCGATCGAAGTTTCCACTCCACCTTTTAGGGGCGAAGCTCCTTAAAGCGGCGCCCGTTCGTCCCTCGTAGTGGTCTTAGTCATAGTCGTAGTGTGTAACCAGCATACTTACCCGTTTTTGAGCCCTGCCAGCGCCGTAAAGAGTCATCTTCTCTGCCAGCCGGTTACCTTTTCAACCGATCGATGTTTCCACGCAATCTTTTAGGGGCGAAGCTCCTTAAAGCGGCACCCGTACGTTCCTCGTAGTATTTCTAGTCATAAACGAAGTGTGCAACTAGTATACTTTTCGTTTTCGAGCCCTTCCAGCGCCGTAAAGTGCCATATTCTCTACGAGCCAGATACCTGTTTAACCGATCGAGGATTCCACTCATCCTTTTAGGGGAGAAGCTTCTTAAAGCGGCACCCATTCGTTCATCATATTAGTCCAAGTCGTAGTCGTAGTGTGTATCCAGTACACTTACCCGTTTGTGAGCCCTGCCAGTGCCAGAGCGAGCCATCTTCTCTATAAGCCGGACACCTGTTCAAGCAATCGGTGTTTCCACACAGCCTTTTAAGGGCGAACCTCCTTAAAGCGGCACCCGTTCGCTCCTCGTAGTTCTAGTCGTATCGTAGTGTGTAACCAGTGTACTTACCTGTTTGTGAGCCCTGCCAGCGCCGTAATGAGCCATCTTCTCTGCCAGCTGAATACCTTTTCAACCGATCGATGTTTCCACTCAAATATTTAGGGGCGAAGCTCTTTAATGTGGCACGCGTTCGTTTCTCGTAGTAGCCTTGTCGTTGTCGTAGTGTGCAACTAGTATACATACCCGTTTCTGAGCCCTGCCAGCGCCGTAAAGAGCCATTTTCTCTACCAGCCGTATACCTTTTCAACCGATCGAGGTTTCCCCTCAGCCTTTTAGGGGCGAAGCTTCTTAAAGCGGCAACCGTTCATCCCTCGTAGTAGTCCTAGTCATAGTCGTAGTGTGTAACCAGCATACTTACCCGTTTTTGAGCCCTGCCACTGCCTAAAGAGCCATCTTCTCTACCAGCCGGATACCTTTTCGACCGATCGATCTTTCCAATCAAGCTTTTAAAGGTGAAGCTCCTTAAAGCGGCACCCGTTCGTTCATCGCAGTAGTCCCAGTCGTAGCCGTAGTGTGTAACCAGTACACTTACCCGTTTGTGAGCCCTGCCAGTGCCATAGAAAGCCATCTTCTCTATAAGCTGGATACCTTTTAAACCGATCGAGGTTTCCACACAACCTTTTAAGGGCGAACCTCCTTAAAGCGGCACCCGCTCGTTCATCGTAGTAGTTGTAGTCGTAGTCGTGATGTGTAACCAGTGTACTTACCCGTTTGTGAGCCCTGGCAGTTCCGTAAACAGCCATCTTCCCTACAAACCGGATACCTTTTCAACCAATCGAGGTTTCCACTCGACCTCTTAGAGGCGAAGCTCCTTAAAGCGGCACCCGTTCGTCCCTCGTAGTAGTCCTAGTCGTAGTCGTAGTGTGTAACCAGTATACATTTTGTTTTGAGCCCTCCCAGCGCCGTAAAGAGCCGTCTTCTCTACCAGCCGGATACCTTTTCAACCGATCGATGTTTCCACTCTAATTTTTAGGGGCGAAGCTCCTTAATGCGGCACCCGTTCGTTCCTCGTAGTAGCCTTGTCGTAGTCGTAGTGTGCAAGTAGTATACATACCCGTTTGGGAGCCCTGCCAGCGCCGTAAAGAGCCATTTTCTCTATCAGCCGTATACCTTTTCAACCGATCGAGGTTTCAACTCAACTTTTTTTGGGCGAAGCTCCTTCTAGTGTTCCTGCTTCTAGTGTTCCTGATTATTATTCCAATGATTTTTTTGTTTTCTTTTGTTTTTTATTCATCTTTGTCTTTTTTTATGCGGTGTTTATTTGCTGACAATGTATTTCAGTGTTGCTTGATGATTACCTTTTCTTTTTTCTCTTTTTTTCCATCAGGGGAGGTCCCGCCTGCGGTTATTACCTTGGGACCTCCCAGTGAACCTGTACCCATGCACTTTTCC
Organism: Rhipicephalus microplus; assembly: GCF_043290135.1. Taxonomy (NCBI): domain Eukaryota; kingdom Metazoa; phylum Arthropoda; class Arachnida; order Ixodida; family Ixodidae; genus Rhipicephalus; species Rhipicephalus microplus. The sequence goes on from NW_027464628.1 coordinate 1,038,429, forward strand.
ATGTTCACGCTTGATGAATAAAAAGTCAAAAGGGGTTGCTCCTTTCAGGGAGCAATTGCATTGGCACTCCCATTACTCCCCTAAAAGGAGTAACTGCAGAGGGACAAACCGTTGCTCCCCTTTCAGTTCCTCCATCGGGGGATGAACAGTTACTCCCTCCAGTTCCTCCCTGCAGACCAACAGTTACTCCCACCAGTTGCTCCCTGCGGACCAACCATTACTCCCACCAGTTGCTCTTCTATGAGCAACAGTTACTCTTTACCATTCCTCCCACGTGTTCGCAGTTACTTTCTGAAAACCAACTGCACATGCTTCCAGTTACTCCTTGGGGAAATGACTATTTGTCTGGAGTATGCTTGTCACACGCTTAACATATGGCGAGATTTTCTTGGAAGAGCACTGCTTGGGTGCTTCTAACACCAAAAGTGGACAATATTGCAAGGAAACTAAATGCTTTTATATTGTTATTTATAGCGGCACCGGTTCGTTTCTCGTTGTAGTCCTAGTCGTAGTTGTAGTGTGTAACCAGTATACTTACCCGTTTGTGAGCCCTGCCACTGCCGTAAAGAGCCATCTTCTCTACCAGCCGGATACCTTTTCAACCGATCGATCTTTCCAATCAACCTTTTAGGGGCGAAGCTCCTTAAAGCGGCACCCGTTTGTTCATCGCAGTAGTCCCAGTCGTAGCCGTAGTGTGTAACCAGTATACTTACCCGTTTGTGAGCCCCGCCAGCGCTGTAAAGAGCCATCTTCTCTACCAGCCGGATACCTTTTCAACCGATCGATGTTTCCATTCAAACTTTTAGGGGTGAAGCTCCTTAAAGCGGCCCTCGTTTGTTCCTCGTAGTATTCCTAGTCCTAGTCGAAGAGTGCAACTAGTATACTTACCCGTTTGTGAGCCCTGCCAGCACCATAAAGAGCCATCTTCTCTACCAGCCGGATAACGTTTCAACTGAACGAGGTTTCTACTCATCATTTTAGGGCCGAAGCTCCTTAAAGCTGCACCCATTCGTTCATCGTAGTAGTCCAAGTCGTAGTCGATGTGTGTAACCAGTGTTTTTACCAATTTGTGAGCCCTGCCAGTGCAGTAAAGAGCCATCTTTAATACAAACCGGGTACCTTTTCAACCAATCGAGGTTTCCACTCGACCTCTTAGGGGTGAAGCTCCTTAAAGCGGCACCCGTTTGTTCATCGCGGTAGTTCCAGTCGTAGTCGTAGTGTGTAACCAGTATACTTACCCGTTTGTGAGCCCTGCCAGCGCTGTAAAGAGCCATCTTCTCTACCAGCCGGATACCTTTTCAACCGATCAAGGTTTTCCCTCTGCCCTTTAGGGGTGAAGGTCCCTAAACCGGCAACCGTTCGTTCATTGTAGTAGTCCTAGTCGTTGTAGTAGTGTGTAACCAGTACACTTACCCGTTTCTGAGCCCTTTCACTGCCATAAAGAGCCATCTTCTCTACCAGCCAGATACCCTTTCAACCGATCGATGTTTCCACTCAACCTTTTAGGGGCGAAACTCCTTAAAGCGGCACCCGTTCGTTCATCGCAGTAGTCCCAGTCGTAGTCGTAGTGTGTAACCAGTATACTTACCCGTTTGTGAGCCCTGCCAGTGCCGTAAAGAGTCGTCTTCTCTACCAGCCGCTTACCTTTTCAACCGACCGAGGTTTTCCCTCAGCCTTTTAGGGGTGAAGGTTCCTAAAGCGGCAACCGTTCGTTCATCGTAGTAGTCGTAGTCATAGTCGTAGAGTGTAACCAGCATACTTACCCGTTTTTGAGCCATGACAGCGCCGTAAAGAGTCAGCTTCTCTACCAGCCGGATACCTGTTCAACTGATCGAGGTTTCCACTCATCCTTTTAGGGGCGAAGCTTCTTAAAGCGGCACCCATTCGTTCATCGTAGTAGTCCAAGTCGAAGTCGTCGTGTGTAACCAGTACACTTACCCGTTTGTGAGCCCTGCCAGTGCCATAGAAAGCCATCTTCTCTATAAGCTGGATACCTTTTAAACCGGTCGAGGTTTCCACAAACCTTTTAAGGGCAAACCTCCTTAAAGCGGCACCCGCTCGTTCATCGTAGTAGTTCTAGTCGTAGTCGTAGTGTGTAACTAGTGTACTTACCCGTTTGTGAGCCCTGCCAGAGCCGTAAACAGCCATCTTCCCTACAAACCGGATACCTTTTCAACCAATCGAGGTTTCCACTCGACCTCTTAGGGGCGAACCTCCTTAAAGCGGCACCCGTTCGTCCCTCGTAGTAGTCCTAGTCGTAGTCGTAGTGTGTAACCAGTATACATTTTGTTTTGAGCCCTCCCAGCGCCGTAAAGAGCCGTCTTCTCTACCAGCCGGATACCTTTTCAACCGATCGATGTTTCCACTCTAATTTTTAGGGGCGAAGCTCCTTAATGCGGCAACCGTTCGTTCCTCGTAGTAGCCTTGTCGTAGTCGTAGTGTGCAAGTAGTATACATACCCGATTGGGAGCCCTGCCAGCGCCGTAAAGAGCCATTTTCTCTATCAGCCGTATACCTTTTCAACCGATCGATGTTTCCACTCAAATTTTTAGGGGCGAAGCTCCTTAATGTGTCACCCGTTCGTTCCTAGTAGTACCCTTGTCGTAGTCGTGGTGTGTAACCAGTATACTTACCCGTTTTTGAGCCCTGCCAGCGCCGTAAAGATCCATCTTCTCTACCAGCCGGATACTTTTTCAACCGATCGAGGTTTTCACACAACCTTTTAAGGGCGAACCTCCTTAAAGCGGCACCCGCTCGTTCATCGTAGTAGCCCTAGTCGTAGTCGTAGTGTGTAGCCAGTATAAATTTCGTTTTTGAGCCCTCCCAGCGCCTTAAAGAGCCATCTTTTCTACCAGCCGGATACTTTTTCAACCTATTGATGTTTCTACTCAACCTTTTAAGGGCGAAGTCCCTAAATGGCACCCGTTCGTTCCTCGTAGTATTTCTAGTCATAGTCGAAGTGTGCAACTAGTATACTTTTCGTTTTAAGCCCTCCCAGCGCCATAAAGAGCCATCTTCTTTACCAGCCGGATACCTGTTTAACCGATCGAGGTTTCCACTCATCTTTTTAGGGGAGAAGCTCCTTAATGTGGCACCCGTTCGTTACTCGTAGTAGCCTTGTCGTAGTCGTAGTGTGCAATTAGTATACATACCCATTTGTGAGCCCTGCCAGCGCCGTAAAGAGCCATTTTCTCTACCAGCCGTATACCTTTTCAACCGATCGAGGTTTCCCCTCAGCCTTTTAGGGGCGAAGCTCCTTAAAGCGGCACCAGTTCGATTATCGTAGTAGTTCTTGTCATAGTCGTAGTGTGTAACCAGTGTACTTACCTGTTTTTGAGCACTCCCAGCGCCGTAGAGAGCCATCTTCTCTGCCAGCTGAATACCTTTTCAACCGATCGATGTTTCCACTCAAATATTTAGGGGCGAAGCTCCTTAATGTGGCACGCGTTCGTTTCTCGTAGTAGCCTTGTCGTTGTCGTAGTGTGCAACTAGTATACATACCCGTTTGTGAGCCCTGCCACTGCCGTAAAGAGCCATCTTCTCTACCAGCCGGATACCTTTTCAACCGATCGATCTTTCCAATCAACCTTTTAGGGGCGAAGCTCCTTAAAGCGGCACCCGTTTGTTCATCGCAGTAGTCCCAGTCGTAGCCGTAGTGTGTAACCAGTATACTTACCCGTTTGTGAGCCCCGCCAGCGCTGTAAAGAGCCATCTTCTCTACCAGCCGGATACCTTTTCAACCGATCGATGTTTCCATTCAAACTTTTAGGGGTGAAGCTCCTTAAAGCGGCCCTCGTTTGTTCCTCGTAGTATTCCTAGTCCTAGTCGAAGTGTGCAACTAGTATACTTACGCGTTTGTGAGCCCTGCCAGCACCATAAAGAGCCATCTTCTCTACCAGCCGGATAACGTTTCAACTGAACGAGGTTTCTACTCATCATTTTAGGGCCGAAGCTCCTTAAAGCTGCACCCATTCGTTCATCGTAGTAGTCCAAGTCGTAGTCGATGTGTGTAACCAGTGTTTTTACCAATTTGTGAGCCCTGCCAGTGCAGTAAAGAGCCATCTTTAATACAAACCGGGTACCTTTTCAACCAATCGAGGTTTCCACTCGACCTCTTAGGGGTGAAGCTCCTTAAAGCGGCACCCGTTTGTTCATCGCGGTAGTTCCAGTCGTAGTCGTAGTGTGTAACCAGTATACTTACCCGTTTGTGAGCCCTGCCAGCGCTATAAAGAGCCATCTTCTCTACCAGCCGGATACCTTTTCAACCGATCAAGGTTTTCCCTCTGCCTTTTAGGGGTGAAGGTCCCTAAACCGGCAACCGTTCGTTCATCGTAGTAGTCCTAGTCGTTGTCGTAGTGTGTAACCAGTACACTTACCCGTTTCTGAGCCCTTTCACTGCCATAAAGAGCCATCTTCTCTACCAGCCAGATACCCTTTCAACCGATCGATGTTTCCACTCAACCTTTTAGGGGCGAAACTCCTTAAAGCGGCACCCGTTCGTTCATCGCAGTAGTCCCAGTCGTATTCGTAGTGTGTAACCAGTATACTTACCCGTTTGTGAGCCCTGCCAGTGCCGTAAAGAGTCGTCTTCTCTACCAGCCGCTTACCTTTTCAACCGACCGAGGTTTTCCCTCAGCCTTTTAGGGGTGAAGGTTCCTAAAGCGGCAACCGTTCGTTCATCGTAGTAGTCGTAGTCATAGTCGTAGAGTGTAACCAGCATACTTACCCGTTTTTGAGCCCTGACAGCGCCGTAAAGAGTCAGCTTCTCTACCAGCCGGATACCTGTTCAACTGATCGAGGTTTCCACTCATCCTTTTAGGGGCGAAGCTTCTTAAAGCGGCACCCATTCGTTCATCGTAGTAGTCCAAGTCGAAGTCGTCGTGTGTAACCAGTACACTTACCCGTTTGTGAGCCCTGCCAGTGCCATAGAAAGCCATCTTCTCTATAAGCTGGATACCTTTTAAACCGATCGAGGTTTCCACAAACCTTTTAAGGGCAAACCTCCTTAAAGCGGCACCCGCTCGTTCATCGTAGTAGTTCTAGTCGTAGTCGTAGTGTGTAACTAGTGTACTTACCCGTTTGTGAGCCCTGCCAGAGCCGTAAACAGCCATCTTCCCTACAAACCGGATACCTTTTCAACCAATCGAGGTTTCCACTCGACCTCTTAGGGGCGAACCTCCTTAAAGCGGCACCCGTTCGTCCATCGTAGTAGTCCTAGTCGTAGTCGTAGTGTGTAACCAGTATACATTTTGTTTTGAGCCCTCCCAGCGCCGTAAAGAGCCGTCTTCTCTACCAGCCGGATACCTTTTCAACCGATCGATGTTTCCACTCTAATTTTTAGGGGCGAAGCTCCTTAATGCGGCAACCGTTCGTTCCTCGTAGTAGCCTTGTCGTAGTCGTAGTGTGCAAGTAGTATACATACCCGTTTGGGAGCCCTGCCAGCGCCGTAAAGAGCCATTTTCTCTATCAGCCGTATACCTTTTCAACCGATCGATGTTTCCACTCAAATTTTTAGGGGCGAAGCTCCTTAATGTGTCACCCGTTCGTTCCTCGTATTACCCTTGTCGTAGTCGTGGTGTGTAACCAGTATACTTACCCGTTTTTGAGCCCTGCCAGCGCCGTAAAGATCCATCTTCTCTACCAGCCGGATACTTTTTCAACCGATCGAGGTTTTCACACAACCTTTTAAGGGCGAACCTCCTTAAAGCGGCACCCGCTCATTCATCGTAGTAGCCCTAGTCGTAGTCGTAGTGTGTAACCAGTATAAATTTCGTTTTTGAGCCCTCCCAGCGCCTTAAAGAGCCATCTTTTCTACCAGCCGGATACTTTTTCAACCTATTGATGTTTCTACTCAACCTTTTAAGGGCGAAGTCCCTAAATGACACCCGTTCGTTCCTCGTAGTATTTCTAGTCATAGTCGAAGTGTGCAACTAGTATACTTTTCGTTTTAAGCCCTCCCAGCGCCATAAAGAGCCATCTTCTCTACCAGCCGGATACCTGTTTAACCGATCGAGGTTTCCACTCATCTTTTTAGGGGAGAAGCTCCTTAATGTGGCACCCGTTCGTTACTCGTAGTAGCCTTGTCGTAGTCGTAGTGTGCAATTAGTATACATACCCATTTGTGAGCCCTGCCAGCGCCGTAAAGAGCCATTTTCTCTACCAGCCGTATACCTTTTCAACCGATCGAGGTTTCCCCTCAGCCTTTTAGGGGCGAAGCTCCTTAAAGCGTCAACCTTTCGTCCCTCGTAGTAGTCTTAGTCGTAGTCGTAGTGCGTAACCAGCATACTTACCCATTTTTGAGCCCTCCCAGCGCCGTAAAGAGTTATCTTCTCTACCAGCCGGATACTTTTTCAACCTATTGATGTTTCTACTCAACCTTTTAAGGGCGAAGTTCCTTAAAGTGGCACCCATTCGTTCCTCGTAGTATTTCTAGTCTTAGTTGAAGTGTGCAACTAGTATACTTTTTGTTTATAAGCCCTCCCAGCCTCGTAAAGAGCCATCTTCTCTACCAGCCGGATACCTGTTTAACCGATCGAGGTTTCCACTTATCCTTTTAGGGGAGAAGCTTCTTAAAGCGCCACCCAATCGTTCATCGTATTAGTCCAAGTCGTAGTCGTAGTGTGTAGCCAGTACACTTACCCGTTTTTGAGCCCTGTCAGTGCCATAGAGAGCTATCTTCTCTATAAGCCGGACACCTTTTCAACCAATCGAAGTTTCCACACAACCTTTTAGGGGCGAAGCTCCTTAAAGCGGCACCAGTTCGATTATCGTAGTAGTTCTTGTCATAGTCGTAGTGTGTAACCAGTGTACTTACCTGTTTTTGAGCACTCCCAGCGCCGTAGAGAGCCATCTTCTCTGCCAGCTGAATACCTTTTCAACCGATCGATGTTTCCACTCAAATATTTAGGGGCGAAGCTCCTTAATGTGGCACGCGTTCGTTTCTCGTAGTAGCCTTGTCGTTGTCGTAGTGTGCAACTAGTATACATACCCGTTTGTGAGCCCTGCCACTGCCGTAAAGAGCCATCTTCTCTACCAGCCGGATACCTTTTCAACCGATCGATCTTTCCAATCAACCTTTTAGGGGCGAAGCTCCTTAAAGCGGCACCCGTTTGTTCATCGCAGTAGTCCCAGTCGTAGCCGTAGTGTGTAACCAGTATACTTACCTGTTTGTGAGCCCCGCCAGCGCTGTAAAGAGCCATCTTCTCTACCAGCCGGATACCTTTTCAACCGATCGATGTTTCCATTCAACCTTTTTTGGTCAAAGCTCCTTAAAGCGGCCCTCGTTTGTTCATCTTAGTAGTCCTAGTCGTTATCGTAGTGTGTAGCCAGTACACTTACCCGTTATTGAGCCCTGCCAGTGCCATAGAGAGCCATCTTCTCTACCAGCTGGATATCTTTTCAACCGATCGAGGATTCCACTCGACTTTTTAGGGGTGAAGCTCCTTAAAGCTGCACCCATTCGTTCATCGTAGTAGCCTTGTCGTAGTCGTAGTGTGCAACTAGTATACATACCCGTTTGTGAGCCGTGCCATCGCCGTAAAGAGCCATTTTCTCTACCAGCCGTATACCTTTTCAACCGAGCGAGGTTTCTTCTCAGCTTTTTAGGGGCGAAGCTCCATAAAGCAGCAACCGTTCGTCCCTCGTAGTAGTCCTAGTCGTAGTCGTAGTGTGTAACCAGTATACTTTTTTGTTTTTGAGCCCTCCCAGCGCCGTAAAGAGCCGTCTTTTCTACCAGCTGGATACCTTTTCAAACGATCGATGTTTCCACTCAAATTTTTAGGGGCGAAGCTCCTTAATGCGGCACCCATTCGTTCCTCGTAGTAGCCTTGTCGTAGTCGTAGTGTGCAACTAGTATGCATACCCGTTTGTGAGCCGTGCCATCGCCGTAAAGAGCCATTTTCTCTACCAGCCGTATACCTTTTCAACCGAGCGAGGTTTCTCCTCAGCTTTTTAGGGGCGAAGCTCCATAAAGCAGCAACCGTTCGTCCCTCGTAGTAGTCCTAGTCATAGTCGTAGTGTGTAACCAGCATACTTACCCGTTTTTGAGCCCTGACAGCGCCGTAAAGAGTCATCTTCCCTACCAGCCGGATACCTTTTCAACCGATCGATGTTTTCACACAACATTTTAGGGGCGAAGCTCCATAAAGCGGCACCTGTTCGTTCCTCGTAGTAGTCCTAGTCCTAGTCGAAGTGTGCAACTAGTATGCTTTTCGTTTTTGAGCCCTCCCAGCACCGTAAAGAGCCATCTTCTCTACCAGCCGGATACCTTTTCAACCGATAGAGGTTTCCACACGACCTTTTAGGGGCGAAGCTCCTTAAAGCGGCACCCGTACGTTCATCAAGGTAGTCCCAGTCGTAGTCGTAGTGTGTAACCAGTATACTTACCCGTTTTTCAGCCCTGCCAGCGCCGTAAAGAGCCATTTTCTCCACCAGCCGGATACTTTTTCAACCGATCGAGGTTTCAACTGAACCTTTTTTGGTCAAAGCTCCTTCTAGCGGCACCGGTTCGCTCCTCATAGTAGTCCCAGTCGTAGTCGTAGTGTGTAACCAGTATACTTACCCGTTTGTGAGCCCTGTCAGCGCTGTAAAGAGCCATCTTCTCTACCAGCCGGATACCTTTTCAACCGATCGAGGTTTTCCCTCTGCCTTTTAGGGGTGAAGGTCCCTAAAGCGGCAACCATTCGTTCATCGTAGTAGTCCTAATCGTTGTCATAGTGTGTAACCAGTACACTTACCCGTTTCTGAGCCCTCCCACTGCCGTGAAGAGCCATCTTCTCTACCAGCCGGATACTCTTTCAACCGATCGATGTTTCCACTCAACCTTTCAGTGGCGAAGCTCCTTAAAGTGGCACCCGTTCGTTCATCGCAGTAGTCCTAGTCGTAGTCGTATTGTGTAACCAGTATACTTTTCGTTTTTGAGCCCTCCCAGTGCCATAAAGAGCCATCTTCTCTACCAGCCGGATACCTTTTCAACCGATTGATGTTTCTACTCAACCTTTTAGGGGTGAATCTCCTTAAAGCGGCACCCGCTCGTTCATCGTAGTAGCCCTAGTCGTAGTCGTAGTGTGTAACCAGTATAAATTTCGTTTTTGAGCCCTCCCAGCGCCTTAAAGAGCCATCTTTTCTACCAGCCGGATACTTTTTCAACCTATTGATGTTTCTACTCAACCTTTTAAGGGCGAAGTCCCTAAATGGCACCCGTTCGTTCCTCGTAGTATTTCTAGTCATAGTCGAAGTGTGCAACTAGTATACTTTTCGTTTTAAGCCCTCCCAGCGCCATAAAGAGCCATCTTCTCTACCAGCCGGATACCTGTTTAACCGATCGAGGTTTCCACTCATCTTTTTAGGGGAGAAGCTCCTTAATGTGGCACCCGTTCGTTACTCGTAGTAGCCTTGTCGTAGTCGTAGTGTGCAATTAGTATACATACCCATTTGTGAGCCCTGCCAGCGCCGTAAAGAGCCATTTTCTCTACCAGCCGTATACCTTTTCAACCGATCGAGGTTTCCCCTCAGCCTTTTAGGGGCGAAGCTCCTTAAAGCGTCAACCTTTCGTCCCTCGTAGTAGTCTTAGTCGTAGTCGTAGTGCGTAACCAGCATACTTACCCATTTTTGAGCCCTCCCAGCGCCGTAAAGAGTTATCTTCTCTACCAGCCGGATACTTTTTCAACCTATTGATGTTTCTACTCAACCTTTTAAGGGCGAAGTTCCTTAAAGTGGCACCCATTCGTTCCTCGTAGTATTTCTAGTCTTAGTTGAAGTGTGCAACTAGTATACTTTTTGTTTATAAGCCCTCCCAGCCTCGTAAAGAGCCATCTTCTCTACCAGCCGGATACCTGTTTAACCGATCGAGGTTTCCACTTATCCTTTTAGGGGAGAAGCTTCTTAAAGCGCCACCCAATCGTTCATCGTATTAGTCCAAGTCGTAGTCGTAGTGTGTAGCCAGTACACTTACCCGTTTTTGAGCCCTGTCAGTGCCATAGAGAGCTATCTTCTCTATAAGCCGGACACCTTTTCAACCAATCGAAGTTTCCACACAACCTTTTAGGGGCGAAGCTCCTTAAAGCGGCACCAGTTCGATTATCGTAGTAGTTCTTGTCATAGTCGTAGTGTGTAACCAGTGTACTTACCTGTTTTTGAGCACTCCCAGCGCCGTAGAGAGCCATCTTCTCTGCCAGCTGAATACCTTTTCAACCGATCGATGTTTCCACTCAAATATTTAGGGGCGAAGCTCCTTAATGTGGCACGCGTTCGTTTCTCGTAGTAGCCTTGTCGTTGTCGTAGTGTGCAACTAGTATACATACCCGTTTGTGAGCCCTGCCACTGCCGTAAAGAGCCATCTTCTCTACCAGCCGGATACCTTTTCAACCGATCGATCTTTCCAATCAACCTTTTAGGGGCGAAGCTCCTTAAAGCGGCACCCGTTTGTTCATCGCAGTAGTCCCAGTCGTAGCCGTAGTGTGTAACCAGTATACTTACCTGTTTGTGAGCCCCGCCAGCGCTGTAAAGAGCCATCTTCTCTACCAGCCGGATACCTTTTCAACCGATCGATGTTTCCATTCAACCTTTTTTTGGTCAAAGCTCCTTAAAGCGGCCCTCGTTTGTTCATCTTAGTAGTCCTAGTCGTTATCGTAGTGTGTAGCCAGTACACTTACCCGTTATTGAGCCCTGCCAGTGCCATAGAGAGCCATCTTCTCTACCAGCTGGATATCTTTTCAACCGATCGAGGATTCCACTCGACTTTTTAGGGGTGAAGCTCCTTAAAGCTGCACCCATTCGTTCATCGTAGTAGCCTTGTCGTAGTCGTAGTGTGCAACTAGTATACATACCCGTTTGTGAGCCGTGCCATCGCCGTAAAGAGCCATTTTCTCTACTAGCCGTATACCTTTTCAACCGAGCGAGGTTTCTTCTCAGCTTTTTAGGGGCGAAGCTCCATAAAGCAGCAACCGTTCGTCCCTCGTAGTAGTCCTAGTCGTAGTCGTAGTGTGTAACCAGTATACTTTTTGTTTTTGAGCCCTCCCAGCGCCGTAAAGAGCCGTCTTTTCTACCAGCTGGATACCTTTTCAAACGATCGATGTTTCCACTCAAATTTTTAGGGGCGAAGCTCCTTAATGCGGCACCCATTCGTTCCTCGTAGTAGCCTTGTCGTAGTCGTAGTGTGCAACTAGTATGCATACCCGTTTGTGAGCCGTGCCATCGCCGTAAAGAGCCATTTTCTCTACCAGCCGTATACCTTTTCAACCGAGCGAGGTTTCTCCTCAGCTTTTTAGGGGCGAAGCTCCATAAAGCAGCAACCGTTCGTCCCTCGTAGTAGTCCTAGTCATAGTCGTAGTGTGTAACCAGCATACTTACCCGTTTTTGAGCCCTGACAGCGCCGTAAAGAGTCATCTTCCCTACCAGCCGGATACCTTTTCAACCGATCGATGTTTTCACACAACATTTTAGGGGCGAAGCTCCATAAAGCGGCACCTGTTCGTTCCTCGTAGTAGTCCTAGTCCTAGTCGAAGTGTGCAACTAGTATGCTTTTCGTTTTTGAGCCCTCCCAGCACCGTAAAGAGCCATCTTCTCTACCAGCCGGATACCTTTTCAACCGATAGAGGTTTCCACACGACCTTTTAGGGGCGAAGCTCCTTAAAGCGGCACCCGTACGTTCATCAAGGTAGTCCCAGTCGTAGTCGTAGTGTGTAACCAGTATACTTACCCGTTTTTCAGCCCTGCCAGCGCCGTAAAGAGCCATTTTCTCCACCAGCCGGATACTTTTTCAACTGATCGAGGTTTCAACTGAACCTTTTTTGGTCAAAGCTCCTTCTAGCGGCACCGGTTCGCTCCTCATAGTAGTCCCAGTCGTAGTCGTAGTGTGTAACCAGTATACTTACCCGTTTGTGAGCCCTGTCAGCGCTGTAAAGAGCCATCTTCTCTACCAGCCGGATACCTTTTCAACCGATCGAGGTTTTCCCTCTGCCTTTTAGGGGTGAAGGTCCCTAAAGCGACAACCATTCGTTCATCGTAGTAGTCCTAATCGTTGTCATAGTGTGTAACCAGTACACTTACCCGTTTCTGAGCCCTCCCACTGCCGTGAAGAGCCATCTTCTCTACCAGCCGGATACTCTTTCAACCGATCGATGTTTCCACTCAACCTTTCAGTGGCGAAGCTCCTTAAAGTGGCACCCGTTCGTTCATCGCAGTAGTCCTAGTCGTAGTCGTATTGTGTAACCAGTATACTTTTCGTTTTTGAGCCCTCCCAGTGCCATAAAGAGCCATCTTCTCTACCAGCCGGATACCTTTTCAACCGATTGATGTTTCTACTCAACCTTTTAGGGGTGAATCTCCTTAAAGCGGCACTCGTTCGTTCTTCGTAGTATTCCTAGTCGTAGTCAAAGTGTGTAACCAGTGTTTTTACCCACTTGTGAGCCCTGCCAGTGCAATAAAAAGCCATCTTCAATACAAAGCGGATACCTTTTCAACCAATCGAGGTTTCCACTCGACCTCTTAGGGGCGAAGCTTCTTAAAGCGGCACCCGTTCGTCCCTCGTAGTATTCCTAGTCATAATCGAAGTGTGCAACTAGTATACTTTTCGTTTTTGAGCCCTGACAGCGCCGTAAAGAGTCATCTTCTCTACCAGCCGGATACCTTTTCAATCGATCGATGTTTCCACTCAAATTTTTAGGGGCGAAGCTTCTTAATGTGTCACCCGTTCGTTCCTCGTAGTACCCTTGTCGAAGTCGTGGTGTGTAACCAGTATACTTACCCGTTTTTGAGCCCTGCCAGCGCCGTAAAGATCCATCTTCTCTACCAGCCGGATACTTTTTCAACCGATCGAGGTTTTCACACAACCTTTTAAGGGCGAACCTCCTTAAAGCGGCACCCGCTAGTTCATCGTAGTAGCCCTAGTCGTAGTCGTAGTGTGTAACCAGTATAAATTTCGTTTTTGAGCCCTCCCAGCGCCTTAAAGAGCCATCTTCTCTACCAGCCGGATACTTTTTCAACCTATTGATGTTTCTACTCTAATTTTTAGGGGCGAAGCTCCTTAATGCGGCACCCGTTCGTTCCTCGTAGTAGCCTTGTCGTAGTCGTAGTGTGCAAGTAGTATACATACCCGTTTGGGAGCCCTGCCAGCGCCGTAAAGAGCCATTTTCTCTATCAGCCGTATACCTTTTCAACCGATCGATGTTTCCACTCAAATTTTTAGGGGCGAAGCTCCTTAATGTGTCACCCGTTCGTTCCTCGTAGTACCCTTGTCGTAGTCGTGGTGTGTAACCAGTATACTTACCCGTTTTTGAGCCCTGCCAGCGCCGTAAAGATCCATCTTCTCTACCAGCCGAATACTTTTTCAACCGATCGAGGTTTTCACACAACCTTTTAAGGGCGAACCTCCTTAAAGCGGCACCTGCTCGTTCATCGTAGTAGCCCTAGTCGTAGTCGTAGTGTGTAACCAGTATAAATTTCGTTTTTGAGCCCTCCCAGCGCCATAAAGAGCCATCTTCTCTACCAGCCGGATACCTGTTTAACCGATCGAGGTTTCCACTCATCTTTTAGGGGAGAAGCTCCCTAATGTGGCACCCGTTCGTTACTCGTAGTAGCCTTGTCGTAGTCGTAGTGTGCAATTAGTATACATACCCGTTTGTGAGCCCTGCCAGCGCCGTAAAGAGCCATTTTCTCTACCAGCCGTATACCTTTTCAACCGATCGAGGTTTCCCCTCAGCCTTTTAGGGGCGAAGCTCCTTAAAGCGTCAACCTTTCGTCCCTCGTAGTAGTCTTAGTCGTAGTCGTAGTGCGTAACCAGCATACTTACCCATTTTTGAGCCCTCCCAGCGCCGTAAAGAGTTATCTTCTCTACCAGCCGGATACTTTTTCAACCTATTGATGTTTCTACTCAACCTTTTAAGGGCGAAGTTCCTTAAAGTGGCACCCATTCGTTCCTCGTAGTATTTCTAGTCTTAGTTGAAGTGTGCAACTAGTATACTTTTTGTTTATAAGCCCTCCCAGCCTCGTAAAGAGCCATCTTCTCTACCAGCCGGATACCTGTTTAACCGATCGAGGTTTCCACTTATCCTTTTAGGGGAGAAGCTTCTTAAAGCGCCACCCAATCGTTCATCGTATTAGTCCAAGTCGTAGTCGTAGTGTGTAGCCAGTACACTTACCCGTTTTTGAGCCCTGTCAGTGCCATAGAGAGCTATCTTCTCTATAAGCCGGACACCTTTTCAACCAATCGAAGTTTCCACACAACCTTTTAGGGGCGAAGCTCCTTAAAGCGGCACCAGTTCGATTATCGTAGTAGTTCTTGTCATAGTCGTAGTGTGTAACCAGTGTACTTACCTGTTTTTGAGCACTCCCAGCGCCGTAGAGAGCCATCTTCTCTGCCAGCTGAATACCTTTTCAACCGATCGATGTTTCCACTCAAATATTTAGGGGCGAAGCTCCTTAATGTGGCACGCGTTCGTTTCTCGTAGTAGCCTTGTCGTTGTCGTAGTGTGCAACTAGTATACATACCCGTTTGTGAGCCCTGCCACTGCCGTAAAGAGCCATCTTCTCTACCAGCCGGATACCTTTTCAACCGATCGATCTTTCCAATCAACCTTTTAGGGGCGAAGCTCCTTAAAGCGGCACCCGTTTGTTCATCGCAGTAGTCCCAGTCGTAGCCGTAGTGTGTAACCAGTATACTTACCTGTTTGTGAGCCCCGCCAGCGCTGTAAAGAGCCATCTTCTCTACCAGCCGGATACCTTTTCAACCGATCGATGTTTCCATTCAACCTTTTTTGGTCAAAGCTCCTTAAAGCGGCCCTCGTTTGTTCATCTTAGTAGTCCTAGTCGTTATCGTAGTGTGTAGCCAGTACACTTACCCGTTATTGAGCCCTGCCAGTGCCATAGAGAGCCATCTTCTCTACCAGCTGGATATCTTTTCAACCGATCGAGGATTCCACTCGACTTTTTAGGGGTGAAGCTCCTTAAAGCTGCACCCATTCGTTCATCGTAGTAGCCTTGTCGTAGTCGTAGTGTGCAACTAGTATACATACCCGTTTGTGAGCCGTGCCATCGCCGTAAAGAGCCATTTTCTCTACCAGCCGTATACCTTTTCAACCGAGCGAGGTTTCTTCTCAGCTTTTTAGGGGCGAAGCTCCATAAAGCAGCAACCGTTCGTCCCTCGTAGTAGTCCTAGTCGTAGTCGTAGTGTGTAACCAGTATACTTTTTGTTTTTGAGCCCTCCCAGCGCCGTAAAGAGCCGTCTTTTCTACCAGCTGGATACCTTTTCAAACGATCGATGTTTCCACTCAAATTTTTAGGGGCGAAGCTCCTTAATGCGGCACCCATTCGTTCCTCGTAGTAGCCTTGTCGTAGTCGTAGTGTGCAACTAGTATGCATACCCGTTTGTGAGCCGTGCCATCGCCGTAAAGAGCCATTTTCTCTACCAGCCGTATACCTTTTCAACCGAGCGAGGTTTCTCCTCAGCTTTTTAGGGGCGAAGCTCCATAAAGCAGCAACCGTTCGTCCCTCGTAGTAGTCCTAGTCATAGTCGTAGTGTGTAACCAGCATACTTACCCGTTTTTGAGCCCTGACAGCGCCGTAAAGAGTCATCTTCCCTACCAGCCGGATACCTTTTCAACCGATCGATGTTTTCACACAACATTTTAGGGGCGAAGCTCCATAAAGCGGCACCTGTTCGTTCCTCGTAGTAGTCCTAGTCCTAGTCGAAGTGTGCAACTAGTATGCTTTTCGTTTTTGAGCCCTCCCAGCACCGTAAAGAGCCATCTTCTCTACCAGCCGGATACCTTTTCAACCGATAGAGGTTTCCACACGACCTTTTAGGGGCGAAGCTCCTTAAAGCGGCACCCGTACGTTCATCAAGGTAGTCCCAGTCGTAGTCGTAGTGTGTAACCAGTATACTTACCCGTTTTTCAGCCCTGCCAGCGCCGTAAAGAGCCATTTTCTCCACCAGCCGGATACTTTTTCAACCGATCGAGGTTTCAACTGAACCTTTTTTGGTCAAAGCTCCTTCTAGCGGCACCGGTTCGCTCCTCATAGTAGTCCCAGTCGTAGTCGTAGTGTGTAACCAGTATGCTTACCCGTTTGTGAGCCCTGTCAGCGCTGTAAAGAGCCATCTTCTCTACCAGCCGGATACCTTTTCAACCGATCGAGGTTTTCCCTCTGCCTTTTAGGGGTGAAGGTCCCTAAAGCGGCAACCATTCGTTCATCGTAGTAGTCCTAATCGTTGTCATAGTGTGTAACCAGTACACTTACCCGTTTCTGAGCCCTCCCACTGCCGTGAAGAGCCATCTTCTCTACCAGCCGGATACTCTTTCAACCGATCGATGTTTCCACTCAACCTTTCAGTGGCGAAGCTCCTTAAAGTGGCACCCGTTCGTTCATCGCAGTAGTCCTAGTCGTAGTCGTATTGTGTAACCAGTATACTTTTCGTTTTTGAGCCCTCCCAGTGCCATAAAGAGCCATCTTCTCTACCAGCCGGATACCTTTTCAACCGATTGATGTTTCTACTCAACCTTTTAGGGGTGAATCTCCTTAAAGCGGCACTCGTTCGTTCTTCGTAGTATTCCTAGTCGTAGTCAAAGTGTGTAACCAGTGTTTTTACCCGCTTGTGAGCCCTGCCAGTGCAATAAAAAGCCATCTTCAATACAAAGCGGATACCTTTTCAACCAATCGAGGTTTCCACTCGACCTCTTAGGGGCGAAGCTTCTTAAAGCGGCACCCGTTCGTCCCTCGTAGTATTCCTAGTCATAATCGAAGTGTGCAACTAGTATACTTTTCGTTTTTGAGCCCTGACAGCGCCGTAAAGAGTCATCTTCTCTACCAGCCGGATACCTTTTCAATCGATCGATGTTTCCACTCAAATTTTTAGGGGCGAAGCTTCTTAATGTGTCACCCGTTCGTTCCTCGTAGTACCCTTGTCGAAGTCGTGGTGTGTAACCAGTATACTTACCCGTTTTTGAGCCCTGCCAGCGCCGTAAAGATCCATCTTCTCTACCAGCCGGATACTTTTTCAACCGATCGAGGTTTTCACACAACCTTTTAAGGGCGAACCTCCTTAAAGCGGCACCCGCTAGTTCATCGTAGTAGCCCTAGTCGTAGTCGTAGTGTGTAACCAGTATAAATTTCGTTTTTGAGCCCTCCCAGCGCCTTAAAGAGCCATCTTCTCTACCAGCCGGATACTTTTTCAACCTATTGATGTTTCTACTCTAATTTTTAGGGGCGAAGCTCCTTAATGCGGCACCCGTTCGTTCCTCGTAGTAGCCTTGTCGTAGTCGTAGTGTGCAAGTAGTATACATACCCGTTTGGGAGCCCTGCCAGCGCCGTAAAGAGCCATTTTCTCTATCAGCCGTATACCTTTTCAACCGATCGATGTTTCCACTCAAATTTTTAGGGGCGAAGCTCCTTAATGTGTCACCCGTTCGTTCCTCGTAGTACCCTTGTCGTAGTCGTGGTGTGTAACCAGTATACTTACCCGTTTTTGAGCCCTGCCAGCGCCGTAAAGATCCATCTTCTCTACCAGCCGAATACTTTTTCAACCGATCGAGGTTTTCACACAACCTTTTAAGGGCGAACCTCCTTAAAGCGGCACCCGCTCGTTCATCGTAGTAGCCCTAGTCGTAGTCGTAGTGTGTAACCAGTATAAATTTCGTTTTTGAGCCCTCCCAGCGCCATAAAGAGCCATCTTCTCTACCAGCCGGATACCTGTTTAACCGATCGAGGTTTCCACTCATCTTTTAGGGGAGAAGCTCCCTAATGTGGCACCCGTTCGTTACTCGTAGTAGCCTTGTCGTAGTCGTAGTGTGCAATTAGTATACATACCCGTTTGTGAGCCCTGCCAGCGCCGTAAAGAGCCATTTTCTCTACCAGCCGTATACCTTTTCAACCGATCGAGGTTTCCCCTCAGCCTTTTAGGGGCGAAGCTCCTTAAAGCGTCAACCTTTCGTCCCTCGTAGTAGTCTTAGTCGTAGTCGTAGTGCGTAACCAGCATACTTACCCATTTTTGAGCCCTCCCAGCGCCGTAAAGAGTTATCTTCTCTACCAGCCGGATACTTTTTCAACCTATTGATGTTTCTACTCAACCTTTTAAGGGCGAAGTTCCTTAAAGTGGCACCCATTCGTTCCTCGTAGTATTTCTAGTCTTAGTTGAAGTGTGCAACTAGTATACTTTTTGTTTATAAGCCCTCCCAGCGCCGTAAAGAGCCATCTTCTCTACCAGCCGGATACCTGTTTAACCGATCGAGGTTTCCACTTATCCTTTCAGGGGAGAAGCTTCTTAAAGCGCCACCCAATCGTTCATCGTATTAGTCCAAGTCGTAGTCGTAGTGTGTAGCCAGTACACTTACCCGTTTTTGAGCCCTGTCAGTGCCATAGAGAGCTATCTTCTCTATAAGCCGGACACCTTTTCAACCAATCGAAGTTTCCACACAACCTTTTAGGGGCGAAGCTCCTTAAAGCGGCACCAGTTCGATTATCGTAGTAGTTCTTGTCGTAGTCGTAGTGTGTAACCAGTGTACTTACCTGTTTTTGAGCACTCCCAGCGCCGTAGAGAGCCATCTTCTCTGCCAGCTGAATACCTTTTCAACCGATCGATGTTTCCACTCAAATATTTTGGGGCGAAGCTCCTTAATGTGGCACGCGTTCGTTTCTCGTAGTAGCCTTGTCGTTGTCGTAGTGTGCAACTAGTATACATACCCGTTTCTGAGCCCTGCCAGCGCCGTAAAGAGCCATTTTCTCTACCAGCCGTATACCTTTTCAACCGATCGAGGTTTCCCCTCAGCCTTTTAGGGGCGAAGCTTCTTAAAGCCGCAACCGTTCATCCCTCGTAGTAGTCCTAGTCATAGTCGTAGTTGGTAACCAGCATACTCACCCGTTTTTGAGCCCTGCCACTGCCGTAAAGAGCCATCTTCTCTACCAGCCGGATACCTTTTCAACCGATAGATCTTTCCAATCAACCTTTTAGGGGCGAAGCTCCTTAAAGCGGCACCCGTTTGTTCATCGCAGTAGTCCCAGTCGTAGCCGTAGTGTGTAACCAGTACACTTACCCGTTTGTGAGCCCTGCCAGTGCCGTAAACAGCCATCTTCCCTACAAACCGGATACCTTTTCAACCAATCGAGGTTTCCACTCGACCTCTTAGAGGCGAAGCTCCTTAAAGCGGCACCCGTTCGTCCCTCGTAGTAGTCCTAGTCGTAGTCGTAGTGTGTAACCAGTATACATTTTGTTTTGAGCCCTCCCAGCGCCGTAAAGAGCCGTCTTCTCTACCAGCCGGATACCTTTTCAACCGATCGATGTTTCCACTCTAATTTTTAGGGGCGAAGCTCCTTAATGCGGCACCCGTTCGTTCCTCGTAGTAGCCTTGTCGTAGTCGTAGTGTGCAAGTAGTATACATACCCGTTTGGGAGCCCTGCCAGCGCCGTAAAGAGCCATTTTCTCTATCAGCCGTATACCTTTTCAACCGATCGAGGTTTCAACTCAACTTTTTTTGGGCGAAGCTCCTTCTAGTGTTCCTGCTTCTAGTGTTCCTGATTATTATTCCAATGGTTTTTTTGTTTTCTTTTGTTTTTTAGTCATCTTTGTCTTTTTTTATGCTGTGTTTATTTGCTGACAATGTATTTCAGTGTTGCTTGATGATTACCTTTTCTTTTTTTTCTTTTTTTTTCATCAGGGGAGGTCCCGCCTGCGGTTATTACCTTGGGACCTCCCAGTGAACCTGTACCTATGCACTTTTCCATGTTCACGCTTGATGAATAAAAAGTCAAAAGGGGTTGCTCCTTTCAGGGAGCGATTGCATTGGCACTCCCATTACTCCCCTAAAAGGAGTAACTGCAGAGGGACAAACCGTTGCTCCCCTTTCAGTTCCTCCATCGGGGGATGAACAGTTACTCCCTCCAGTTCCTCCCTGCAGACCAACAGTTACTCCCACCAGTTGCTCCCTGCGGACCAACCATTACTCCCACCAGTTGCTCTTCTATGAGCAACAGTTACTCTTTACCATTCCTCCCACGTGTTCGCAGTTACTTTCTGAAAACCAACTGCACATGCTTCCAGTTACTCCTTGGGGAAATGACTATTTGTCTGGAGTATGCTTGTCACACGCTTAACATATGGCGAGATTTTCTTGGAAGAGCACTGCTTGGGTGCTTCTAACACCAA
Organism: Rhipicephalus microplus; assembly: GCF_043290135.1. NCBI lineage: Eukaryota > Metazoa > Arthropoda > Arachnida > Ixodida > Ixodidae > Rhipicephalus > Rhipicephalus microplus. The sequence continues at coordinate 1,058,560 of NW_027464628.1, forward strand.
AAGTGGACAATATTGCAAGGAAACTAAATGCTTTTATATTGTTATTTATAGCGGCACCGGTTCGTTTCTCGTTGTAGTCCTAGTCGTAGTTGTAGTGTGTAACCAGTATACTTACCCGTTTGTGAGCCCTGCCACTGCCGTAAAGAGCCATCTTCTCTACCAGCCGGATACCTTTTCAACCGATCGATCTTTCCAATCAACCTTTTAGGGGCGAAGCTCCTTAAAGCGGCACCCGTTTGTTCATCGCAGTAGTCCCAGTCGTAGCCGTAGTGTGTAACCAGTATACTTACCCGTTTGTGAGCCCCGCCAGCGCTGTAAAGAGCCATCTTCTCTACCAGCCGGATACCTTTTCAACCGATCGATGTTTCCATTCAAACTTTTAGGGGTGAAGCTCCTTAAAGCGGCACCCGTTCGTTCATTGTAGTAGAACTATTCGTAGTCGTAGTTTGTAACCAGTACACTCACCCGTTTGATGACCCTGCCAGTGCCATAAAGAGCCATCTTCTCTACCAGCCGGATATCTTTTCAACTGATCGAGGTTTCCACTCGATCTTTTAGGGGTGAAGCTCCTTAAAGCGGCACTCGTTTGTTCCTCGTAGTATTCCTAGTCCACGTCGAAGTGTGCAACTAGTATACTTACCCGTTTGTGAGCCCTGCCAGCACCATAAAGAGCCATCTTCTCTACCAGCCGGATAACGTTTCAACTGAACGAGGTTTCTACTCATCATTTTAGGGCCGAAGCTCCTTAAAGCTGCACCAATTCGTTCATCGTAGTAGTCCAAGTCGTAGTCGATGTGTGTAACCAGTGTTTTTACCAATTTGTGAGCCCTGCCAGTGCAGTAAAGAGCCATCTTTAATACAAACCGGGTACCTTTTCAACCGATCAAGGTTTTCCCTCTGCCTTTTAGGGGTGAAGGTCCCTAAACCGGCAACCGTTCGTTCATCGTAGTAGTCCTAGGCGTTGTCGTAGTGTGTAACCAGTACACTTACCCGTTTCTGAGCCCTTTCACTGCCATAAAGAGCCATCTTCTCTACCAGCCAGATACCCTTTCAACCGATCGATGTTTCCACTCAACCTTTTAGGGGCGAAACTCCTTAAAGCGGCACCCGTTCGTTCATCGCAGTAGTCCCAGTCGTAGTCGTAGTGTGTAACCAGTATACTTACCCGTTTGTGAGCCCTGCCAGCGCCGTAAAGAGTCGTCTTCTCTACCAGCCGCTTACCTTTTAAACCGATCGATGTTTCCACGTAACCTTTTAAGGGCGAAGTTCCCTAAAGTGACACCCATTCGTTCCTCGTAGTATGTCTAGTCATAGTAGAAGTGTGCAACTAGTATACTTTTTGTTTATAAGCCCTCCCAGCGCCGTAAAGAGCCATCTTCTCTACCAGCCGGATACCTGTTTAACCGATCGAGGTTTCCACTCATCCTTTTAGGGGAGAAGCTTCTTAAAGCGCCACCCAATCGTTCATCGTATTAGTCCAAGTCGTAGTCGTAGTGTGTAACCAGTACACTTACCCGTTTTTGAGCCCTGTCAGTGCCATAGAGAGCTATCTTCTCTATAAGCCGGACACCTTTTCAACCGATCGAGGTTTCCACTCGACCTCTTAGGGGCGAAGCTCCTTAAAGCGGCACCCGTTCGTCCCTCGTAGTAGTCCTAGTCTTAGTCGTAGTGTGTAACCAGTATACTTTTTGTTTTTGAGCACTCCCAGCGCCGTAGAGAGCCATCTTCTCTGCCAGCTGAATACCTTTTCAACCGATCGATGTTTCCACTCAAATATTTAAGGGCGAAGCGCCTTAATGTGGCACGCGTTCGTTCCTCGTAGTAGCCTTGTCGTTGTCGTAGTGTGCAACTAGTATACATACCCGTTTCTGAGCCCTGCAAGCGCCGTAAAGAGCTATTTTCTCTACCAGCCGTATACCTTTTAAACCGATCGAGGTTTCCCCTCAGCCTTTTAGGGGCGAAGTTCCTTAAAGCGGCAACCGTTCGTCCCTCGTAGTAGTCCTAGTCATAGTCGTAGTGTGTAACCAACATACTTACCCGTTTTTGAGCCCTGACAGTGCCGTAAAGAGTCATCTTCTCTTAGCCAGATAGCTTTTCAACCGATAGATGTTTTCACAAAACCTTTTAGGGGCGAAGCTCCTTAAAGCGTCACCTGTTCGTTCTTCGTAGTAGTCGTAGTCGTAGTCGTACTGTGTAACCAGTATACTTTTCGTTTTTGAGCCATCCCAGCGCCGTAAAGAGCCATCTTCTCTACCAGCCGGATACTTTTTCAACCAATCGAGGTTTCAACTCAACCTTTTTTGCGCGAAGCTCCTTATAGCGGCAAACGTTCGTTCATCGTAGTAGTCCTAGTCGTTGTCGTAGTGTGTAACCAGTACACTTACCCGTTAATGAGCCCTGCCAGTGCCATAGAGAGCCATCTTCTCTACCAGCCGGATACCTTTTCAACCGAGCGAGGTTTCCACTCGACCTTTTAGGGGCGAAACTCCTTAAAGCGGCACCCGTTCGTTCATCGCAGTAGTCCCAGTTGTAGTCGTGTTGTGTAACCAGTATACTTACCCGTTTTGAGCCCTGTCATAGCCGTGAAGAGCCATCTTCTCTACCAGCCGGATACTTTTTCAACCAATCGAGGTTTCAACTCAACCTTTTTTGGGCGAAGCTCCTTATAGCGGCAAACGTTCGTTCATCTTAGTAGTCCTAGTCGTTATCGTAGTGTGTAGCCAGTACACTTATCCGTTATTGAGCCCTGCCAGTGCCATAGAGAGCCATCTTCTCTACCAGCCGGATATCTTTTCAACCGACCGAGGTTTCCACTCGACCTTTTAGGGGTGAAGCTCCTTAAAGCTGCACCCATTCGTTCATCGTAGTAGTCCATGTCGTAGTCGATGTGTGTAACCAGTGTTTTTACCAAATTGTGAGCCCTGCCAGCGCCGTAAACAGCCATCTTCCCTACAAACCGGATAACTTTTGAACCGATTGAGGTTTCCACTCGACCTTTTAGGGGCGAAGCTCCTTAAAGCGGAAACCCGTTCATCGTAGTAGTCCTAGTCGTAGTCGTTGTGTGTAACCAGTACACTTACCCGTTTCTGAGCCCTGCCAGTGCCATAAAGAGCCATCTTCTCTACAAACCGGATGCCTTTTCAACCGATCGAGGTTTCCACTCGACCTTTTAGGGGTGAATTTCCCTAAAGCGGCACTCGTTCGTTCTTCGTAGTATTCCTAGTCGTAGTCAAAGTTTGTAACCAGTGTTTTTACCCACTTGTGAGCCCTGCCAGTGCAATAAAAAGCCATCTTCAATACAAAGCGGATACCTTTTCAACCAATCGAGGTTTCCACTCGACCTCTTAGGGGCGAAGCTCCTTAAAGTGGCACCCGTTCGTCTCTCGTAGTAGTCCTAGTCGTAGTCGTACTGTGTAACCAGTATACTTTTTGTTTTTGAGCCCTCCCAGCGCCGTAAAGAGTCGTCTTTTCTACCAGCTGGATACCTTTTCAAATGATCGATGTTTCCGCTCAAATTTTTAGGGGCGAAGCTCCTTAATGCGGCACCCATTCGTTCCTCGTAGTAGCCTTGTCGTAGTCGTAGTGTGCAACTAGTATACATACCCGTTTGTGAGCCGTGCCATCGCTGTAAAGAGCCATCTTCTCTACCACCCGGATACCTTTTCAACCGATCGATGTTTCGATTCAAACTTTTAGGGGCGAAGCTCCTTAAAGCGGCACCCGTCGTTCATCGTAGTAGACCTATTCGTAGTCGTAGTTTGTATCCAGTACACTCACCCGTTTTATAGCCCTGCCAGTGCCATAAAGAGCCATCTTCTCTACCAGCCGGATATCTTTTCAACCGATCGCGGTTTCCACACAACCTTTTAAGGACGAACCTCCTTAAAGCGGCACCTGTTCGTTCATCGTAGTAGGTCTAGTCGTAGTCGATGTGTGTAACCACTGTTTTTACCAATTTGTGAGCCCTGCCAGTGCCGTAAACAGCCATCTTCCCTACAAACCGTATACCTTTTCAATCGATTGAGGTTTCCACTCGACCTTTTAGGGGCGAAGTTCCTTAAAGCGGCACCCGTTCGTCCCTCGTATTAGTCCTAATTGTAGTCTTAGTGTTTAACCAGTATACTTTTTGTTTTTGAGCTCTCCCAGCGCCGTAAAGAGCCATGTTCTCTACTAGCCGGATACATTTTCAACCGATCGATGTTTCCACTCAAATTTTTAGGGGCGAAGCTCCTTAAAGCGGTACCCGTTCGTCCCTCGTAGTAGTCCTAGTCGTATCTGTAATGTGTAACCAGTATACTTACACGTTTGTGAGCCCTGCCACTGCCGTAAAGAGCCATCTTCTCCACCAGCCGGATACTTTTTCAACCGATCGAGGTTTCAACTCAACCTTTTTTGGGCGAAGCTCCTTATAGTGGCACCAGTTCGTTCCTCATAGTAGTCCTAGTCGTAGTTGTAGTGTGTAACCAGTATACTTACCCTTTTGTGAGCCCTGCCACTGCCGCAAAGAGCCATCTTTTCTACCAGCCGGATACCTTTCAACCGATCGATGTTTCCATTCAAACTTTTAGGGGCGAAGCTCCTTAAAGCGGCACCCGTTCGTTCATCGTAGTAGACCTATTCGTAGTCGTAGTTTGTAACCAGTACACTCACCCGTTTGATAGCCTTGCCAGTGCCATAAAGAGCCATTTCTCTACCAGCCGGATATATTTTCAAACGATCGACGTTTCCACTCGACCTTTTAGGGGTTAAGCTCCTTAAAGCGGCAATCGTTCGTTCCTCGTAGTATTCCTAGTCCTAGTCGAAGTGTGCAACTTATATGCTTACCCGTTTGTGAGGCCTGCCAGCACCATCAAGAGCCATCTTCTCTACCAGCTGGATAACTTTTCAACTGAACGAGGTTTCTACTCATCATTTTAGGGCCGAAGTTCCTTACAGCTGCACCCATTCGTTCATCGTAGTAGTCCAAGTCGTAGTCGATGTGTGTAACCAGTGTTTTTACCAATTTGTGAGCCCTTCCAATGCAGTAAAGAGCCATCTTCAATACAAACCAGGTACCTTTTCAACCAATCGAGGTTTCCACTAGACATCTTAGGTGCGAAGCTCCTTGAGGCGGCACCCGTTCGTTCATCGCGGTAGTCTCAGTCGTAGTCGTAGTGTGTAACCAGTATACTGACCTGTTTGAGAGCCCTGCCAGCGCTGTAAAGAGCCATCTTCTCTACCAGCCGGATACCTTTTTAACCGATCGAGGTTTTCTTCTGCCTTTTAGGGGTGAGTGTCCCTAAAGCGGCAATCGTTCGTTCATCGTAGTAGTCCTACTCGTTGTCGTAGTGTGTAACCAGTACAATTACCCGTTTCTGAGCCCTCCCACTGCCGTAAAGAGCCATCTTCTCTACCAGCCAGATACCCTTTCAACCGATCGATGTTTCCACTCAACCTTTTAGGGGCGAAGCTCCTTAAAGCGGCACCCGTTCGTTCGTCGCAGTAGTCCCAGTCGTAGTCGTAGTGTGTAATCAGTATACTTACCCGTTTGTGAGCCCTCCCAGTGCCGTAAAGAGCCAACTTCTCTACCAGCCGAATACCTTTTCAACCGATCGGGGTTTCTACTCGACCTTTTAGGGGCGAAGCTCCTTAAAGCGGCACCCATTCGTTCATCGTAGTAGTTCAAGTCATAGTCGTAGTGTGTAACCAGTGCTTTTACCCGTTTGTGAGCCCTACCAGTGCCGTAAGGAGCCAATTTCTCTACCGGCCATATACCTTTTCAACCAATCGAGGTTTCCCTCAGCCTTTTAGGGGCAAAGCTCCTTAAAGCGGCAACCGTTCGTCCCTCGTAGTAGTCCTAGTCATAGTCCTAGTGTGTAACCAGCATACTTACCCGTTTGTGAGCCCTGACAGCGCCGTAAAGAGTCATCTTCTCTACCAGCCGGATACCTTTTCAACCGATCGATGTTTTCACACAACCTCTTAGGGGCGAAGCTCTTCAAAGCGGCACCTGTTCGTTCCTCGTAGTAGTCCTAGTCCTAGTCGTAGTGTGTAACCAGTATACTTTTCGTTTTTGAGCCCTCCCAGCGCCGTAAAGAGCCATCTTCTCTACCAGCCGGATACCTTTTCAACCGACTTTGTGGGCGGCAGCGGTAGCAGTGACACGGATCAACACATCGTGGACTAAGCGCATCCTGTATTCATTGCAGAATCCAGCAGTGAAGGAACAATCAAGATATCTTTTTATCGAGCGCCGACAGCTGTCACCGCGGTCAAGCCTGGAAGTACAGACACGTGTACAGATTGGCGTCGTGGCCAGCCCTTGAAAGCGTCAACCAGAGGCCAGCTACCGTCACTTTGTGGGCGGCAGCGGTAGCAGTGACACGGATCAACACATCGTGGACTAATCGCATCCTGTATTCATTGCAGGTTTGTGATACAATTTTATTACTCAATACCATAGAATAATTTCCGTTGTCTCACTGCTGCTGCTGCCCCTCAAGCTATGGTACTTGTATGGGCTTCGCCTTATGGAAGCTTTGTTGCTATGTCTGCTGTCGCTAGACGCTCATCTTGCGAGGTACAGTTTGAAGAAAAAGATCTAGTTGCGACATGTGCTGAATGTAGCATGGTTTTTCATGTTGGAAAGTGCAGTGGAATCAGTGACCGATCTTTTCGATCAATGAAAGACTCAACTAGAAAAACCCAAAAATGCGGTGGCTGCCGGGGTGAGACACTAACTGCGTCTGGCCCATTGCAGGCACAGCTGGCAGAAATCAGCAAGAAGCTGTCGCAAATCTCTGTGCTAGAGACAAAATTAGACAGAGTAATGAGCTTGCAGGATACAGTGCGGCACATCGAAACATCTGTTCAGCACTTGTCTGATACCTATGATGAACTAAAAGATACTCTCATCCGGCAAGAGAAGGACATTTCTGATTTGCGTCGCCGAGTCGAAACTGTAGAGAAGTCGTCGGAAGTTACGCAACTTACGGTGTTGAAACGACAAGTGAGCGAATTGGAGCAGTACAGTAGAAGACAGAATATCGAAATTCACGGCATTACTCCACGCGAGAATGAAAGCCTCTTTGAAGAAGTTAATAAAATAGCGCGCTGTCTTGAGATCCCTGAACTATCTGAAAATGACATTGACGGGCTGCACCGCCTCCCGACCAAAGAAGGCAAGCCTCCAGTCGCTCTGCTCCGATTTGCATCGAGAGCAGTAAGGGCAAAATCGTTCGCGAAACGAAAGCAACTAATGAGCAGGCTTCTGGGAGTGAAATTCTTTGACAAATTGACTGCAGCCAACAAACAACTGCTCTGGATGGTGAAGCAAAAAGCAAGAGAAAAAGATTATCAGTTCGTCTGGACTTCAGAGGGCAGAATCTTTGTGCACAAGCAGCCTGACATGCGCGCAATCAAAATCTCAATCGAGGATGATCTGGCCAAAATTACGTAACACTTCCTGATTAGAAATTCCCTTGATTCTAGTAAACAATGGCTACTCGTTTAACTTCTCAGCATTTCAATAGCTTAGTACAAGTTGCGGATTGCTTCTGTAAGAAACACGCTTCACTTTTTCACATGAACGCAAGAAGCCTCAGAAATAAACATGTAGAAACTAAGGCATATTTATCTCAGTTAGATTGTAGTTTTGATTTTTTAGCTTTCTCTGAAACTTGATACTCAGATGACGCAGAAGTGCACAATTTTGTAGATTATAAGCATGTTTCTGTTTACCGTTCCGGGAGGCGTGGTGGGGGCGTGTTCCTTTATGTTCACCAACGTAATCACTTGTACGCTCAGAGGGAGTTTACTTGCATGTTTGATGATTTCAAAACGGTTGCTATTGTGTGCCGCAACTTTCTTATAGCTGTTGTTTACCACCCGCCTCAGGCGGCACTCTCAAACTTTCTTGACTATGTCGAGACGCTACTACATTATGCCAATGCTAATAAATGGAACGTCATTATAGTCGGTGATTTTAATGTAAATCAGTTTACCGATAATCAAGCAAAATTTCAGTTACTTGAAGTTATGCTTGCGAATAACTGCGATAACCTAATTCACCAGGCCACCAGGGTTACTTCACAGTGTGATATGCTCATTGACTTATGCTTTACAAATGTACCAAAGGCTGAATCTTGCTCAAGTGTCCTGGGTTGAGATATCAGTGACCATTTATCCATATTTGCAATTTTTCCAATGCAAAATTATTCCAGTGCGGAAAAGTTCACTACAAGACGCATAAATCAGCGCAGCATCACTTTATTTCAGTCTCTAGTCGTCAGCACAAACTGGGAAGACGTGTACTTCGAGCAAAATCTATCTAGATCATATGAAATATTTGTGTCAAAATTACAGCACAGTTATATTACTGCTTTTCCTTGAACTACAATATTGAAGCACAGAAAGGCCCGGAAGGCATGGATCACGAGCGACCTTTATTATCGTATTAAACAAAAAGAAAAATTATTTGCTAAATTTCTAAAAACACGCAATCTTCAAATATTACAGGAATTTAGGAAGTTTAGAAATAGGTTAAATGTCGACCTAAGGAAGGCTAAAATTGCCTTTTTTGAACGCAAGTTTGAGAGCGTCGCCCAAAACAGTCGTAAGACATGGAAGGTCTTTCGTGAATTGACAAGTACCCCTTCATCAGGAGTACCAGCGGAATTAGAAGTCGATGGCGTGAGGTATTCTGGGGATTCTTTAGCAAACTTGTTAAACAATTATTTTATCAATGTTGCAGCTGCTGAACCCCTCCATACTGTGCACCCAGAACGAAATTATATGACGTACGTGCATTGTGCTGTGAAAGACACTTTATTTATTTGTCCTACTTTAGATGATAAAATCATGTCTATTCTAGGTTCTCTTGATAACAAATCAACTGCCGGAAAAGACGGCATAAAAGCTTCACCAGTTATGGCCGTGGCACAAGACATTGCAAAGCCAATAATGCACATTTTTAATGAAATGATATCATCTGGTATCTATCCCGATAGGCTAAAAATTGCTCGTGTGACTTTACTTCAAAAAGGCGGCAAGTGTAATGAGTTGGGTTAATATAGACCAATATCTGTACCATCAATATTTGCTAAAGTTGCAGAGAAAGTCTTATGCACGCGATTTAATAAATTTTTCTCAGCGAAAAATGTTATTGTAGAGCAACAGTTCGTTTATCAAATGCGAAAGTCTTCAGAAAAGGCACTTGTACGAATAAAAGATAAAATCATCCGAAATATTGAAAACAGGTTAGTTACAGTCGCTATATATCTAGATTTCCAAAAAGCATTCGACTCCATCAAACACGAAATTTTATTCCGTAAACTTGAAGCATATGGCTTTAGAGGTAAAGCACAAAATCTTATCCGTAGTTATTTGCACAATCGACTACAGTACATTTGTCTCCAGGATGCTCAATCTGAAGAAACTGTAATCAAACATGGTGTGCCCCAAGGCTCTGTACTGGGCCCTCTACTATTTATAACATATGTGAATGATATTGTTAATGTCCCTTTTACTGGGGAGGTATTAATGTATGCTGACGATACGAGTGTTTTCTTTTCTGGGATTGATTTGAAGGAGCTAGAGGCGATGTCAAACAACTGCTTGAAAGAGCTTAATCTCTGGGTATCTTCTAATAAACTAAAAATAAATGTTAAAAAGACAAAGTTCATGCTTTTCTATCCTAAAAATAAAGAAGTAGATTACATTATGAAACTATACTACGGCGATTCGCAACTAGATTCAGTACACAACCAATCGTTTCTAGGCGTTTCTTTTCAATCAAATTTAAGGTGTTTAATGCACGTAAACAATGTAAGAATGAAGGTAGCCAAGTCTATAGGCATGTTGAACCGTTTACGTAACTTTCTAACAACTAACTTAAAGAAGGAATTGTATTTTTCCATAGTACATTCTCATTTAAGTTACTGCTCGTTAGTGTGGGGAACAGGAATTAAGACTGATAATGAAAAGCTTTCTTCTTTACAGAGGAAAGCAGTTAGACTACTTGATTCGGGGTATAATGTAGATGCGTCAGCTCTCATGTTAAAGTACAGAATTCCACAATACTGCCTTGTTTACAAAATAAAATTGTCGATGTACATATATTGCGAAGTATCGGGAGACTGGGGTTCGTTTAGCTGTCGCTATTTAAGCAGGAACACCGGCCACGACCTTCGTAAAACACTCATAATTGTGGAAAGAACACGCAAAAACTATGGAATGCAAACAATAGACTTCCAATTTATGAAGTTATGTAATGAGCATCCTACAATAATTGAACTAACACGATTGTGCACCAACTCAAAAAAATTCAAAATGAAAATTCGGTCCCTCTTCAACACTTAGGATAAATGCACTCTCAGCACGGTAGGGTGAGCTGCAGTCTCTCATACTATTTGTATGTATATATTTTTGTGTATATATATGTATATATATATATATATATATATATATATATATATTGTCACGTGCTAAGAGCTCGAAGGAACGTATAAAGGGACGCGACTGTCAAAAATCTCAGAGACCAAGAAGGACGTCTCCGCTGGCACGGATTGCTCGTCTTCGTCTTCCTCGTTCACCGGCACAGAACTGACCCACTGTTCGTCAAACGTTTCTGAAAACACAACGACATCATCGAGTAGACGAGACAGCTTTTCCACTTGAGGTCTGCCAGGACGGTGTCCATCATTCGCTGGAATGTGGCTGGAGCGGAACAGAGGCCGAAAGAGAGCACTTTGAATTCATAAAGTTCATCCAGCGTTACAAAAGCGGTCTTTTCCCGGTCACGTTCATCGACCTCTATTTGCCAATAACCGCTCTTCAAGTCGACAGACGAAAAACACTTCGCACGTCGCAGCTTGTCCAGAGAATCATCGACTCTGGGCAACGGGTACACGTCTTTCTTTGTGACATTGTTCAACTTTCTGTAGTCGACACAAAAGCGAAGCGTGCCATCTTTCTTTTTCACAAGAACGACTGGTGATGACCAAGGGCTGCTTGAAGGCTGTATCACGCCATCCTGAAGCATTTCCTTAACCTGCGTTTGAATCGCGTGCCGTTCGGTTGGCGGAACACGATAAGGCTGCTGCCGTATGGGATGCGCGTCGTCGTAGGTGATAATACGGTGTTTCGTTATCGTTGTTTGACGTATCTTCGAAGAACGTGCAAAGCATGTGTGGAACTCCAGCAACAGCTCGCTCAAACGCTGCTTGTTCGCTTCAGAAAGCGTTGGACTGATGTCGACGCCGCGGAAAGGCGTTTCAGCAGTGCCGATGGCCTCGGAAGCAAAACACTCTGTAACATTGGCGACTGGGTCGGCGTAGGCGATGACAGTTCCAGGAAAAAGGTGCCGGTGCTCGTAGCTGAAGTTTGTGACAAAAACGTTGCAATGATCATCACGAAGGTCAACAAGGCTTCTCGCTACGCAGACACCCTGAGACAGCAAAAGCAAGTGATTGCTTTCTACGACTGCTTCACCGTGCATCACTCCGTCCCACGCCACCTGAACCACAACAGTTTCACGGGGTGGTAACGTGACAGCGTCGTCGACGACGCGAAGAGACACTCGGGAGTGGCTGGGGTCGGCGTAAGCTGTTGTGGCGTTTGTGGTCGCGAAAGTGACTAGACGTCGTCGAATGTCAATTATAGCACCATGCTCCCTGAGAAAATCCATGCCGATGATCAGGTCTCGAAAACACTGCCGGAGAACGCTTAAACTAGCAACAAATGTACAACCGCGGACTTGCAGTCCTGCCGTGCACATACCGAGTGGCGTGACGATATGCCCGCCAGCTGTACGAATTGGCGTTCGATTCCAAGGCGTCGTTACTTTCTTGAGAAGGGCGGCCAGCTTTTCGCTAATTATGGAATAGTCCGCACCAGTGTCCACTAAAGCACTGACTTCGCGACCATCTAGCAGAACAGGAATATCTAAGGACACTCTTCCGCAATCAGCCGGTGGTGTCGTTGTCGATGTATCGTCGGTATCTTCAGTCCACGTCGATAGGGGGCCTTGAGCATGACCAGTGTGAGCGGCCTTGCCCCTGAAGGTCGCTGAGGCTAGTTTTCCCGACGTGGGCTAGGTGACCGGCCCTGCGCCACGCCAGCATAGGTGCGATGATTCGGCGAGAACCACCGCGGTGATGGAGAGCGTGAGCGGGGCCGAGATGTCGATCCGCGCTGCTGAGCAACGTAGTCAGCGATTTCCGGAGGCCGCTGGCCGAACCTAGGAGGTGGGGAGTTGGCCGAAAAACCAAGAAGTCCCAGCTGTCGATAAGTGCACTGTCGGTAGATGTGCCCAGGTTCACCACAGTGATAGCAAAGCGGACGTCGAACGGGGGCCCGCCACACGTCTGATTTTCGCAAACTCGGTCGGCGGTCACTGAGGTACGGGCCCGCTTGGACTGCCTGAAGCATGGCTGGGGCTATGGTATAAGGCGGAGTGAAATGTTGTGCAGGTTGGCGCAGAGTTTGGTCTGCCGGAAGCATAGCAGGGGCCGCGGTGGGGAGCGGAGCCAAAGGTGGTGCTGGCTGGAGGAGAGTTTGCGCATACGACATGCGAGGAAAGTCATTTAGGGGCCGCGGCTCTGTCTGACTGGACGGTTCTCGTAGTGCCTGCTGAACTTCATCTCGGACGATGCCGGTCAAAGAACTGACAGTGGGCGCTGAGGGTGCAGATAACTTTTGCAGTTCTTCGCGAATTACGGAGCGTATGAGCTCTCGGAAGAAGTCAACGTGGGCCCCAAGACCACCCATGTAGTCCGTTGCAGAAGTAAAGTTCACTTGTCGCTCGTACGTCTGGGTCCGTTGCCGAAGCGTGCTTTCAATCAGGACGGCTTCAGCAAGAAACTCTGACGTAGTCTTGGGAGGGCTGCGTACGAGACTACCGAACAACTGCTCCTTCACTCCACGCATCAAAACGCACCTTCTTCTCTTCCGGCACGTGAGGGTCGGCTCGTCAAAAAAGACGTGTCATATCCTCAACATACATTGCTACGCCTTCATTTGGCATTTGCATACGGCACTGGAGTTCACGTTCAGCTCACTCTCGGCGATCGGGACTTGCATACGTTTCAGGAAGCCGGCGTTTGAAGTCCACCCATGACGTGAACACACCTGCCCGGTTTTCGTACCAAACCCCTGCCCCGTCATTCAAGCTGAAGTAGACATGTCGGAGCTTGTCTGTGTCGTCCCACATGTTATGAGCGGCAACGAAGTCATAGTAGAGTAGCCAATCTTCAACATCCTCATGGACAGCACCATGAAAGGGATTCGGCGTTTTTGGTTTGAATAGTGTATATTGCGATGGTGTTGCGCCTTCCATACCGGCTTGGTTGAAGCCGCTTGGGACGGCGCTGCCTGGAATAGTTGGGGCCGTCATCTCTTCTGAGAGAAGTCCGAAGTCAGGGTCCAGTCCACGGATCCTGCGGCTAGCACGGAGAACAGGCGTAACCACCGGTATGGGGCTGAAGCTTCTTGTACTAGGAGGGGTTCGGTGCATAGGGTACCCAGCACCTCCACCAGTTGTCACGTTCTAAAAGCTCGAAGGAACGTATAAAGGGACGCGACTGTCAAAAATCTCAGAGACCAAGAAGGACGTCTCCGCTGGCACGGGTTGCTCGTCTTCGTCTTCCTCGTTCACCGGCATAGAACTGACCCACTGTTCACTGGCACAGAACACCAGGTGGCAATATGTTTATGTGTGCTCAGCAATGAATACTATTATTATAATGGTTATTTATATTGCTCTTTTTATTTCTACGTATATATTTTTTGTATGTCTATAAGTTATGTGTGCTCAGCTATGATTTCTATTGTTACAATAGTGATTTCTTTTGTTCCTTTTTTATTTGTATTTATGTATTTTATGTATGTATATATGTTTATGTGTGCGCTTTGCAATAATATATATTGTTTCTATTGCCACTGTTACGCCCAGCGCGAGCAGGACCATGTCAGGGGGCTAACTACCTCCTTTTGTCCTGACCGCGGGCAATGCTTTTTGTACTGTCCGAAAAATGAATAAATGAATAAATGAACCGATTGATGTTTCTACTCAACCTTTTAGGGGCGAACCTCCTTAAAGTTGCACCCGTTCGTTCCTCGTAGTATTCCTACTCATAGTCGAGGTGTGCAACTAGTATACTTTTCGTTTTTGAGCCCTCCCAGCACCTTAAAGAGCCATCTTCTCTACCAGCCGGATACCTTTTCAACCGATCGAGGTTTCCACATGACCTTTTAGGGGCGAAGCTCCTTAAAGCGGCACCCATTCGTTCATCGCAGTAGTCCCAGTTGTAGTCGTCTTGTGTAACCAGTATACTTACCCGTTGTTGAGCCCTGCCAGTGCCGTGAAGAGCCATCTTCTCTACTAGCCGGTTCCCTTTTCAACCGATCGAGGCTTTCTCTCAGCCTTTGAGCGGTGAAGGTCCATAAAGCGGCAACCGTTCGTTCATCGTAGTAGTTAAGGTCGTAGTCATAGTGTGTAACCAGTGCTTTTACCCGTTTGTGAGCCCTACCAGTGCCGTAAGGAGCCATCTTCTCTACAAACCGCATACCTTTTCAACCGATCGAAGTTTCCACTTAACCTTTCAGGGGCTAAGCTCCTTAAAGCGGCGCCCGTTCGTCCCTCGTAGTAGTATTATTCGTAGTCGTAGTGTGTGACCAGCATACTTACCCGTCTGTGAGCCCTGCCAGCGCCGTAAAGGGTCATCTTCTCTACCAGCCAGATACCTTTTCAACCGATCGATGTTTCCACTCAACCTTTTAGGGGCGAATCTCCTCAAAGCGGCACCTGTTCGTCCCTCGTATCAGATATACTCGTAGTCGTAGTGTGTAACAAGTACTGTTACGCGTTTGTGAGCCCTGCAAGTGCCGTAAAGAGCCATCTTCTCTACCAGCCTGATACCCTTTCAACCGATCGATGTTTCCACTCAACCCTTTAGGGGCGAAGCTCCTTAAAGCAGCACCCGTTCGTTCATTGCAGTAGTCCCAGTCCTAGTCGTAGTGTGTAACCAGTATACTTACCCGTTTGTGAGCCCTGCCAGCGCTGTAAAGAGCCATGTTCTCTACCAGCCGGATACCTTTTCGACCGATCGAGGTTTTCCCTCAGCCTTTTAGAGGTGAAGGTCCCTAAAGCTGCAATCGTTCGTTCATCGTAGTAGTCCTAGTCGTAGTCGTAGTGTGTAACCTGTACTTTTACCCGTTTCTGAGCCCTGCCAGTGCCATAAAGAGCCATCTTTTCTACAAACCGGATACCATTTCAACTGATTGAGGTTTCAACTCGACCTTTTAGGGGCGAAGCTCCTTAAAGCGGCGCCCGTTCGTCCCTCGTAGTATTCCTAGTCGTAGTCGTAGTGTGTAACCAGTATACTTACCCGTTTGTGAGCCCTTGCCAGCGTTGTAAAGAGCCATCTTCTCTACTAGCCGGATACTATTTCAACCAATCGAGGTTTTCCCTCAGCCTTTTAGGGGTGAAGGTCCCTAAAGCGGCAACCGTTCGTTCATCGTAGTAGTCCTAGTCGTAGTCGTAGTGTGTAACCAGTACACTTACCCGTTTCTGAGCCCTCCCACTTCCGTAAAGAGCCATCTTTTCTACCAGCCAGATACCCTTTCAACCGATCGATGTTTCCACTCAACCTTTTAGGGGCGATGCTCCTTAAAGCGGCACCCGTTCGTTCATCGCAGTAGTCCCAGTCGTAGTCGTAGTGTGTAACCAGTATACTTACCCGTTTGTGAGCCCTGCCAGCGCTGTAAAGAGCCATCTTTTCTACCAGCCGGATACCTTTTCAACCGACCGAGGTTTTTCCTCAGCCTTTTAGGGGTGAAGGTTCCTAAAGCGGCAACCGTTCGTTCATCGTAGTAGTCCTTGTCGGGATCGTAATGTGTAACCAGTGTTTTTACCCGTTTGTGAGCCCTGCCACTGCAGTAAAGAGCCATCTTCTCTACAAACCGGATACCTTTTCAACCAATCGAGGTTTCCACTCGACCTCTTAGGGGCGAAGCTTCTTGAAGCGGCACCCGTTCGTCCCTCGTAGTAGTCCTAGTCGTAGTCGTAGTGTGTAACCAGTATACCTTCTGTTTTTGAGCCCTCCCAGCGCCGTAAAGAGCCATCTTCTCTACAAGCCGGATACCTTTTCAACCGATCGATGTTTCCACTCAAATTTCTAGGGGCAAGGCTCCTTAATGCGGCACCCATTCGTTCATCGTAGTAGTCCAAGTCGTAGTCGTAGTGTGCAACTAGTATATATACCCGTTTGTGAGCCCTGCCAGCGCCGTAAAGAGCCATTTTCTCTACCAGGCATATACCTTTTCAACCGATCGAGGTTTCCCTTCAGCTTTTTAGGGGCGAAGCTCCTTAAAGCGACAACCGTTCGGTCCCTCGTAGTAGTCCTAGTCATAGTCGTAGTGTGTAACCAGCATACTTACCAGTTTTTGAGCCCTGACAGCGCCGTAAAGAGCCATCTTCTCTACCAGCCGGATACCTTTTCCACCGATTGATGTTTCTACTCAACCTTTTAGAGGTGAAGCTCTTTAAAGTTGCACCCGTTCGTTCCTCGTAGTATTCGTAGTCATATACGAAGTGTGCAACTAGTATACTTTTCGTTTTTGAGCCCTCCTAGCACCGTAAAGAGCCATCTTCTCTACCAGCCGGATACCTTTTCAACCGATCGATCTTTCCACTCAACCTTTTAGGGGCGAAGCTCCTTAAAGCGGCACCCGTTTGTTCATCGCAGTAGTCCCAGTCGTAGTCGTAGTGTGTAACCAGTATATTTACCCGTTTGTCAGCCCTGCCAGCGCTGTAAAGAGCCATCTTCTCTTCCAGCCGGATACCTTTCCAACCGATCGAGAGTTCTACTCATCCTTTTAGGGGAGAAGCTCCTTGAAGCGGCACCCGTCGTTCATCGTAGTAGACCTATTCGTAGTCGTAGTTTGTAACCAGTACACTCACCCGTTTGATAGCCCTGCCAGTGTCATAAAGAGCCATCTTCTCTACCAGCCGGATATCTTTTCAACCGATCGCGGTTTCCACACAACCTTTTAAGCGCGAACCTCCTTAAAGCGGCACCCGTTCGTTAATCGTAGTAGTTCTAGTCGTAGTCGATGTGTGTAAACAATGTTTTTACCAATTTGTGAGCCCTGCCAGTGCAGTAGAGAGCCATCTCCAATACAAACCGGGAACCTTTTCAACCAATAGAGGTTTCCACTCGACCTCTTAGGGGCGAAGCTCCTTAAAGCGGCACCCGTTCGTTCATCGCGCTGGTCCCAGTCGTAGTCGTAGTGTGCAACCAGTATACTTACCCGTTTGTGAGCCCTACCAGCGCTGTAAAGAGCCATCTTCTCTGCCAGCCGGATACCTTTTCAACCGATCGAGGTTTTCCCTCTGCCTTTTAGAGGTGAAGGTCCCTAAAGCGGCAACCGTTCGTTCATCGTAGTAGTCCTAGTCGTTGTCGTAGTGTGTAACCAGTACACTTACCCGTTATTGAGCCCTGCCAGTGCCATAGAGAGCCATCTTCTCTATAAACCGGATACCTTTTCAACCGATCGCGGTTTCCACACAACCTTTTAAGGGCGAACCTCCTTAAAGCGGCACCCGTTCGTTCATCGTAGAAGTTCTAGTCGTAGTCGTAGTGTGTAACCAGAGTACTTACCCGTTTTTGAGCCCTGCCAGTGCCGTAAATAGCCATCTTCCCTACAAACCGTATACCTTTACAACCGATTGAGGTTTCCACTCGACCTTTTAGGGGCGAAGTTCCTTGAAGCGGCACCCGTTCGTCCCTCGTAGTAGTCCTAGTCGTAGTCTTAGTGTTTAACCAGTATACATTTTGTTTTTGAGGCCTCCCAGCGCCGTAAAGGGCCATCTTCTCTACTAGCCGGATCCCTTTTCAACCGATTGATGTTTCCACTCATATTTTTAGGGGCGAAGCTCCTTAATGTGGCACCCGCTCGTTCCTCGTAGTAGCCTTGTCGTAGTCCTAGTGTGTAACCAGCATACTTACCCATTTTTGAGCCCTGACAGTGCCATAAAGAGTCCTCTTCTATACCAGCCGGATACCTTTTCAACCGATGGACGTTTTCACACAACCTTTTAGGGGCGAAGCTCCTTAAAGCGGCACCTGTTCGTTCCCCGTAGTATTCCTAGTCATAGTCGAAGTTTGCCAATAGTATACTTACCTGTTTGTGAACTCTGCCAGCGCAATCAAGAGCCATCTTCTCTACGAGCCGGATAACTTCTCAACTGATAGAGTTTCCACTCATCCTTTTAGGGGCGAAGCTCCCTAAAGCGGTACCCATTCGTCCCTCGTAGTAGTCCTAGTCGTAGTCATATTGTGTAACCAGTATACTTTTCGTTTTTGAGCCCTCCCAGCGCCGTAAAGAGCCATCTTCTCTACCAGCCGGATACCTTTTCAACCGATCGATCTTTCCACTCAACCTTTTAGGGGCGAAGCTCCTTAAAGCGGCACCCGTTTGTTCATCGCAGTAGTCCCAGTCGTAGTCGTAGTGTGTAACCAGTATATTTACCCGTTTGTCAGCCCTGCCAGCGCTGTAAAGAGCCATCTTCTCTTCCAGCCGGATACCTTTCCAACCGATCGATGTTTTCAATCAAACTTTTAGGGGAGAAGCTCCTTGAAGCGGCACCCGTCGTTCATCGTAGTAGACCTATTCGTAGTCGTAGTTTGTAACCAGTACACTCACCCGTTTGATAGCCCTGCCAGTGTCATAAAGAGCCATCTTCTCTACCAGCCGGATATCTTTTCAACCGATCGTGGTTTCCACACAACCTTTTAAGCGCGAACCTCCTTAAAGCGGCACCCGTTCGTTAATCGTAGTAGTTCTAGTCGTAGTCGATGTGTGTAAACAATGTTTTTACCAATTTGTGAGCCCTGCCAGTGCAGTAGAGAGCCATCTCCAATACAAACCGGGAACCTTTTCAACCAATAGAGGTTTCCACTCGACCTCTTAGGGGCGAAGCTCCTTAAAGCGGCACCCGTTCGTTCATCGCGCTGGTCCCAGTCGTAGTCGTAGTGTGCAACCAGTATACTTACCCGTTTGTGAGCCCTACCAGCGCTGTAAAGAGCCATCTTCTCTGCCAGCCGGATACCTTTTCAACCGATCGAGGTTTTCCCTCTGCCTTTTAGAGGTGAAGGTCCCTAAAGCGGCAACCGTTCGTTCATCGTAGTAGTCCTAGTCGTTGTCGTAGTGTGTAACCAGTACACTTACCCGTTATTGAGCCCTGCCAGTGCCATAGAGAGCCATCTTCTCTATAAACCGGATACCTTTTCAACCGATCGCGGTTTCCACACAACCTTTTAAGGGCGAACCTCCTTAAAGCGGCACCCGTTCGTTCATCGTAGTAGTTCTAGTCGTAGTCGTAGTGTGTAACCAGAGTACTTACCCGTTTTTGAGCCCTGCCAGTGCCGTAAATAGCCATCTTCCCTACAAACCGTATACCTTTACAACCGATTGAGGTTTCCACTCGACCTTTTAGGGGCGAAGTTCCTTGAAGCGGCACCCGTTCGTCCCTCGTAGTAGTCCTAGTCGTAGTCTTAGTGTTTAACCAGTATACATTTTGTTTTTGAGGCCTCCCAGCGCCGTAAAGGGCCATCTTCTCTACTAGCCGGATCCCTTTTCAACCGATTGATGTTTCCACTCATATTTTTAGGGGCGAAGCTCCTTAATGTGGCACCCGCTCGTTCCTCGTAGTAGCCTTGTCGTAGTCCTAGTGTGTAACCAGCATACTTACCCATTTTTGAGCCCTGACAGTGCCATAAAGAGTCCTCTTCTATACCAGCCGGATACCTTTTCAACCGATGGACGTTTTCACACAACCTTTTAGGGGCGAAGCTCCTTAAAGCGGCACCTGTTCGTTCCCCGTAGTATTCCTAGTCATAGTCGAAGTTTGCCAATAGTATACTTACCTGTTTGTGAACTCTGCCAGCGCAATCAAGAGCCATCTTCTCTACGAGCCGGATAACTTCTCAACTGATAGAGTTTCCACTCAGCCTTTTAGGGGCGAAGCTCCCTAAAGCGGTACCCATTCGTCCCTCGTAGTAGTCCTAGTCGTAGTCATATTGTGTAACCAGTATACTTTTCGTTTTTGAGCCCTCCCAGCGCCGTAAAGAGCCATCTTCTCTACCAGCCGGATACCTTTTCAACCGATCGATCTTTCCACTCAACCTTTTAGGGGCGAAGCTCCTTAAAGCGGCACCCGTTTGTTCATCGCAGTAGTCCCAGTCGTAGTCGTAGTGTGTAACCAGTATATTTACCCGTTTGTCAGCCCTGCCAGCGCTGTAAAGAGCCATCTTCTCTTCCAGCCGGATACCTTTCCAACCGATCGATGTTTTCAATCAAACTTTTAGGGGAGAAGCTCCTTGAAGCGGCACCCGTCGTTCATCGTAGTAGACCTATTCGTAGTCGTAGTTTGTAACCAGTACACTCACCCGTTTGATAGCCCTGCCAGTGTCATAAAGAGCCATCTTCTCTACCAGCCGGATATCTTTTCAACCGATCGCGGTTTCCACACAACCTTTTAAGCGCGAGCCTCCTTAAAGCGGCACCCGTTCGTTAATCGTAGTAGTTCTAGTCGTAGTCGATGTGTGTAAACAATGTTTTTACCAATTTGTGAGCCCTGCCAGTGCAGTAGAGAGCCATCTCCAATACAAACCGGGAACCTTTTCAACCAATAGAGGTTTCCACTCGACCTCTTAGGGGCGAAGCTCCTTAAAGCGGCACCCGTTCGTTCATCGCGCTGGTCCCAGTCGTAGTCGTAGTGTGCAACCAGTATACTTACCCGTTTGTGAGCCCTACCAGCGCTGTAAAGAGCCATCTTCTCTGCCAGCCGGATACCTTTTCAACCGATCGAGGTTTTCCCTCTGCCTTTTAGAGGTGAAGGTCCCTAAAGCGGCAACCGTTCGTTCATCGTAGTAGTCCTAGTCGTTGTCGTAGTGTGTAACCAGTACACTTACCCGTTATTGAGCCCTGCCAGTGCCATAGAGAGCCATCTTCTCTATAAACCGGATACCTTTTCAACCGATCGCGGTTTCCACACAACCTTTTAAGGGCGAACCTCTTTAAAGCGGCACCCGTTCGTTCATCGTAGTAGTTCTAGTCGTAGTCGTAGTGTGTAACCAGAGTACTTACCCGTTTTTGAGCCCTGCCAGTGCCGTAAATAGCCATCTTCCCTACAAACCGTATACCTTTACAACCGATTGAGGTTTCCACTCGACCTTTTAGGGGCGAAGTTCCTTGAAGCGGCACCCGTTCGTCCCTCGTAGTAGTCCTAGTCGTAGTCTTAGTGTTTAACCAGTATACATTTTGTTTTTGAGGCCTCCCAGCGCCGTAAAGGGCCATCTTCTCTACTAGCCGGATCCCTTTTCAACCGATTGATGTTTCCACTCATATTTTTAGGGGCGAAGCTCCTTAATGTGGCACCCGCTCGTTCCTCGTAGTAGCCTTGTCGTAGTCCTAGTGTGTAACCAGCATACTTACCCATTTTTGAGCCCTGACAGTGCCATAAAGAGTCCTCTTCTATACCAGCCGGATACCTTTTCAACCGATGGACGTTTTCACACAACCTTTTAGGGGCGAAGCTCCTTAAAGCGGCACCTGTTCGTTCCCCGTAGTATTCCTAGTCATAGTCGAAGTTTGCCAATAGTATACTTACCTGTTTGTGAACTCTGCCAGCGCAATCAAGAGCCATCTTCTCTACGAGCCGGATAACTTCTCAACTGATAGAGTTTCCACTCATCCTTTTAGGGGCGAAGCTCCCTAAAGCGGTACCCATTCGTCCCTCGTAGTAGTCCTAGTCGTAGTCATATTGTGTAACCAGTATACTTTTCGTTTTTGAGCCCTCCCAGCGCCGTAAAGAGCCATCTTATCTACCAGCTGGATACCTTTTCAACCGATTGATGTTTCTACTCAACCATTTAGGGGCGAAGCTCCTTAAAGCGGCACCCGTTCGTTCATCACAGTAGTCCCAGTCGTAGTCGTAGTGTGTAACCAGTATACTTACCCATTTTTGAGCCGTGCCAGCGCCGTAAAGAGCCATCTTCTCCACCAGCCGGATACTTTTTCAACCGATCGAGGTTTCAACTCAACCTTTTTTGGGCGAAGCTCCTTAAAGTGGCACCCGTTCGTTCATCGCAGTAGTCCCAGTCGTAGTCGTAGTGTGTAACCACTATACTTACCCGTTTGTGAGCCCTGCCAGCGCTGTAAAAAGCCATCGTCTCTACTAGCCGGTTCCCTTTTCAACCGATCGAGGTTTTCTCTCAGCCTTTGAGCGGTGAAGGTCCATAAAGCGGCAACCGTTCGTTCATCGTAGTAGTTAAGGTCGTAGTCATAGTGTGTAACCAGTGCTTTTACCCGTTTGTGAGCCCTACCAGCGCCGTAAAGGGTCATCTTCTCTACCAGCCAGATACCTTTTCAACCGATCGATGTTTCCACTCAACCTTTTAGGGGCGAATCTCCTCAAAGCGGCACCTGTTTGTCTCTCGTATCAGATATACTCGTAGTCGTAGTGTGTAACAAGTACAGTTACGCGTTTGTGAGCCCTGCAAGTACCGTAAAGAGCCATCTTCTCTACCAGCCGGATACCCTTTCAACTGATCGATGTTTTCACTCAACCTTTTAGGGGCGAAGCTCCTTAAAGCGGCACCCGTTCGTTCACTGCAGTAGTCCCAGTCGTAGTCGTAGTGTGTAACCAGTATAATTACCCGTTTGTGAGCCCTGCCAGCGCTGTAAAGAGCCATCTTCTCTACCAGCCGGATACTTTTCAACCGATCGAGGTTTTCCCTCAGCTTTTTAGAGGTGAAGATCCCTAAAGCGGCAATCGTTCGTTCATCGTAGTAGTCCTAGTCGTAGTCGTAGTGTGTAACCAGTACTTTTACCCGTTTCTGAGCCCTGTTAGTGCCATAAAGAGCCATCTTCTCTACAAACCGGATACCCTTTCAACCGATCGATGTTTCCACTCAACCTTTTAGGGGCGAAGCTTCTTAAAGCGGCACCCATTCGTTCATCGTAGTAGACCTATTCGTAGTCATAGTTTGTAAGCAGTACACTAACCCGTTTGATAGCCCTGTCAGTGCCATAAAGAGCCATCTTCTCTACCAGCCGGATATCTTTTCAACCGATCGAGGTTTCCACTCGAACTTTTAGGGGTGAAGCTCTTCAAAGCGGCACTCGTTCATTCCTCGTAGTATTCCTAGTCCTAGTCGAAGTGTGCAACTAGTATACTTACCCGTTTGTGAGCCCTGCCAGCACCATCAAGAGCCATCTTCTCTACCAGCCGGATAACTTTTCAACTGATTGAGGTTTCTACTCATCATTTCAGGGCCGAAGCTCCTTAAAGCTGCACCCATTCGTTCATCGTAGTAGTCCAAGCCGTAGTCGAAGTGTGTAACAAGTGTTTTTACCCATTTGTGAGCCCTGCCATGGCAGTAAAGAGTCTTCTGCAATACAAACCGGGTACCTTTTCAACCAATCGAGGTTTCCACTCGACCTCTTAGGGGCGAAGCTCCTTAAAGCGGCACCCGTTCGTTTATCGCAGTAGTCCCAGTCGTAGTCGTAGTGTGTAACCAGTATACTTACCCGTTTGTGACTCTGCCAGCGTTGTAAAGAGCCATCTTCTCTACCAGCCGGATACCTTTTCAACCGATCGAGGTTTCCCCTCAGCCTTTTAGGGGCAAAGCTCCTTAAGGCGGCAACCGTTCGTCCATCGTAGTATTCCTAGTCATAGTCCTAGTGTGTAACCAGCATACTTACCCGTTTTCGAGCCCTGACAGCGCCGTAAAGAGTCATCTTCACTACCAGCCGGATACCTTTTCAACCGATCGATGTTTTCACACAACCTTTTAGGAGCGAAGCTCTTTAAAGCGGCACCTGTTCGTTCCTCGTAGTAGTCCTAGTCCTTGTCGTAGTGTGTAACCAGTATACTTTTCGTTTTTGAGCCCTCCCAGCGCCGTAAAGAGCCATCTTCTCTACCAGCCGGATACCTTTTCAACCGACTTTGTGGGCGGCAGCGGTAGCAGTGACACGGATCAACACATCGTGGACTAAGCGCATCCTGTATTCATAGCAGAATCAAGCAGTGTAGGAACAATCAAGATATCTTTTTATCGAGCGCCGACAGCTGTCACCGCGGTCAAGCCTGGAAGTACAGACACGTGTACAGATTGGCGTCGTGGCCAGCCCTTAAAAGCGTCAACCAGAGGCCAGCTACCGTCACTTTGTGGGCGGCAGTGGTAGCAGTGACACGGATCAACACATCGTGGACTAAGTGCATCCTGTATTCATTGCAGAATCCAGCAGTGAAGGAACAATCAAGATATCTTTTTATCGAGCGACGACAGCTGTCACCGCGGTCAAGCCTGGAAGTACAGACACGTGTACAGATTGGCGTCGTGGCCAGC
Source organism: Rhipicephalus microplus (assembly GCF_043290135.1). Lineage (NCBI taxonomy): Eukaryota > Metazoa > Arthropoda > Arachnida > Ixodida > Ixodidae > Rhipicephalus > Rhipicephalus microplus. Next base: position 1,082,955 of record NW_027464628.1, read on the forward strand.
CCTTGTAAGCGTCCACCAGAGGCCAGCTACTGTCACTTTGTGGGCGGCAGCGGTAGCAGTGACACGGATCAACATATCGTGGACTAAGCGGTTCCTGTATTCATTGCAGGTTTGTGATACAATTTTATTACTCGATACCATAGCATTTATTCCGTTGTCTCACTGCTGCTGCTGCCCCTCAAGCTATTGTACTTGTATGGGTTTCGCCTTATGGAAGCTTCGTTGCTATGTCTGCTGTCGCTAGAGGCTCATCTTGCGGGGTACAGTTTGACGAAAAAGATCTAGTTGTGACATGTGCTGAATGTAGCATGGTTTTTCATGTTGGAAAGTGCTGTGGAATTAGTGACCGATCTTTTCGGTCAATGAAAGACTCAACTAGAAAAACCCAAAAATACGGTGGCTGCCGGGGTGAGACACTAACTGCGTCTGGCCCATTGCAGGCACAGCTGGCAGAAATCAGCAAGAAGCTGTCGCAAATCTCTGTGCTAGAGACAAAATTAGACAGAGTAATGGGCTTGCAGGATACAGTGCGGAACTTCGAAACATCTGTTCAGCACTTGTCTGATACCTATGATGAACTAAAAGATACTCTCATTCGGCAAGAGAAGGACATTTCTGATTTGCGTCGCCGAGTCGAAACTGTAGAGAAGTCGTCGGAAGTTACGCAAATACGGTGTTGAAACGACAAGTGAGCGAATTGGAGCAGTACAGTAGAAGACAATATCGAAATTCACGGCGTTACTCCTCGCGAGAATGAAAGCCTCTTTGAAGAAGTTAATAAAATAGCGCGCTGTCTTGAGATCCCTGAACTATCTGAGAATGACATTGACGGGCTGCACCACCTCCCGACCAAAGAAGGCAAGCCTCCAGTCGCTCTGCTCCGATTCGCATCGAGAGCAGTATGGGCAAAATGGTTCGCGAAACGAAAGCAACTAATGAGCAGGCTTCTGGGAGTTAAATTCTTTGACAACTTGACTGCAGCCAACAAACAACTTCTCTGGGTGGTGAAGCAAAAAGCAAGAGAAAAAGATTATCAGTTCGTCTTGACTACAGAGGGCAGAATCTTTGTGCGCAAGCAGCCTGACATGCGCGTAATCAAAATCTCAATCGAGGATGATCTGGCCAAAATTACGTAACACTTCCTGATTAGAAATTCCCTTGATTCTAGTAAACAATGGCTACTCATTTAACTTCTGAGCATTTCATTAGCTTAGTACAAGTTGAGGATTGCTTCCGTAAGAAACACGCTTCACTTTTTCACATGAACGCAAGAAACCTCAGAAATAAACATGTAGAAACCGAGGCATATTTATCTCAGTTAGATTATTGTTTTGATTTTTTAGCTTTCTCTGAAACTTGGTACTCTGATGACGCAGAAGTGCACAATTTTGTCGATTATAAGCATGTTTCTGTTTAGCGTTCCGGGAGGCGTGGTGGGGGCGTGTCCCTTTATGTTCACCAACGTAATCACTTCTACACTCTGAGGGAGTTTACTTGCATGTGCGATGATTTCGAAACGGTTGCTATTGTGTGCCGCAACTTTTTTATAGCTGTTGTTTACCGCCCGCCTCAGGCGGCACTCTCAAACTTTCTTGACTATGTCGAGACGCTACTACATTATGCCAATGCTAATAAATGGAACGTCATTATGGTCGGTGATTTTAATGTAAATCAGTTTACCGATAATCAAGCAAAATTTCAGTTACTTGAAGTGATGCTTGCGAATAACTGCGATAACCTAATTCACCAGGCCACCAGGGTTACTTCTCATTGACTTATGCTTTACAAATGTACCAAAGGCTGAAACTTGCTCTGGTGTCCTGGGTTCAGATATCAGTGACCATTTATCCGTATTTGCAATTTTTCCAATGCATAATTATTCCAGTGCACTACGAGACGCATAAATCAGCACAGCATCACTTTATTTCAGTCTCTAGTCGTCAGCACAAACTGGGAAGACGTGTACTCCTAGCAAAATCCATCTAGATCATATGAAATATTTTTGTCAAGATTACAGCACAGTCATAATACTGCTTTTCCTTTAACTACAATAGTGAAGCACAGAAAGGCCCGGAAGGCATGGATCACGAGCGACCTTTATTATCGTATTAAACAAAAAGAAAAAATATTTGCTAATTTTCTAAAAACACGTGATCTTCAAATATCACAGGAACCTAAGAAGTTCATAAATAGGTTAAATGTCGACCTAAGGAAGGCTAAAATTGCCTTTTTTGAACGCAAGTTTGAAATCGTCGCCCAAACCGTCGTAAGACATGGAAGGTCTTTCGTGAATTGACAAGTACCCCTTCATCAGGAGTACCAGCGGAATTAGAAGTCGATGGCGTGAGGTATTCTGGGGATTCTTAGAAACTTGTTAAACAATTATTTTATCAATGTTGGAGCTGCTGAACCCCTCCATACTGTGCACCCAGAACGAAGTTATATGACGTACGTGCATTGTGCTGTGAAAGACACTTTATTTATTTGTCCTACTTCAGATGATGAAATCATGTCTATTCTAGGTTCTCTTGATTTTTTTTATTTATTGCATACTGCCAGCCACCTCTTGGTGGCCAAGGCAGGAGTGATACAAGCTTTCATACTTGCAGCCACTTATAACACTACACTTCACGGCGCAGAAATAAAATCGCCACATAACAGGTTTGCGTGGAACAAGAATACTCGGGTTACAGGAGCAACACAAGAGCGGTATCAAAAATACAATCCAAATTTTTGTTCCTAACACGAAGTGTAAAAACATCATTAGAAGAATTGAAATCTGTACATACGACCAGACAGCTTTTACTACAGGCAGGCAGTGGCAGCTGATAAGAATGCGTCGGGCGCTGCGATGCTGGTGACGTCGTGAGGTAGTTCATTCCAGTCGGAAATTGTTCGTGGAAAGAATGAATATCGCCGAGAATTTGTTTTTGTAAGCGGCACCACTATGGTGTTATCATGCTTGTTCCGAGTTTTTCGCGATGTATTGTACTGCATGTAAGTGTTAAAGGCGAGTCCTGAGTGTCCATTGACTATGTTATAAAGGCATTTTAAGCGATGTAGCTTTCTACGGGACTCCAATGTGGGAAGAGCGGATTTATTACGGAGTTCAGTGACTGAACAGTGTCTACTGTACGCGTGGTAAATAAACCGAAGGGATTTATTTTGGACTCGTTCTAGTAAGTATATTTCTGTTTGTGTGTGTGGATCCCATACAACATCAGCATATTCCAACAATAGGCGTACTAATGTAGTGTAAGCGACTAGTTTTGTTTTGCTGGTGCAGTGCCTCATGCGATGCTTTAAGAACCACAATCGCCGCAGTGCTGCTGATGTTATACCTTCGATATGAGTTTCCCAGCTCGAATTAGAAGTTATTGTCAGACCAAGGTATTTGTACTGGTTAACGGTTGTTATAGCAGTGTTGTTTAACATGTAAGTGAATTCCGAGGGATTTTTTTACGTGTTATGGTCATCTTGACGCACTTTGCTATGTTGAGGCTCATTTTCTAGGAGTTACACCATGCTGTAATAACCGATAAGTATTCATTTAGGGTGGCGTGATCTGTTCATGATTGAATGGGCAGGTACGCAACGCAATCATCCGCGAAAAAACGACACTGCACAGTAGATTCAGATGACATGTCATTTAGATAAACTAAAAATAAAAGTGGTCCTAGGACAGAGCTCTGCGGTACCCCAGAATGCACGGGAGCGGAAGAAGAATTTTCATCTGCTATCCGAACGTGTTGGTGTCAGTGGGATAGATAACAATCAAGCCATCGAAGAATTCTTTCATTTGTTAGGATTCGGCGAATTTTAAACATCAAATGGGAATCGGTCGAAAGCTTTTTCGAAGTCTAAAAAAATCGCATCAATTTGTCCGCCTTTGTCAAGTGTTTTTAGAAAGTCATCAGTAGTGTGAAATAACTGTGTGGTGGTTGAAAAGCCTTGCCGCAAACCGTGTTGATTTGGGGAAAAAAATGGTTACTCTCCAGAAATTAACTTAAGTGTTTGAAAAGGAAGTGTTCCATAACCTTGCCGGCTGTACATAACAACGAAATAGGGCGGTAGTTTTTCACGTCATATTTATCACCGGATTTATGAATGGGTACCAATTTACCCTTATTGCAATCTACTGGAACTTCGCCTTGTAACAGGCTTTCCCTAAATATTAAGCCTAAGTATTTGGAACACCACTCGGCGTACCGATAAAGAAAAGCATTAGGTATTTCATCCGGCTCAGCCGATTTTTTTGTGTCAAGATGAAGTAGAGCTGACAAGATGCCTTCATCTGTTATAATCAAGTCTGGCAGTTCGAAATTGTTTGCGTGGAAATCAGGAGGGGTGTCACCCGTTCGCAAAAAAACAGAAGAGAAGTAGTCGTTAAATGCTGTCGCTATGCAGCTGGCATCAGTCACGTCCGCGTCCTTGCTTTTAATTTTTGTCACTTTCACTTTTTTGTCGGAGAGGTGCATCCAAAATTTTCTTGGATTGGTTGTGAAAAAGTTGTGCATTTTTACGTCAAAGAAATGAAATTTGGAGCTTTTAATCTTGTTGCGCAGTTCGGCGCGGAGGCTCGTCAGAGCAGCACTACGTGGTTGTGTTTTTGAGCATGACAGGCGTTTTATCTTGCGTTTTAGATGGAGTATTTTGCGCGTAATCCAAGGACTACGGCCGTGTATTTTTTTCACTTTCTCCGGAACGAACGAACGGTTTTGTGAACGGTTGTCTTAAAGTGCGACCATAGCTGGTTAACGTCACAGCGATTATGAAGATGTTTGTTAGTATTTTGTCATACTCCTCCTCTAGGAGGTCCAAAATACTTTCGTCCGAAGCAGTATTAAAATTGAGGAATCTACATACTTCGGTAGCCGAGGGAGTACACGACATGTTGGTTTTAAATATTACTAGTTCGTGGTCCGATATACCTGGTACAATTTCAATTTTGTTGTTAAACTTGGAAATAGACTCGGAAACAAAAATGAGGTCCAGAATCGAACTCGTGCCTGCAGTGACACGCGTAGGAGTCTTTACAAGTTGCGTCATGCTACAGGAAAACGCTATATCAAGTAGCAACTCGGAGTGCTGGCAGGGTGTTGTAACGCAAAAGTGATCCCAGTTTATTTTTGGCAGATTTAAATCACCTCCTACAAGAATGTGGGTATAACGTTTGCTTTGTTCGAGCAAAAAATCTTGCAAAGCTTCGAGCACCGCTATATCGGAATTGGGCGGCCTGTAGACAGCGCCAATGAGCATGCTCAAATATTTATGCCGAAGAACTATCCAAGTCATTTCAACGCACGTCCCGTGCGACAAAACCTTAAAATCCATGCCCTTTTTCAGCACTATCGCTACACCGCACCCCTTTGCACCTCGGTCGTGACGAACAATTTCATGAGAGCTAGGAATTACTGCCGAGTCGGGAATGTGATTTGAAAGCCATGTTTCCGTAAGGATTGTGGCGTCGGGATCATAAGCAATGAGGACGCTTTCTAGATCGACCGATTTGTTGACGACACTTCGAGCGTTTATGTTTATTACAGAAAATGTTGACGGGACCGCGTGAGAAAGTAGAGCCGGTAGCGTTCGTTGATGCTCCAGATTGCTGCTGTGTTGCTGTCACTGCACAGCTACCGGAACCCTTGAGTTCAGTGAGTCATCCCACCGATAAAGCTTGCCGTTGACTTTGATCTTGTCAAAGATCAAAGCAACTTTTGCTCCACTACTCCGTTCTTCTCGTGCGCTCGCCCATAGCTTTTTTCGTATTTGTTGAACTCGAGGCGAAAAATTCTCCGAAATGCTGAACTCTGTGAATTTTAGATTACCGCAGTTCTTTAGAATCCTAATTTTGTCTCTTCCGTCAACTAGCTTCAGAAAGACTGGCCGGCACTTGTTTGCCACTGGCTTGCCAATCCTATGAATGCGCCCGATGGCGACATTTGGCACCTGAATTATGTCTTCCAAGATGCCCTTTGCCACTTGTTCACCAAGAGGCTGATCAGCATCGTTCTCTTCTGTCACGCCAAAAATAAGCAAGTTATTTCGTCGACTGCGGTTTTCAAGGTCGTCAATTTTTTTTGTCAGCCCGTCTACTTGTTTTTGTAGGTCATCTACCTTGGTTGTGTTTTACTTAATTGTTTTACTTAATTGTTGGTTGACTGCAATCGAACTGTCTTTCAGCTCGAGAATATCATTGATAATCGTTTTCAGCATTGCTTCCGTTGTGGGGCCCGGATTAGGCTCAACATCACCACACGATGACAATATGTCAACCAGGCATTCATAAGCGGCACAGTACGCAAGAAGCAATGACCGTGGGCACGGCAGAAGCACAAGGCAAACATTGTTGTCTCGATAAAATGAAAGATTGCGATCGTCTTTTACCTGTACGAAAAACAGAAACGGATTCCTGAGCAACATATTCGCAGAGCTTCCGCCGTGCCCACTGGTGAAGATGGCCCGGTCCAAGCGATTTATACTCTCTTCCATCGCTGACGTAATCGACGTCGTGCTGAGCTGCGCAGCTGGTTGGGGTGGCCAAGAGCGCATGCCCAGGAGTTCTTCGCTGAAGCAGCATTTTGAAGAATCCGTGTTCCAGCTGCCACGGTGCCAATCTTCGTTGTTGTCCGGGAGAGCGCTGCACTCCGCCTGCCCGTGACTGGTGGATGAAGCGAAGACCACGGCCTGTACGAAAAACAGGAACGGATTCCTGAGCAACATATTCGCAGAGCTTTCGCCGTGCCCACTGGTGAAGATGGCCCGGTCCAAGCGATTTATACTCTCTTCCATCGCTGACGTAATCGACGTCGTGCTGAGCTGCGCAGCTGGTTGGGGTGGCCAAGAGCGCATGCCCAGGAGTTCTTCGCTGAAGCAGCATTTTGAAGAATCCATGTTCCAGCTGCCACGGTGCCAATCTTCGTTGTTGTCCGGGAGAGCGCTGCACTCCGCCTGCCCGTGACTGGTGGATGAAGCGAAGACCACGGCCTGTACGAAAAACAGGAACGGATTCCTGAGCAACATATTCGCAGAGCTTCCGCCGTGCCCACTGGCACGGCGGAAGCTCTGATAACAAACCAGCTGCCGGAGAAGACGGCATAAAAGCTTCACCAGTTAAGGCCGTGGCACATGACATTGCAAAGCCTATAATGCACATTATTAATGAAATGATATCATCTGGTATCTATCCTGATAGGCTAAAAATTGCTCGTGTGACTTTACTTCATAAAGGCGGCAAGTGTAATGAGTTGGGTATTTATAGACCAATATCTGTACTATCAATATTTGCTAAAGTTGCAGAGAAAGTCTTATGCACGCGATTTAATAAATTTTTGTCAGCGAAAATCGTTATTGTAGAGCAACAGTTCGGATTTCAAAAGGGAAAGTCTACAGAAAAGGCACTTGTACGAATAAAAGATAAAATCATCCAAAATATTGAAAACAGGTTAGTTACAGTCGCTATATATCTAGATTTCCAAAAAGCATTCGACTCCATCAAACACGAAATTTTATTCCGTAAACTTGAAGCATACGGCTTTAGAGGTAAAGCACAAAATCTTATCCGTAGTTATTTGCACAATCGACTACAGTACATTTGTCTCCAGGATGCTCAACCTGAAGAAACTGTAATCAAATATGGTGTGCCCCAAGGCTCTGTACTGGGCCCTCTACTATTTATAACATATGTGAATGATATTGTTAATGTCCCTTTTACTGGGGAGGTATTAATGTATGCTGACGATACGAGTGTTTTCTTTTCCGGGATTGATTTGAAGGAGCTAGAGGCGATGTTAAACAACTGCTTGAAAGAGCTTAATCTCTGGGTATCTTCTAATAAACTAAAAATAAATGTTAAAAAGACAAAGTTCATGCCTTTCTATCCTAAAAATAAAGAAATATATTACATTATGAAACTATACTACGGCGATTCGCAACTAGATCTAGTACACAACCATTCGTTTCTGGGCGTTTCTTTTCAATCAAATTTAAGGTGGTCAATACACGTGAACAATGTAAGGATGAAGGTAGCGAAGTCTATAGGAATGTTGAACCGTTTACGTAACTTTCTAACAACTAACCTAAAGAAGGAATTGTATTTTTCCATAGTACATTCTCATTTAAGTTACTGCTCGTTAGTGTGGGGAACTGGAATTAAGACTGGTAATAAAAAGCTTTCTTCTTTACAGAGGAAAGCAGTTACACTACTTAATTCGGGGTATAATGTAGATGCATCAGCTCTCATGTTAAAGTACCGAATTCCACAATACTGCCTTGTTTACGAAATAAAATTGTCGATGTACATATATTGCGAGGTATCAGGAGACTGGGGTTCGTTTAGCCGTCGCTATTTAAGCAGGAACACCGGTCACGACCTTCGTAAAACACACATAGTTGTGGAAAGAACACGCACAAACTATGGAATGCAAACAATAGACTTCCAAATTATGAAGTTATGTAATGAGCATCCTGCAATAATTGAACTAGCACGATTGTGCACCAACTCAAAAAAATTCAAAATGAAAATAATGCCCCTCTTCAACACTTAGGATAAATGCACTCTCAGCACGGTAGGGTGAGCTACAGTCTCTCATACTATTTGTATGTATATATTTTTGTATATATATATATATATATATATATATATATGTGACGTATGAAGTGATGGTTTGTAGAAGCAGAGAAGGAAGAAGTGAGATGGAATAAACATGGCGTATGAGCCAGGCCACGTCTCCCATTCATCGTAGCGTCACACGAGTCGACAGGATGAAGACCTGGCGGCCACTTCATCAACCGGGCACCATCTTCGAACGTCTCAGCAAGACGCAGTGACCGAACGTGGACCACAAAAGTACATCCCAACTCTACACCAAGACCAGCATCATGACAGCACCATCAGACGACCTTGACATCCCCAAGTACACCGGATCAGCGGACGACGGACCCGTACAGGACTGGTTTAACCTATTCGAGCTCCACGCTGCTGCTGCATCATGGTCGGAACGGGAAATGATCATCAACTTCACTGACTACATCTCAGGTGAGGCATTCAAATTTTACCTGATTCACATATTCGAGAACGACGAGTCATGGCAAAAAATCAAAGAGGAGATGATTACCCGTTTTAATGACTATGACCAAGACTTACTCATTGGCAACCATCTAGAGACAACTGCACGCTATCGTCAATTTCATAAGCAGTCCTCAAGCATTCGAAAGTCCAGCGCGAATCAACAAGTGCCTCAAGACGAAGTGGCACATGCGTTTACTTACAGAAGGCCATGCGTATATTCGGAAAAACCTAACCGTCAAGCGCGCATCCCTTCTGCGCGAAAGTCAGCATTTCGGAACTCATCGCTTCAACATACGACACGAGACGTCGCTCACCCTACTGATGCCTTTCATGCGTCGTCTCGCATACATGGTCCACCACCTGGTTTTCTACGACGCAGCTGTTCAAAGGCTCCTAACGGTCACTATTCGTGTCATAAGGACGCCTTGTTCATGGTAGACCAGTTGACACATGAGGAAAATGCCGAACAACGTTAAGACGACTCAAAGAGTGAAAATCAGTCTTCACACATTGGATCAGCATATTTTACATCTAGCACAGTTGGGCTACCTCCTGGTTTTCCGCCACTTGGCTCTTTCGTCGCTCACAACGCCCACCTCACATCTAGCACGCTCACAATGGTCGGGATAGAGCTGCGGAGCTCGGAGAATACTCAGCCAAGCCCTGAACCTACCATCCAGATTCAGGAGCAAGAACCGCTCGCAGCGAACAGCGAAGAAGCCCCTGATGATGTATCTGTTAACTCTGAAGCATTACCTTCATTACCCGAAATGCAGCACAACAGCCTAGAGACTACTACCTGCCCACTCGACACCACATTCAATTGCCCAGAAAGTCAGTGTCATGGTAAAAAAGGGCTGCCACCTCAGGTCTTTTCGCAGCAACATCATCAATGCCAGCAAGTCCAAGAACAACAGAGATTCCAAGGGCTATACGAACAAGGACGACGACGAATGGAATCATCTTCGGAAGAACACACGCGGTTTATGAAAAGCCGTTTACAAACGTGTCAACCAAACCGGCGACATATTCAAGATTTCTCGCTCGAAACAAAGAAAGCATCGAATCCAGGATATTTTCCCAAGGGACGTCGAGTAAGCTTTCTCCAGTCGAGACCAAGACTCAGGCAACACGACATACAACGTCGAGAAAGGCGCCAAACCATACCCTGTATTCCGCAAGGACGCAGAAATCACCGCACCAGCCTCGGTCAACAAGCACGCGAACGGGTGGCGACGCATGGGTTCCAATCTAGACAAATAGCACGACACCTGCGCAAATCATCCAGCCAATGTTTCAAGGCCATCACACCACGTTCATTCATCGCAAGAATACCGGCTGTGTTTCCATCTGATTTCACGCCCAAAGCATGCTTATGCTATCCTGGTCGCAACACCCAGCCTCGTCCACCAGAGCTACCCTATATTTGACCGCACAGCTGACCTCTGCTGTGAAGCTTTTGTGCGAGATAAGAAACTCCCTTATGAAATCGAACTACCGTGCATTTTGACATTCTTCACTTTACGCTTTTTGTTGTTTTGTTGATTGTAACGTGCTCATTCTTTCGGGGGGAGGGGGAATCATGTGACGTATGAAGTGATGGTTTGTAGAAGCAGAGAAGGAAGAAGTGAGATGGAATAAACATGGCGTATGAGCCAGGCCACGTCTCCCATTCATCGTAGCGTCACATATATATATATATATATATATATATATATATATATGTTTATGTGTGCTCAGCATTGAATACTATTATTATAATGGTTATTTCTATTGCTCTTTTTATTTGTACGTATATATTTTTTGTATGTCTATATGTTATGTGTGCTCAGCAATGATTTCTATTGTTACAATAGTGATTTTTTTTGTTCCTTTTTCTATTTGTATGTATATATTTTATGTATGTATATATGTTTATGTGTGCGCTTTGCAATAATTTATATTGTTTCTATTGCCGCTGTTACGCCCAGCGCGAGCAGGACGATGTCAGGGGGCTAACCACCTCCTTTTGTCCTGACCGCAGGCAATGCTTTTTTACTGTCCGAAAAATGAATAAACGAATAAATGAACCGATTGATGTTTCTACTCAACCTTTTAGAGCCGAAGCGTCTTCAAGTTGCACCCGTTCGTTCCTCGTAGTATTCCTACTCATAGTCGAAGTGTGCAACTAGTATACTTTTCGTTTTTGAGCCCTCCCAGCACCGTAAGGAGCCATCTTCTCTACCATCCGGATACCTTTTCAACCGATCGAGGTTTCAACACGACCTTTTTGGGGCGAAGCTCCTTAAAGCGGCACCCGTTCGTTCATCGCAGTAGTCCCAGTTGTAGTTGTCTTGTGTAACCAGTATACTTACCCGTTGTTGAGCCCTGCCAGCGCCATGAAGAGCCATCTTCTCTACCAGACGGATACTTTTTCAACCGATCGAGGTTTCAACTAAACCTTTTTGGGCGAAGCTCCTTATAGTGGCACCGGTTCGTTCCTCATAGTATTCCTAGTCATAGTTGTAGTGTGTAACCAGTATACTTACCCGTTTGTGAGCCCTGCCACTGCCGTAAAGAGCCATCTTCTCTACCAGCCGGATACCTTTTACACCGATCGATGTTTTCACTCAACCTTTTAGGGGCCAAGCTCCTTAAAGCGGCACCCGTTTGTGCATCGCAGTAGTCCCAGTCGTAGTCGTAGTGTGTAACCACTATACTTACCCATTTGTGAGCCCTGCCAGTGCTGTAAAGAGCCATCTTCTCTACCAGCTGGTTACCTTTTCAACCGATCGAGGTTTTCTCTCAGCCTTTGAGGGGTGAAGGTCCATAAAGCGGCAACCGTTCGCTCATCGTAGTAGTTAAAGTCGTAGTATAGTGTGTAACCAGTGCTTTTACCCGTTTGTGAGCCCTACCAGTGCCGTAAGGAGCCATCTTCTCTAAAACCGCATACCTTTTCAACCGATCGAAGTTTCCACTCGACCTTTCAGGGGCGAAGCTCCTTAAAGCGGCACCGGTTCGTCCCTCGTAGTAGTATTAGTCGTAGTCGTAGTGTGTAACAAGTACAGTTACGCGTTTGTGAGCCCTGCAAGTGCCGTAAAGAGCCATCTTCTCTACTAGCCGGATCCCTTTCAACCGATCGATATTTCCACTCAACCTTTTAGGGGCGAAGCTCCTTAAAGCGGCACCCGTTCGTTCACTGCAGTAGTCCCAGTCGTAGTCGTAGTGTGTAACCATTATACTTACCCGTTTGTGAGCCCTGCCAGCGCTGTAAAGAGTCATCTTCTCTACCAGCCGGATACCTTTTCAACCGATCGAGGTTTTCTCTCAGCCTTTTAGAGGTGAAGGTCCCTAAAGCGGCAGTCGTTCGTTCATCGTAGTAGTCCTAGTCGTAGTCGTAGTGTGTGACCAGTACTTTTACCCGTTTCTGAGCCCTGCCAGCGCCAAAAAGAGCCATCTTCACTACAAACTGGATACCTTTTCAACCGATCGAGGTTTCCACTCGACCTTTTAGGGGCGAGGCTCCTTAAAGCGGCACCCGTTCGTCCCTCGTAGTAGTCCTAGTCGTAGTCGTAGTGTGTAACCAGCATACTTACCCGTTTGTGAGCCCTGCCAGCGCCGTAAAGAGTCATCTTCTCAACCAGCTGGATTAGTTTTCAACCGATCGATGCTTCTACTCAACATTTTAGGGGCGAAGCTCCTCCAAGCGGCACCCGTTCATTCCTCGTAGAATTCCTAGTCCTAATCGAAGTGTGCAACTAGTATACTTACCCGTTTGTGAGCCCTGCTAGCGCATTAAAGATCCATCTTCTCTACCAGCCGGATAACTTTTCAACCGATCGAGGTTTCTACTCATTCTTTTAGGGGCGAAGCTCCTTAAAGCGGCGCCCGTTCGTCCTTCGTAGTAGTCTTATTCGTAGTCGTAGTGTGTAACCAGCATACTTACCCGTTTGTGAGCCCTGCCAGCGCCGTAAAGGGTCATCTTCTCTACCAGCCGGATACCTTTTCAGCCGATCGATGTTTTTACTCAACCTTTTAGTGGTGAAGCTCCTTAAAGCGGCACCCGTTCGTTCCTTGTAGTAGGCCTAGTCGTAGTCGTAGTGTGTAACCAGAATACTTTTCGTTTTTGAGCCCTCCCAGTGCCGTAAAGAGCCATCTTCTCTACCAGCCGGATACCTTTTCAACCGATCGAGGTTCCCCTTAGCCTTTTAGGGGCGAAGCTTCTTAAAGCGGCAACCGTTCGTCCCTCGTAGTAGTGCTAGTCATAGTCGTAGTGTGTAACCAGTACACTTTTCCGTTTGTGAGCCCTGCCAGTGCCATAGAGAGCCTTCTTCTCTATAAGCCGGATACCTTTTCAACCGATCGAGGTTTCCCTCAGCCTTTTAGGGGCGAAGCTCCTTAAAGCGGCAACCGTTCGTCCCTCGTAGTAGTGCTAGTTATAGTCGTAGTGTGTAACCAGTACACTTACCCGTTTGTGAGCCCTGCCAGTGCCATAGAGAGCCATCTTCTCTATAAGCCGGATACCTTTTCAACCGATCGAGGTTTCCCCTCAGCCTTTTAGGGGCGAAGCTCCTTAAAGCGGCAACCGTTCGTCCTTCGTAGTAGTCCTAGTCATAGTCGTAGTGTGTAACCAGTGTACTTACCCGTTTTTGAGCCCTGCCAGTGCCGTAAACATCCATCTTCCCTACAAACTGGATACCTTTTCATCCGATTGAGGTTTCCACTCGACCTTTTAGGGGCGAAGCTCCTTAAAGCGGCACCCGTTCGTCCCTCGTAGTAGTCGTAGTCATAGTCGTAGTGTGTAACCAGTATACTTTTTGTTTTTGAGCACTACCAGCACCGTAAAGAGCCATCTTCTCTACCAGCCGGATACCTTTTCAACCGATCCATGTTTCCACTCAAATTTTTAGGAGCGAAGCTCCTTAATGTGGCACCCGTTCGTTCATCGCATTAGTCTCAGTCGTAGTCGTAGCGTGTAACCAGTATACTTACCTGTTTGTGAGCCCTGCCAGCGCTGTAAAGAGCCACCTTCTCTACCAGCCGGTTACCTTTTCAACCGATCGAGGTTTTCCCTCAGCCTTTCAGGGGTGAAGGTCCATAAGCGGCAACAGTTCGTTCATCGTAGTAGTTCAAGTCGTAGTCGTAGTGTGTAACCAGTGCTTTTACCCGTTTGTGAGCCCCACCAGGGCACTAAGGAGCCATCTTCTCTACTAACCGGATACCTTTTCAACCGATCGAAGTTTCCACTCGACCTTTCAGGGGCGAAGCTCCTTAAAGCGGCGCCCATTCTCCCCTAGTAGTAGTATTAGTCGTAGTCGTAGTGTGTAACCAGCATACTTACCCGTCTGTGAGCCCTGCCAGCGCCGTAAAGGGTCATCTTCTCTACCAGCCGGATACCTTTTCAACCGATCAATGTTTCCACTCAACCTTTTAGGTGCGAATCTTCTTAAAGCGGCACCTGTTCGTCCCTCGTAATAGTTCTAGTCATAGTCGTAGTGTGTAACCACTACAGTTACGCGTTTGTGAGCCCTGCAAGTGCCGTAAAGAGCCATCTTCTCTACCAGCCGGATACCCTTTCAACCGATCGATGTTTCCACTCAACCTTTTAGGGACGAAGCTCCTTAAAGCGTCACCCGTTCGTTCATTGCAGTAGTCCCAATTGTAGTCGTAGCGTGTAACCAGTATACTTACCCGTTTGTGAGCCCTGCCAGCGCTGTAAAGAGCCATCTCCTCTACCAGCCGGATACCTTTTCAACCGATCGAGGTTTTCCCTCAGCCTTTTAGGGGTGAAGGTCTCTAAAGCGGCAACCGTTCGTTCATCGTAGTAGTCCTAGTCGTAGTGGTAGTGTGTAACCAGTACACTTACCCGTTTCTGAGCCTTGCCAGTGCCATAAAGAGCCATCTTCTCTACAAACCGGATACGTTTCAACCCATCGAGGTTTCCATTCGACCTTTTAGGGGCGAGGCTCCTTAAAGCGGCACCCGTTCATCTCTCGTAGTAGTCCTAGTTGTAGTCGTAGTGTGTAACCAGCATACTTACCCGTTTGTGAGCCCTGCCAGCTCCGTAAAGAGTCATCTTCTCTACCAGCTGGATTTGTTTTCAATCGATCGATGCTTCTACTCAACATTTTAGGGGCGAAGCTCTTTCAAGCGGCACCCGTTCATTCCTCGTAGAATTCCTAGTCGAGATCGAAGTGTGGAACTAGTATACTTACCCGTTTGTGAGCCCTGCCAGCGCATAAAAGAGCCATCTTCTCTACCAGCTGGATAACTTCTCAACCGATCGAAGTTTCTACTCATTCTTTTAGGGGCGAAGCTCCTGAAAACGGCACCCATTCATTCGTCATAGTAGCCCAAGTCGCAGTCGAAGTGTGTAACCAGTGTTTTTACCCGTTTGTGAGCCCTGCCAGTGCAGTAAAGAGCCATCTTCTCTACAAACCTGATACCTTTTCAACCAATCGAGGTTTCCACTCATCCTTTTAGGGGCGAAGCTCCTTAAAGCGGCACCCATTCGTTCATCGTAGTAGTTTAAGTCGTAGTCGTAGTGTCTAACTGGTGTACTTACCCGTTTGTGAGCCCTGCCAGTGCCGTAAACAGCCATCTTCTCTACCAGCTGGACACCTTTTCAACCGATCGACGTTTCCGCTCATCCTTTTAGGGGCAAAGCTTCTTAAAGCGGCAACCATTCGTTCATCGTAGTAGACCTATTCGTAGTCGTAGTTTGTAACCAGTACACTCACCCGTTTGATAGCCCTGCCAGTGCCATAAAGAGCCATCTTCTCTACCAGCCGGATATCTTTTCAACCGGTCGAGGTTTCTACTCATCCCTTTAGGGGCGAAGCTTCTTAAAGCAGCACCCATTCGTTCATCGTAGTAGTCCTAGTCGTAGTCGTAGTGTATAACTGGTGTACTTACCCGTTTGTGAGCCCTACCAGTGCCGTAAGGAGCCATCTTCTCTAAAAACCGGATACCTTTTCAACCGATCGAAGTTTAAACTCGACCTTTTAGAGGCGAAGCTCCTTAAAGCGGCGCCCGTTCGTCCCTCGTAGTAGTCTTAGTCATAGTCGTAGTGTGTTACCAGCATACTTACCCGTTTGTGCGCCCTGCCAGCGCCGTAAAGGGTCATCTTCTCTACCAGCCGGATACCCTTTCTGCCGATCGATGTTTTTACTCAACCTTTTAGAGGTGAAGCTCCTTAAAGCGGCACCCGTTCGTTCCTTGTAGTAGGCCTAGTCGTAGTCGTAGTGTGTAACCAGTATACTTTTCGTTTTTGAGCCCTCCCAGCGCCGTAAAGAGCCATCTTCTCTACCAGCCGGATACCTTTTCAACCGATCGAGGTTTCCCCTCAGCCTTTTAGGGGCGAAGCTCCTTAAAGCGGCAACTGTTCGTCCCTCGTAGTGGTCCCAGTCGTAGTCGTAGTGTGTAACCAGTACACTTACCCGTTTGTGAGCCCTGCCAGTGCCATAGAGAGCCATCTTCTCTATAAGCCGGATACCTTTTCTACCGATCGATGTTTTTACTCAACCTTTTAGAGGTGAAGCTCCTTAAAGTGGCAACCGTTCGTCTCTCGTAGTAGTCCTCGTCATAGTCGTAGTGTGTAACCAGTACACTTACCTGTTTGTGAGCCCTGCCAGTGCCATAGAGAGCCATCTTCTCTACCAGCCGGATACCTTTTCAACCGATCGATGTTTCCACTCAAATTTTTAGGAGCAAAGCTTCTTAATGTGGCACCCGTTCGTTCCTCGTAGTAGCCTTGTCGTAGTCGTAGTGTGCAACTAGTATAATACCCGTTTGTGAGCCCTGCCAGCGCCGTAAAGAGCCATCTTCCCTATAAACCTGGTACCTTTTCAACCAATCGAGGTTTCCACTCGACCTCTTAGGGGCGAAGCTCCTTAAAGCGACACCAATTCGTCCCTCATTGTAGTCCTAGTCATAGTCGTAGTGTGTAACCAGCATACTTACACGTTTTTGAGCCCTGACAGCGCCGTAAAGAGACATCTTCTCTACCAGCCGGATACCTTTTCAACCGATCGATGTTTTCACACAACCTTTTAGGGGCAAAGCTCCTAAAAGCGGCACCTGTTCGTTCCTCGTAGTAGTCCTAGTCCTGGTCGTAGTGTGTAACCAGTATACTTTTCGTTTTTGAGCCCTCCCAGCGCCGTAAAGAGCCATCTTTTCTACCACCTGGATACCTTTTCAACCGATTGATATTTCTACTCAACCTTTTAGGGGCGAAGCTCCTTAAAGCGGCAACCGTTCGTCCCTCGTAAAAGTGCTAGTCATAGTCGTAGTGTGTAACCAGTACACTTACCCGTTTGTGAGCCCTGCCAGTGCCATAGAGAGCCATCTTCTCTATAAGCCTGTTACCTTTTCAACCAATCGAGGTTTTCCCTCAGCCTTTTAGGGGGGAAGGTCCATAAAGCGGCAACCGTTCGTTCATCGTAGTAGTTCAAGTCGTAGTCGCAGTGTGTAACCAGTGCTTTTACCCACTTGTAAGCCCCACCAGTGCCGTAAGGAGCCATTTTCTCTACAAACCGGATACATTTTCAACCGATCGAAGTTTCCACTTGACCTTTCAGGGGCGAAGCTCCTTGAAGCGGCGCCCGTTCGTCCCTCGTAGTAGAGTCGTAGTCGTAGTGTGTAACCAGCATACTTACCCGTTTGTGAGCCCTGCCAACGCCGTAAAGAGTCATCTTCTCTACCAGCTGGATTCGTTTTCAACCGATCGATGCTTCTACTCAACATTTTAGGGGCGAAGCTCCTTTAAGCGGCACCCATTCGTTCATCGTAGTGGCCCAAGTCGTAGTCGAAGTGTGTAACCAGTGTTTTTAACCGTTTGTGAGCCCTGCCAGTGCAGTAAAGAGCCATCTTCTCTACAAACCTGATACCTTTTCAACCAATCGAGGTTTCCACTCGACCTCTTATGGGCGAAGCTCCTTAAAGCGGCACCCATTCGTCTCTCGTAGTAGTCCTAGTCCGAGTCGTAGTGTGTAACCAGTATACTTTTCGTTTTTGAGCCCTCTCAGCGCCGTAAAGAGCCATCTTCTCTACCAGCCGGATACCTTTTCAACCGATTGATGTTTCTACTCAACCTTTTAGGGGCGAAGCTCCTTAAAGTTGCACCCGTTTGTTCCCGTAGTATTCCTATTCATAGTCGACGTGTGCAACTAGTATACTTTTCGTTTTTGAGCCCTCCCAGCACTGTAAAGAGCCATCTTCTCTACCAGCCGGATACCTTTTCAACCGATCGAGGTTTCCACACGACCTTTTAGGGGCGAAGCTTCTTAAAGCGGCACCCGTTCGTTCATCGTAGTAATATTATTCGTAGTCGTAGTGTGTAACCAGCATACTTACCCGTCTCTGAGCCCTGCCAGCGCCGTAAAGGGTCATCTTCTCTACCAGCCGGATACCCTTTCAACAAATCGATGTTTCCACTCAACCTTTTAGGGGCGAAGCTCCTTAAAGCTAAACCCGTTCGTTCATTGCAGTAGTCCCAGTCGTAGTCGTAGTGTCTAACCAGTATACTTACCCGTTTGTGAGCCCTGCCAGCGCTGTAAAGGGCCATTTTCTCTACCAGCCGGATACCTTTTCAACCGATCGAAGTTTTCCCTCAGCCTTTTAGGGGTGAAGGTCCTTAAAGCGGCACCCGTTCGTCCCTCGTAGTAGTCGTAGTCGTAGCGTGTAACCAGCATACTTACCCGTTTGTGAGCCCTGCCAGCGCCGTAAAGAGACATCTTCTCTACCAGCTGGATTCGTTTTCCACCAATCGATGCTTCTATTCAACATTTAAGGGGCGAAGCTCCTTCAAGCGGCACCCGTTCATTCCTCGTAGAATTCCTAGTCGTAGTCGAAGTGTGCAATTAGTATACTTACCCGTTTGTGAGCTCTGCCAGCGCATTAAAGAGCCATCTTCTCTACCAGCTGGATAACTTTTCAACCGATCGAGGTTTCTACTCATCCTTTTGGGGGCGAAGCTCCTTAAAGCGGCATCTATTTGTTCATCGTAGTGGCCCAAGTCGTAGTCGAAGTGTGTAACCAGTGTTCTTACCCGTTTGTGAGCCTTGCCAGTGCAGTAAAGAGCCATCTTCTCTACAAACCTGATACCTTTTCAACCAATCGAAGTTTCCACTCGACCTCTTATGGGCGAAGCTCCTTAAAGCGGCACCCATTCGTCCCTCGTTGTAGTCCTAGTCGTAGTCGTGGTGTGTAACCAGCATACTTACCCGTTTGTGAGCCCTGCCAGCGCCGTAAAGAGTCATCTTCTCTACCAGCTGGATTCGTTTTCAACCGATCGATGCTTCTACTCAACATTTTAGGGGCGAAGCTCCTTCAAGCGGCACCCGTTCATTCCTCGTAGAATTCCTAGTCGTAGTCGAAGTGTGCAACTAGTATACTTACCCGTTTGTGAGCCCTGCCAGCGCACTAAAGAGCCATCTTCTCTACCAGCTGGATAACTTTTCAACCGATCGAGGTTTCTACTCATCCTTTTGGGGGCGGAGCTCCTTAAAGCGGCACCCATTCGTTCAACGTAGTGGTCCAAGTCGTAGTCGAAGTGTGTACCCAGTGTTTTTACCCATTTGTGAGCCCTGCCAGTGCAGTAAAGAGCCATCTTCTCTACAAACCTGATACCTTTTCAACCAGTCGAGGTTTCCACTCGACCTCTTATGGGCGAAGCTCCTTGAAGCAGCACCCATTAGTCCCTCGTTGTAGTCCTAGTCGTAGTCGTAGTGTTTACCAGTATAGTTTTTGTTTTTGAGCCCTCCCAGCGCCGTGAAGAGCCATCTTCTCTACCAGCCGGATACCTTTTCAACCGATCGATCTTTCCATTCAAACTTTTAGGGGCGAAGCTTCTTAAAGCGGCACCCGTTTGTTCATCGTAGTAGACCTATTTGTAGTCGTACTTTATAACCAGTACACTCACCCGTTTGATAGCCCTGCCAGTGCCATGAAGAGCCATCTTCTCTACCAGCCGGATAGTTTTTTAACCGATCGAGATTTCCACTCATCCAATTAGGGGCGAAACTTCTTAAAGCGGCACCCATTCGTTCATTGTAGTAGTTTAAGTAGTAGTCGTAGTGTCTAACTGGTGTACTTACCCGTTTGTGAGCCCTGCCAGTGCCGTAAACAGCCCTCTTCTCTACCAGCTCGATACCTTTTCAACCGATCGAGGTTTCCACTCATCCTTTTAGGGGCAAAGCTTCTTGAAGCGGCACCCGTTCGTTCTTCGTAGTAGTTTAAGTCGTAGTCGTAGTGTCTAACTGGTGTACTTACCCGTTTGTGAGCCCTGCTAGTGCTGTAAACAGCCCTCTTCTCTACCAGCTGGATATCTTTTCAACCGATCGAGATTTGATTGATTGATTTGTGGGGTTTAACGTCCCAAAGATTGAGATTTCCACTCATCCTTTTAAAGCAAAGCTTCTTGAAGCGGCACCCGTTCGTTCATCGTAGTAGACCTCTTCGTAGTCGTAGTGTCTAACTGGTGTACTTACCCGTTTGTGAGCCCTACCAGTGCCGTAAGGAGCCATCTTCTCTACAAACCGGATAACTTTTCAACCGATCGAAGTTTAAACTCGACCTTTTAGGGGCGAACCTCCTTGAAGCGGCGCCCGTTCGTCCCTCGTAGTAGAGTCGTAGTCGTAGTGTGTAACCAGCATACTTACCCGTTTGTGAGCCCTGCCAGCGCCGTAAAGAGTCATCTTCTCTACCAGCTGGATTCGTTTTCAACCGATCGATGCTTCTACTCAACATTTTAGGGGCGAAGCTCCTTTAAGCGGCACCCATTCGTTCATCGTAGTGGCCCAAGTCGTAGTCGAAGTGTGTAACCAGTGTTTTTACCCGTTTGTGAGCCCTGCCAGTGCAGTAAAGAGCCATCTTCTCTACAAACCTGATACCTTTTCAACCAATCGAGGTTTCCACTCGACCTCTTATGGGCGAAGCTCCTTAAAGCGGCACCCATTCGTCTCTCGTGTTAGTCCTAGTCATAGTCGTAGTGTGTAACCAGTATACTTTTTGTTTTTGAGCCCTCCCAGCGCCGTAAAGAGCCATCTTCTCTACCAGCCGGATACCTTTTCAACCGATCGATCTTTCCCTTCAAACTTTTAGGGGCGAAGCTTCTTAAAGCGGCACCCGTTCGTTCATCGTAGTAGACCTATTTGTAGTCGTACTTTTTAACCAGTACACTCACCCGTTCGATAGCCCTGCCAGTGCCATAAAGAGCCATCTTCCCTACCAGCCGGATATTTTTTCAACCGATCCAGAATTCCACTCATCCATTTAGGGGCGAAACTTCTTAAAGCGGCACCCATTCGTTCATTGTAGTAGTTTAAGTACTAGTCGTAGTGTCTAACTGGTGTACTTACCCGTTTGTGAGCACTGCCAGTGCCGTAAACAGCCCTCTTCTCTACCAGCTCGATACCTTTTCAACCGATCGAGGT
This sequence comes from Rhipicephalus microplus, assembly GCF_043290135.1. NCBI lineage: Eukaryota > Metazoa > Arthropoda > Arachnida > Ixodida > Ixodidae > Rhipicephalus > Rhipicephalus microplus. Next base: position 1,104,438 of record NW_027464628.1, read on the forward strand.
TTCCACTCATCCTTTTAGGGGCAAAGCTTCTTAAAGCGGCACCCGTTCGTTCATCGTAGTAGACCTATTCGTAGTCGTAGTTTGTAACCAGTATACGTTTCGTTTTTGAGCCCTCCCAGCGCCGTAAAGAGCGATCTTTTGTACCACCTGGATAGCTTTTCAACCGTTTGATGTTTTTACTCAACCTTTTAGGGGCGAAGCTCCTTAAAGTTGCACTTGTTCGTTCCTCGTAGTATTCCTACTCATAGTCGAAGTGTGCAACTAGTATACTTTTCATTTTTGAGCCCTCCCAGCACCGTAAAGAGCCATCTTCTCTACCAGCCGGATACCTTTTCAACCGATCGAGGTTTCCCCTCAGCATTTCAGGGGCGAAGCTCCTTAAAGCGGCAACCGTTTGTTCAACGTAGTGGTTCTAGTCGTAGTCGTAGTGTGTAACTAGTGTACTTACCCGTTTTTGAGCCCTGTCAGTTCCGTAAACAGCAATCTTCCCTACAAACCAGATACCTATTCAACCGATTGAGGTTTCCACTCGACCTTTTAGGGGCGAAGCTCCTTAAAGCGGCACCCGTTCGTCCCTCGTAGTAGTCCTAGTCATAGTCGTCGTGTGTAACCAGAATACTTTTTGTTTTTGAGCACTCCCAGCGCCATAAAGAGCCATCTTCTCTACCAGCCGGATACCTTTTCAACCGATCGATGTTTCCACTCAAATGTTCAGGAGCGAAGCTCGTTAATGTGGCACCCGTTCGTTCCTCGTAGTAGCCTTGTCGTAGTCGTAGTGTGCAACTAGTATATTACCTGTTTGTGAGCCCTGCCAGCACGGTAAAGAGCCTTTTTTTGTACCAGCCGTATACCTTTTCAACCGATCAAGGATTCCCCTCCGCATTTTAGGGGCGAAGCTCCTTAAAGCGGCAACCGTTCGTTTCTCGTAGTAGTTCTAGTCATAGTCGTAGTGTGTAACCAGCATACTTACCCGTTTTTGATCCCTGACAGCGCCGTAAAGAGTCATCTTCTCTACAAGCCGGATACCTTTTCAGCCGATCGATCTTTTCACTCAACCTTTTAGGGGCGAAGCTCCTTAAAGCGGCACATGTTCATTCCTCGTAGTAGTCCTAGTCCGAGTCGTAGTGTGTAACCAGTATACTTTTCGTTTTTGAGCCCTCTCAGCGCCGTAAAGAGCCATCTTCTCTACCAGCCGGATACCTTTTCAACCGATTGATGTTTCTACTCAACCTTTTAGGGGCGAAGCTCCTTAAAGTTGCACCCGTTTGTTCCCGTAGTATTCCTACTCATAGTCGACGTGTGCAACTAGTATACTTTTCGTTTTTGAGCCCTCCCAGCACTGTAAAGAGCCATCTTCTCTACCAGCCGGATACCTTTTCAACCGATCGAGGTTTCCACACGACCTTTTAGGGGCGAAGCTTCTTAAAGCGGCACCCGTTCGTTCATCGTAGTAATATTATTCGTAGTCGTAGTGTGTAACCAGCATACTTACCCGTCTCTGAGCCCTGCCAGCGCCGTAAAGGGTCATCTTCTCTACCAGCCGGATACCCTTTCAACAAATCGATGTTTCCACTCAACCTTTTAGGGGCGAAGCTCCTTAAAGCTAAACCCGTTCGTTCATTGCAGTAGTCCCAGTCCCAGTCGTAGTCGTAGTGTCTAACCAGTATACTTACCCGTTTGTGAGCCCTGCCAGCGCTGTAAAGGGCCATTTTCTCTACCAGCCGGATACCTTTTCAACCGATCGAAGTTTTCCCTCAGCCTTTTAGGGGTGAAGGTCCTTAAAGCGGCACCCGTTCGTCCCTCGTAGTAGTCTTAGTCGTAGTGTGTAACCAGCATACTTACCCGTTTGTCAGCCCTGCCAGCGCCGTAAAGAGACATCTTCTCTACCAGCTGGATTCGTTTTCCACCAATCGATGCTTCTATTCAACATTTTAGGGGCGAAGCTCCTTCAAGCGGCACCCGTTCATTCCTCGTAGAATTCCTAGTCGTAGTCGAAGTGTGCAATTAGTATACTTACCCGTTTGTGAGCTCTGCCAGCGCATTAAAGAGCCATCTTCTCTACCAGCTGGATAACTTTTCAACCGATCGAGGTTTCTACTCATCCTTTTGGGGGCGAAGCTCCTTAAAGCTGCATCTATTTGTTCATCGTAGTGGCCCAAGTCGTAGTCGAAGTGTGTAACCAGTGTTCTTACCCGTTTGTGAGCCTTGCCAGTGCAGTAAAGAGCCATCTTCTCTACAAACCTGATACCTTTTCAACCAATCGAAGTTTCCACTCGACCTCTTATGGGCGAAGCTCCTTAAAGCGGCACCCATTCGTCCCTCGTTGTAGTCCTAGTCGTAGTCGTGGTGTGTAACCAGCATACTTACCCGTTTGTGAGCCCTGCCAGCGCCGTAAAGAGTCATCTTCTCTACCAGCTGGATTCGTTTTCAACCGATCGATGCTTCTACTCAACATTTTAGGGGCGAAGCTCCTTCAAGCGGCACCCGTTCATTCCTCGTAGAATTCCTAGTCGTAGTCGAAGTGTGCAACTAGTATACTTACCCGTTTGTGAGCCCTGCCAGCGCACTAAAGAGCCATCTTCTCTACCAGCTGGATAACTTTTCAACCGATCGAGGTTTCTACTCATCCTTTTGGGGGCGGAGCTCCTTAAAGCGGCACCCATTCGTTCAACGTAGTGGTCCAAGTCGTAGTCGAAGTGTGTACCCAGTGTTTTTACCCATTTGTGAGCCCTGCCAGTGCAGTAAAGAGCCATCTTCTCTACAAACCTGATACCTTTTCAACCAGTCGAGGTTTCCACTCGACCTCTTATGGGCGAAGCTCCTTGAAGCAGCACCCATTCGTCCCTCGTTGTAGTCCTAGTCGTAGTCGTAGTGTTTACCAGTATAGTTTTTGTTTTTGAGCCCTCCCAGCGCCGTGAAGAGCCATCTTCTCTACCAGCCGGATACCTTTTCAACCGATCGATCTTTCCATTCAAACTTTTAGGGGCGAAGCTTCTTAAAGCGGCACCCGTTTGTTCATCGTAGTAGACCTATTTGTAGTCGTACTTTATAACCAGTACACTCACCCGTTTGATAGCCCTGCCAGTGCCATGAAGAGCCATCTTCTCTACCAGCCGGATAGTTTTTTAACCGATCGAGATTTCCACTCATCCAATTAGGGGCGAAACTTCTTAAAGCGGCACCCATTCGTTCATTGTAGTAGTTTAAGTAGTAGTCGTAGTGTCTAACTGGTGTACTTACCCGTTTGTGAGCCCTGCCAGTGCCGTAAACAGCCCTCTTCTCTACCAGCTCGATACCTTTTCAACCGATCGAGGTTTCCACTCATCCTTTTAGGGGCAAAGCTTCTTGAAGCGGCACCCGTTCGTTCTTCGTAGTAGTTTAAGTCGTAGTCGTAGTGTCTAACTGGTGTACTTACCCGTTTGTGAGCCCTGCTAGTGCTGTAAACAGCCCTCTTCTCTACCAGCTGGATATCTTTTCAACCGATCGAGATTTGATTGATTGATTTGTGGGGTTTAACGTCCCAAAGATTGAGATTTCCACTCATCCTTTTAGGGGCAAAGCTTCTTGAAGCGGCACCCGTTCGTTCATCGTAGTAGACCTCTTCGTAGTCGTAGTGTCTAACTGGTGTACTTACCCGTTTGTGAGCCCTACCAGTGCCGTAAGGAGCCATCTTCTCTACAAACCGGATAACTTTTCAACCGATCGAAGTTTAAACTCGACCTTTTAGGGGCGAACCTCCTTGAAGCGGCGCCCGTTCGTCCCTCGTAGTAGAGTCGTAGTCGTAGTGTGTAACCAGCATACTTACCCGTTTGTGAGCCCTGCCAGCGCCGTAAAGAGTCATCTTCTCTACCAGCTGGATTCGTTTTCAACCGATCGATGCTTCTACTCAACATTTTAGGGGCGAAGCTCCTTTAAGCGGCACCCATTCGTTCATCGTAGTGGCCCAAGTCGTAGTCGAAGTGTGTAACCAGTGTTTTTACCCGTTTGTGAGCCCTGCCAGTGCAGTAAAGAGCCATCTTCTCTACAAACCTGATACCTTTTCAACCAATCGAGGTTTCCACTCGACCTCTTATGGGCGAAGCTCCTTAAAGCGGCACCCATTCGTCTCTCGTGTTAGTCCTAGTCATAGTCGTAGTGTGTAACCAGTATACTTTTTGTTTTTGAGCCCTCCCAGCGCCGTAAAGAGCCATCTTCTCTACCAGCCGGATACCTTTTCAACCGATCGATCTTTCCCTTCAAACTTTTAGGGGCGAAGCTTCTTAAAGCGGCACCCGTTCGTTCATCGTAGTAGACCTATTTGTAGTCGTACTTTTTAACCAGTACACTCACCCGTTCGATAGCCCTGCCAGTGCCATAAAGAGCCATCTTCCCTACCAGCCGGATATTTTTTCAACCGATCCAGAATTCCACTCATCCATTTAGGGGCGAAACTTCTTAAAGCGGCACCCATTCGTTCATTGTAGTAGTTTAAGTACTAGTCGTAGTGTCTAACTGGTGTACTTACCCGTTTGTGAGCACTGCCAGTGCCGTAAACAGCCCTCTTCTCTACCAGCTCGATACCTTTTCAACCGATCGAGGTTTCCACTCATCCTTTTAGGGGCAAAGCTTCTTAAAGCGGCACCCGTTCGTTCATCGTAGTAGACCTATTCGTAGTCGTAGTTTGTAACCAGTATACGTTTCGTTTTTGAGCCCTCCCAGCGCCGTAAAGAGCGATCTTTTGTACCACCTGGATAGCTTTTCAACCGTTTGATGTTTTTACTCAACCTTTTAGGGGCGAAGCTCCTTAAAGTTGCACTTGTTCGTTCCTCGTAGTATTCCTACTCATAGTCGAAGTGTGCAACTAGTATACTTTTCATTTTTGAGCCCTCCCAGCACCGTAAAGAGCCATCTTCTCTACCAGCCGGATACCTTTTCAACCGATCGAGGTTTCCCCTCAGCATTTCAGGGGCGAAGCTCCTTAAAGCGGCAACCGTTTGTTCAACGTAGTGGTTCTAGTCGTAGTCGTAGTGTGTAACTAGTGTACTTACCCGTTTTTGAGCCCTGTCAGTTCCGTAAACAGCAATCTTCCCTACAAACCAGATACCTATTCAACCGATTGAGGTTTCCACTCGACCTTTTAGGGGCGAAGCTCCTTAAAGCGGCACCCGTTCGTCCCTCGTAGTAGTCCTAGTCATAGTCGTCGTGTGTAACCAGAATACTTTTTGTTTTTGAGCACTCCCAGCGCCATAAAGAGCCATCTTCTCTACCAGCCGGATACCTTTTCAACCGATCGATGTTTCCACTCAAATGTTCAGGAGCGAAGCTCGTTAATGTGGCACCCGTTCGTTCCTCGTAGTAGCCTTGTCGTAGTCGTAGTGTGCAACTAGTATATTACCTGTTTGTGAGCCCTGCCAGCACGGTAAAGAGCCTTTTTTTGTACCAGCCGTATACCTTTTCAACCGATCAAGGATTCCCCTCCGCATTTTAGGGGCGAAGCTCCTTAAAGCGGCAACCGTTCGTTTCTCGTAGTAGTTCTAGTCATAGTCGTAGTGTGTAACCAGCATACTTACCCGTTTTTGATCCCTGACAGCGCCGTAAAGAGTCATCTTCTCTACAAGCCGGATACCTTTTCAGCCGATCGATCTTTTCACTCAACCTTTTAGGGGCGAAGCTCCTTAAAGCGGCACATGTTCATTCCTCGTAGTAGTCCTAGTCCGAGTCGTAGTGTGTAACCAGTATACTTTTCGTTTTTGAGCCCTCTCAGCGCCGTAAAGAGCCATCTTCTCTACCAGCCGGATACCTTTTCAACCGATTGATGTTTCTACTCAACCTTTTAGGGGCGAAGCTCCTTAAAGTTGCACCCGTTTGTTCCCGTAGTATTCCTACTCATAGTCGACGTGTGCAACTAGTATACTTTTCGTTTTTGAGCCCTCCCAGCACTGTAAAGAGCCATCTTCTCTACCAGCCGGATACCTTTTCAACCGATCGAGGTTTCCACACGACCTTTTAGGGGCGAAGCTTCTTAAAGCGGCACCCGTTCGTTCATCGTAGTAATATTATTCGTAGTCGTAGTGTGTAACCAGCATACTTACCCGTCTCTGAGCCCTGCCAGCGCCGTAAAGGGTCATCTTCTCTACCAGCCGGATACCCTTTCAACAAATCGATGTTTCCACTCAACCTTTTAGGGGCGAAGCTCCTTAAAGCTAAACCCGTTCGTTCATTGCAGTAGTCCCAGTCCCAGTCGTAGTCGTAGTGTCTAACCAGTATACTTACCCGTTTGTGAGCCCTGCCAGCGCTGTAAAGGGCCATTTTCTCTACCAGCCGGATACCTTTTCAACCGATCGAAGTTTTCCCTCAGCCTTTTAGGGGTGAAGGTCCTTAAAGCGGCACCCGTTCGTCCCTCGTAGTAGTCGTAGTCGTAGTGTGTAACCAGCATACTTACCCGTTTGTCAGCCCTGCCAGCGCCGTAAAGAGACATCTTCTCTACCAGCTGGATTCGTTTTCCACCAATCGATGCTTCTATTCAACATTTTAGGGGCGAAGCTCCTTCAAGCGGCACCCGTTCATTCCTCGTAGAATTCCTAGTCGTAGTCGAAGTGTGCAATTAGTATACTTACCCGTTTGTGAGCTCTGCCAGCGCATTAAAGAGCCATCTTCTCTACCAGCTGGATAACTTTTCAACCGATCGAGGTTTCTACTCATCCTTTTGGGGGCGAAGCTCCTTAAAGCTGCATCTATTTGTTCATCGTAGTGGCCCAAGTCGTAGTCGAAGTGTGTAACCAGTGTTCTTACCCGTTTGTGAGCCTTGCCAGTGCAGTAAAGAGCCATCTTCTCTACAAACCTGATACCTTTTCAACCAATCGAAGTTTCCACTCGACCTCTTATGGGCGAAGCTCCTTAAAGCGGCACCCATTCGTCCCTCGTTGTAGTCCTAGTCGTAGTCGTGGTGTGTAACCAGCATACTTACCCGTTTGTGAGCCCTGCCAGCGCCGTAAAGAGTCATCTTCTCTACCAGCTGGATTCGTTTTCAACCGATCGATGCTTCTACTCAACATTTTAGGGGCGAAGCTCCTTCAAGCGGCACCCGTTCATTCCTCGTAGAATTCCTAGTCGTAGTCGAAGTGTGCAACTAGTATACTTACCCGTTTGTGAGCCCTGCCAGCGCATTAAAGAGCCATCTTCTCTACCAGCTGGATAATTTTTCAACCGATCGAGGTTTCTACTCATCCTTTTGGGGGCGGAGCTCCTTAAAGCGGCACCCATTCGTTCAACGTAGTGGTCCAAGTCGTAGTCGAAGTGTGTACCCAGTGTTTTTACCCATTTGTGAGCCCTGCCAGTGCAGTAAAGAGCCATCTTCTCTACAAACCTGATTCCTTTTCAACCAGTCGAGGTTTCCACTTGACCTCTTATGGGCGAAGCTCCTTGAAGCAGCACCCATTCGTCCCTCGTTGTAGTCCTAGTCGTAGTCGTAGTGTTTACCAGTATAGTTTTTGTTTTTGAGCCCTCCCAGCGCCGTAAAGAGCCATCTTCTCTACCAGCCGGATACCTTTTCAACCGATCGATCTTTCCCTTCAAACTTTTAGGGGCGAAGCTTCTTAAAGCGGCACCCGTTCGTTCATCGTAGTAGACCTATTTGTAGTCGTACTTTTTAACCAGTACACTCACCCGTTCGATAGCCCTGCCAGTGCCATAAAGAGCCATCTTCCCTACCAGCCGGATATTTTTTCAACCGATCCAGAATTCCACTCATCCATTTAGGGGCGAAACTTCTTAAAGCGGCACCCATTCGTTCATTGTAGTAGTTTAAGTACTAGTCGTAGTGTCTAACTGGTGTACTTACCCGTTTGTGAGCACTGCCAGTGCCGTAAACAGCCCTCTTCTCTACCAGCTCGATACCTTTTCAACCGATCGAGGTTTCCACTCATCCTTTTAGGGGCAAAGCTTCTTAAAGCGGCACCCGTTCGTTCATCGTAGTAGACCTATTCGTAGTCGTAGTTTGTAACCAGTATACGTTTCGTTTTTGAGCCCTCCCAGCGCCGTAAAGAGCGATCTTTTGTACCACCTGGATAGCTTTTCAACCGTTTGATGTTTTTACTCAACCTTTTAGGGGCGAAGCTCCTTAAAGTTGCACTTGTTCGTTCCTCGTAGTATTCCTACTCATAGTCGAAGTGTGCAACTAGTATACTTTTCATTTTTGAGCCCTCCCAGCACCGTAAAGAGCCATCTTCTCTACCAGCCGGATACCTTTTCAACCGATCGAGGTTTCCCCTCAGCATTTCAGGGGCGAAGCTCCTTAAAGCGGCAACCGTTTGTTCAACGTAGTGGTTCTAGTCGTAGTCGTAGTGTGTAACTAGTGTACTTACCCGTTTTTGAGCCCTGTCAGTTCCGTAAACAGCAATCTTCCCTACAAACCAGATACCTATTCAACCGATTGAGGTTTCCACTCGACCTTTTAGGGGCGAAGCTCCTTAAAGCGGCACCCGTTCGTCCCTCGTAGTAGTCCTAGTCATAGTCGTCGTGTGTAACCAGAATACTTTTTGTTTTTGAGCACTCCCAGCGCCATAAAGAGCCATCTTCTCTACCAGCCGGATACCTTTTCAACCGATCGATGTTTCCACTCAAATGTTCAGGAGCGAAGCTCGTTAATGTGGCACCCGTTCGTTCCTCGTAGTAGCCTTGTCGTAGTCGTAGTGTGCAACTAGTATATTACCTGTTTGTGAGCCCTGCCAGCACGGTAAAGAGCCTTTTTTTGTACCAGCCGTATACCTTTTCAACCGATCAAGGATTCCCCTCCGCATTTTAGGGGCGAAGCTCCTTAAAGCGGCAACCGTTCGTTTCTCGTAGTAGTTCTAGTCATAGTCGTAGTGTGTAACCAGCATACTTACCCGTTTTTGATCCCTGACAGCGCCGTAAAGAGTCATCTTCTCTACAAGCCGGATACCTTTTCAGCCGATCGATCTTTTCACTCAACCTTTTAGGGGCGAAGCTCCTTAAAGCGGCACATGTTCATTCCTCGTAGTAGTCCTAGTCCGAGTCGTAGTGTGTAACCAGTATACTTTTCGTTTTTGAGCCCTCTCAGCGCCGTAAAGAGCCATCTTCTCTACCAGCCGGATACCTTTTCAACCGATTGATGTTTCTACTCAACCTTTTAGGGGCGAAGCTCCTTAAAGTTGCACCCGTTTGTTCCCGTAGTATTCCTACTCATAGTCGACGTGTGCAACTAGTATACTTTTCGTTTTTGAGCCCTCCCAGCACTGTAAAGAGCCATCTTCTCTACCAGCCGGATACCTTTTCAACCGATCGAGGTTTCCACACGACCTTTTAGGGGCGAAGCTTCTTAAAGCGGCACCCGTTCGTTCATCGTAGTAATATTATTCGTAGTCGTAGTGTGTAACCAGCATACTTACCCGTCTCTGAGCCCTGCCAGCGCCGTAAAGGGTCATCTTCTCTACCAGCCGGATACCCTTTCAACAAATCGATGTTTCCACTCAACCTTTTAGGGGCGAAGCTCCTTAAAGCTAAACCCGTTCGTTCATTGCAGTAGTCCCAGTCCCAGTCGTAGTCGTAGTGTCTAACCAGTATACTTACCCGTTTGTGAGCCCTGCCAGCGCTGTAAAGGGCCATTTTCTCTACCAGCCGGATACCTTTTCAACCGATCGAAGTTTTCCCTCAGCCTTTTAGGGGTGAAGGTCCTTAAAGCGGCACCCGTTCGTCCCTCGTAGTAGTCGTAGTCGTAGTGTGTAACCAGCATACTTACCCGTTTGTCAGCCCTGCCAGCGCCGTAAAGAGACATCTTCTCTACCAGCTGGATTCGTTTTCCACCAATCGATGCTTCTATTCAACATTTTAGGGGCGAAGCTCCTTCAAGCGGCACCCGTTCATTCCTCGTAGAATTCCTAGTCGTAGTCGAAGTGTGCAATTAGTATACTTACCCGTTTGTGAGCTCTGCCAGCGCATTAAAGAGCCATCTTCTCTACCAGCTGGATAACTTTTCAACCGATCGAGGTTTCTACTCATCCTTTTGGGGGCGAAGCTCCTTAAAGCTGCATCTATTTGTTCATCGTAGTGGCCCAAGTCGTAGTCGAAGTGTGTAACCAGTGTTCTTACCCGTTTGTGAGCCTTGCCAGTGCAGTAAAGAGCCATCTTCTCTACAAACCTGATACCTTTTCAACCAATCGAAGTTTCCACTCGACCTCTTATGGGCGAAGCTCCTTAAAGCGGCACCCATTCGTCCCTCGTTGTAGTCCTAGTCGTAGTCGTGGTGTGTAACCAGCATACTTACCCGTTTGTGAGCCCTGCCAGCGCCGTAAAGAGTCATCTTCTCTACCAGCTGGATTCGTTTTCAACCGATCGATGCTTCTACTCAACATTTTAGGGGCGAAGCTCCTTCAAGCGGCACCCGTTCATTCCTCGTAGAATTCCTAGTCGTAGTCGAAGTGTGCAACTAGTATACTTACCCGTTTGTGAGCCCTGCCAGCGCATTAAAGAGCCATCTTCTCTACCAGCTGGATAATTTTTCAACCGATCGAGGTTTCTACTCATCCTTTTGGGGGCGGAGCTCCTTAAAGCGGCACCCATTCGTTCAACGTAGTGGTCCAAGTCGTAGTCGAAGTGTGTACCCAGTGTTTTTACCCATTTGTGAGCCCTGCCAGTGCAGTAAAGAGCCATCTTCTCTACAAACCTGATTCCTTTTCAACCAGTCGAGGTTTCCACTTGACCTCTTATGGGCGAAGCTCCTTGAAGCAGCACCCATTCGTCCCTCGTTGTAGTCCTAGTCGTAGTCGTAGTGTTTACCAGTATAGTTTTTGTTTTTGAGCCCTCCCAGCGCCGTGAAGAGCCATCTTCTCTACCAGCCGGATACCTTTTCAACCGATCGATCTTTCCATTCAAACTTTTAGGGGCGAAGCTTCTTAAAGCGGCACCCGTTTGTTCATCGTAGTAGACCTATTTGTAGTCGTACTTTATAACCAGTACACTCACCCGTTTGATAGCCCTGCCAGTGCCATGAAGAGCCATCTTCTCTACCAGCCGGATAGTTTTTTAACCGATCGAGATTTCCACTCATCCAATTAGGGGCGAAACTTCTTAAAGCGGCACCCATTCGTTCATTGTAGTAGTTTAAGTAGTAGTCGTAGTGTCTAACTGGTGTACTTACCCGTTTGTGAGCCCTGCCAGTGCCGTAAACAGCCCTCTTCTCTACCAGCTCGATACCTTTTCAACCCATCGAGGTTTCCACTCATCCTTTTAGGGGCAAAGCTTCTTGAAGCGGCACCCGTTCGTTCTTCGTAGTAGTTTAAGTCGTAGTCGTAGTGTCTAACTGGTGTACTTACCCGTTTGTGAGCCCTGCTAGTGCTGTAAACAGCCCTCTTCTCTACCAGCTGCATATCTTTTCAACCGATCGAGATTTGATTGATTGATTTGTGGGGTTTAACGTCCCAAAGATCGAGATTTCCACTCATCCTTTTAGGGGCAAAGCTTCTTGAAGCGGCACCCGTTCGTTCATCGTAGTAGACCTCTTCGTAGTCGTAGTGTCTAACTGGTGTACTTACCCGTTTGTGAGCCCTACCAGTGCCGTAAGGAGCCATCTTCTCTACAAACCGGATAACTTTTCAACCGATCGAAGTTTAAACTCGACCTTTTAGGGGCGAACCTCCTTAAAGCGGCGCCCGTTCGTCCCTCGTAGTAGTCTTAGTCGTAGTCGTAGTGTGTAACCAGCATATTTACCCGTTTGTGAGCCCTGCCAGCGCCGTAAAGGGTCATCTTCTCTACCAGCCGGATACCTTTTCAGCCGATCGATGTTTTTACTCAACCTTTTAGGGGTGAAGCTTCTTAAAGCGGCACCCGTTCGTTCATCCTAGTAGGCCTAGTCGTAGTCGTAGTGTGTAACCATTATACTTTTCGTTTTTGAGCCCTCCCAGCGCCATAAAGCGCCATCTTCTCTACCAGCCGGATACCTTTTCAACCGATTGATGTTTCTACTCAACCTTTTAGGGGCGAAGCTCCTTAAAGTTGCACCCGTTCATTCCTTGTAGTATTCCTACTCATAGTCGAAGGGTGCAACTGGTATACTTTTCGTTTTTGAGCCCTCCTAGCACCGTAAAAGACATCTTCTCTAACAGCCGGATACCTTTTCAACCGATCGAGGTTTCCACACGACCTTTTAGAGGCGAAGCTCCTTAAAGCGGCACCAGTTCGTTCATCGCAGTAGTCCCAGTTGTAATCGTGTTGTGTAACCAGTATACTTACCCGTTTTGAGCCCTGCCAGCGCGTGAAGAGTCATCTTCTCTACCAGCCGGTTACCTTTCCAACCGATTGAAGTTTTCCTTCAGCCTTTTAGGGGTGAAGGTCCCTAAAGCGGCAACCGTTCGTTCACCGTAGTAGTCCTAGTCGTACTCGTAGTGTGTAACCAGTACACTTACCCGTTTTTGAGCCCTGCCAGTCTCATAAACAGCCATCTTCTCTACAAACCGGATACTTTTTAAACCGATCGAGGTTTCCACTCGACCTTTTAGGGGCAAGGCTCCTTAAAGCGGCACCCGTTCGTCCCTCGTAGTAGTCCTAGTCGTAGTCGTAGTGTGTAACCACCATACTTACCCGTTTGTGAGCCCTGCCAGCGCCGTAAAGAGTCATCTTCTCTACCAGCTGGATTCGTTTTCCACCAATCGATGCTTCTACTCAACATTTTAGGGGCGAAGCTCCTTCAAGCGGCACCCGTTCATTCGTCGTAGAATTCCTAGTTGTAGTCGAAGTGTGCAACTAGTATACTTACCCGTTTGTGAGCCCTGCCAGCGCTGTAAAGGGCCATTTTCTCTACCAGCCGGATAACTTTTCAACCGATCGAGGTTTCTACTCATCATTTTGGGGGCGAAGCTCCTTAAACCGGCTTCTATTCGTTCATCGTAGTGGCCCAAGTCGTAGTCGAATTGTATAACCAGTGTTTTTACCCGTTTGTGAGCCCTGCGAGTGCATTAAAGAGCCATCTTCTCTACAAACCTGATACCTTTTCAACCAATCGAGGTTTTCACTCGACCTCTTATGGGCGAAGCTCCTTAAAGCGGCACCCATTCGTCCCTCGTTGTAGTCCTAGTCGTAGTCGTAGTGTCTAACTGGTGTACTTACCCGTTTGTGAGCCCTGCCAGTGCCAAAAACAGCCATCTTCTCTACCAGCCGGATATCTTTTCAACCGATCGAGATTTCCACTCATCCATTTAGGGGCGAAGCTTCTTAAAGCGGCACCCATTCGTTCATCGTAGTAGTCCTTGTCGTAGTCGTAGTGTCTAACTGGTGTACTTACCCGTTTGTGAGCCCTGCCAGTGCCGTAAACAGCCATCTTCTCTACCAGCTGGATACCTTTTCAATCGATCGAGGTTTCCACTCATCCTTTTAAGGGCGAAGCTCCTCAAAGCGGCGCCCATTCGTTCATCGTAGTAGTTTAAGTCATAGTCGTAGTGTGTAACCAGTGCTTTTACCCGTTTGTGAGCCCTACCAGTAACGTAAGGAGCCATCTTCTCTACAAACCGCATAACTTTTCAACAGATCGAAGTTTGAACTCGAGCTTTTAGGGGCGAAGCTCCTTAAAGCGGCGCCCGTTCGTCCCTCGTAGTAGTCTTAGTCGTAGTCGTAGTGTGTAACCAGCATACTTACCCGTTTGTGAGCCCTGCCAGCGCCGTAAAGGGTCATCTTCTCTACCAGCCGGATACCTTTTCAGCCGATCGATGTTTTTACTCAACCTTTTAGGGGTGAAGCTTCTTAAAGCGGCACCCGTTCGTTCATTCTAGTAGGCCTAGTCGTAGTCGTAGTGAGTAACCAGAATACTTACCCGTTTGTGAGCCCTGCCAGCGCCGTAAAGAGTCATCTTCTCTACTAGCTGGATTCGTTTTCCACCGATCGATGCTTTTACTCAACATTTTAGGGGCGAAGCTCCTTCAAGCGGCACCCGTTCATTCCTATCAGAATTCCTAGTCGTAGTCGAAGTGTGCAATTAGTATACTTACCCGTTTGTGAGCCCTGCCAGCGCATTAAAGAGCACTCTCCTCTACCAGCTGGATAACTTTTCAACCGATCGAGGTTTCCACTCATCCTTTTCGGGGCGAAGCTCCTTAAAGCGGCACCCATTCGTTCATCGTAGTAGGCCTAGTCCTAGTCGTAGTGTGTAACCAGTCCTTTTACCCGTTTGTGAGCGCTACCAGTGCCGTAAGGAGCCATCTTCTCTACAAACCGGATACCTTTTCAACCGATCGAAGTTTAAGCTCGACCTTTTAGGGGCGAAGCTCCTTGAAGCGGCGCCCGTTCGTCCCTCGTAGTAGTCTTAGTCGTAGTCGTAGTGTGTAACCAGCATACTTACCCGTTTGTGAGCCCTGCCAGCGCCGTAAAGGGTCATCTTCTCTACCAGCCGGTACCTTTTCAGCCGATCGATGTTTTTACTCAACCCTTTAGGGGTGAAGCTCCTTAAAGCGGCACCTGTTCATTCCTCGTAGTAGCCCTAGTCCTAGTCGTAGTGTGTAACCAGTATACTTTTCGTTTTTGAGCACTCCCAGCGCCATAGAGAGCCATCTTCTCTACCAGCCGGATACCTTTTCAACCGATCGATGTTTCCACTCAAATTTTTAGGAGCGAAGCTCCTTAATGTGGCACCCGTTCGTTCCTCGTAGTAGCCTTGTCGTAGTCGTAGTGTGCAATTAGTATAATACCCGTTTGTGAGCCCTGCCAGCGCCGTAAAGAGCCATTTTCTCTACCAGCCGTATACCTTTTCAACCGATCGAGGTTTCCCCTCAGCATTTTAGGGGCGGAGCTCCTTAAAGCGGCAACCGTTCGTTTCTCGTAGTAGTCCTAGTCATAGTCGTAGTGTGTAACCAGCATACTTACCTGTTTTTAAGCCCTGACAGCGCCGTAAAGAGTCATCTTCTCTACAAGCCGGATACCTTTTCAACCGGTCGATCTTTTTCCACAACCTTTTAGGGGCGAAGCTCCTTAAAGCGGCACCTCTTCGTTCCTCGTAATAGTCTTAGTCTTAGTCGCAGTGTGTAACCAGTATACTTTTCGTTTTTGAGCCCTCCCAGCGCCATAAAGCGCCATCTTCTCTACCAGCCGGATACCTTTTCAACCGGTTGATGTTTCTACTCAACCTTTTAGGGGCGAAGCTCCTTAAAGTTGCACCCGTTCGTTCCTTGTAGTATTCCTACTCATAGTCGAAGAGTGCAACTGGTATACTTTTCGTTTTTGAGCCCTCCTAGCACCGTAAAAGACATCTTCTCTAACAGCCGGATACCATTTCAACCGATCGAGGTTTCCACACGACCTTTTAGAGGCGAAGCTCCTTAAAGCGGCACCAGTTCGTTCATCGCAGTAGTCCCAGTTGTAATCGTGTTGTGTAACCAGTATACTTACCCGTTTTGAGCCCTGCCAGCGCGTGAAGAGTCATCTTCTCTACCAGCCGGTTACCTTTCCAACCGATTGAAGTTTTCCCTCAGCCTTTTAGGGGTGAAGGTCCCTAAAGCGGCAACCGTTCGTTCACCGTAGTAGTCCTAGTCGTACTCGTAGTGTGTAACCAGTACACTTACCCGTTTTTGAGCCCTGCCAGTGCCATAAACAGCCATCTTCTCTTCAAACCGGATACCTTTTAAACCGATCGAGGTTTCCACTCGACCTTTTAGGGGCGAGGCTCCTTAAAGCGGCACCCGTTCGACCTCGTAGTAGTCCTAGTCGTAGTCGTAGTGTGTAACCACCATACTTACCCGTTTGTGAGCCCTGCCAGCGCCGTAAAGAGTCATCTTCTCTACCAGCTGGATTCGTTTTCCACCAATCGATGCTTCTACTCAACATTTTAGGGGCGAAGCTCCTTCAAGCGGCACCCGTTCATTCCTCGTAGAATTCCTAGTCGTAGTCGAAGTGTGCAACTAGTATACTTACCCGTTTGTGAGCCCTGCCAGCGCATTAAAGAGCCATCTTGTCTACCAGCTGGATAACTTTTCAACCGATCGAGGTTTCTACTCATCATTTTGGGGTCGAAGCTCCCTAAACCGGCTTCTATTCGTTCATCGTAGTGGCCCAAGTCGTAGTCGAATTGTGTAACCAGTGTTTTTACCCGTTTGTGAGCCCTGCCAGTGCATTAAAGAGCCATCTTCTCTACAAACCTGATACCTTTTCAACCAATCGAGGTTTTCACTCGACCTCTTAAGGGCGAAGCTCCTTAAAGCGGCACCCATTCGTCCCTCGTTGTAGTCCTAGTCGTAGTCGTAGTGTCTAACTGGTGTACTTACCCGTTTGTGAGCCCTGCCAGTGCCATAAACAGCCATCTTCTCTACCAGCCGGATATCTTTTCAACCGATCGAGATTTCCACTCATCCATTTAGGGGCGAAGCTTCTTAAAGCGGCACCCATTCGTTCATCGTAGTAGTCCTAGTCGTAGTCGTAGTGTGTAACCAGTGCTTTTACCCGTTTGTGAGCCCTACCAGTAACGTAAGGAGCCATCTTCTCTACAAACCGCATAACTTTTCAACCGATCGAAGTTTGAACTCGAGCTTTTAGGGGCGAAGCTCCTTAAAGCGGCGCCCGTTCGTCCCTCGTAGTAGTCTTAGTCGTAGTCGTAGTGTGTAACCAGCATACTTACCCGTTTGTGAGCCCTGCCAGCGCCGTAAAGGGTCATCTTCTCTACCAGCCGGATACCTTTTCAGCCGATCGATGTTTTTACTCAACCTTTTAGGGGCGAAGCTCCTTCAAGCGGCACCCGTTCATTCCTATCAGAATTCCTAGTCGTACTCGAAGTGTGCAACTAGTATACTTACCCGTTTGTGAGCCCTGCCTGCGCATTAAAGAGCACTCTCCTCTACCAGCTGGATAACTTTTCAACCGATCGAGGTTTCTACTCATCCTTTTCGGGGCGAAGCTCCTTAAAGCGGCACCCATTGGTTCATCGTAGTATTCCTAGTCGTAGTCGTAGTGTCTAACTGGTGTACTTACCCGTTTGTGAGCCCTGCCAGTGCCGTAAACAGCCATCTTCTCTACCAGCTGGATACCTTTTCAACCGATCGAGGTTTCCACTCATGCTTTTATGGGCGAAGCTCCTTAAAGCGGCATCCATTCGTTCATCGTAGTAGTTTAGGTCGTAATCGTAGTGTCTAACTGGTGTACTTACCTGTTTATGAGCCCTGCCATTGCAGTAAACAACCCTCTTCTCTACCAGCTGGATACCTTTTCAACCGATCGAAGTTTGCACTCATCCTTTTAGGGGCAAAGCTTCTTGAAGCGGATCCCGTTCGTTCATCGTAGTGGACCTATTAGTAGTCGTAGTTTGTAACCAGTACACTCAACCGTTTGATAGCCCTGCCAGTGCCATAAAGAGCCATTTGCTCTACCAGCCGGATCTCTTTTCAACCGACGAGGTTTCCACTCATTCATTTAGGGTCGAAGCTTCCTAAAGCGGCACCCATTCGTTCATCGTAGTAGTCCTAGTCGTAGTTGTAGTGTCTAACTGGTGTACTTACCCGTTTGTGAGCCCTGCCAGTGCCATAAACAGCCATCTTCTCTACCAGCTGTATACCTTTTCAACCGATCGAGGTTTCCACTCATCCTTTTAGGGGCGAAGCTCCTCAAAGCGGCACCCATTCGTTCATCGTAGTAGTTTAAGTCGTAGTCGTAGTGTGTAACCAGTTCTTTTAGCCGTTTGTGAGCCCTACCAGTGCCATAAGGAGCCATCTTCTCTACAAACCAGATACCTTTTCAACCGATCGAAGTTTAAACTCGACCTTTTAGGGGCGAGGCTCCTTAAAGCGGCGCCCGTTCGTCTCTCGTAGTAGTCTTAGACGTAGTCGTAGTGTGTAACCAGCTTACTTACCCGTTGGTGAGCCCTGCCAGCGCCGTAAAGGGTATTCTTCTCTACCAGCCGGTACCTTTTCAGCCGATCGATGTTTTACTCAACCTTTAAGGGGTGAAGCTCCTTAAGCAGCACCCGTTCGTTCATTGTAGTAGGCCTAGTCGTAGTCGTAGTGTGTAACCAGTATACTTTTCGTTTTTGAGCCCTGACAGCGCCGTAAAGAGTCATCTTCTCTACAAGCCGGATACCTTTTCAACCGATCGATCTTTTCACACAACCTTTTAGGGGCGAAGCTCCTTAAAGCGGCACCTGTT
This sequence comes from Rhipicephalus microplus, assembly GCF_043290135.1. NCBI lineage: Eukaryota > Metazoa > Arthropoda > Arachnida > Ixodida > Ixodidae > Rhipicephalus > Rhipicephalus microplus. Next base: position 1,122,543 of record NW_027464628.1, read on the forward strand.
CGTTCCTCGTAGTAGTTCTAGTCCTTGTCGTAGTGTGTAACCAGTATACTTTTTGTTTTTGAGCACTCCCAGCGCCATAAAGAGCCCTCTTCTCTACCAGCCGGATACCTTTTCAACCGATCGATGTTTCCACTCAAATTTTTAGGAGCGAAGCTCCTTAATGTGGCACCCGTTCGTTCCTCGTAGTAGCCATGTCGTAGTCGTAGTGTGCAACTAGTATAATACCCGTTTGTGAGCCCTGCCAGCGCCGTAAAGAGCCATTTTCTCCACCAGCCGTATACCTTTTCAACCGATCGAGGTTTCCCCTCAGCATTTTAGGGGCGAAGGTCCTTAAAGCGGCAACCGTTCGTTTCTCGTAGTAGTCCTAGTCATAGTCGTAGTGTGTAACCAGCATACTTACCCGTTTTTGAGCCCTGACAGCGCCGTAAAGAGTCATCTTCTCTACAAGCCGGATACGTTTTCAACCAGTCGATCTTTTCACACACCCTTTTAGGGGCGAAGCTCCTTAAAGCGGCACCTGTTCGTTCCTCGTAGTAGTCCTAGTCCTAGTCACAGTGTGTAACGAGTATACTTTTCGTTTTTGAGCCCTCCCAGCGCCGTAAAGAGCCATCTTCTCTACCAGCCGGATACCTTTTCAACCGATTGTTGTTTCTACTCAAACTTTTAGGGGCGAAGCTCCTCAAAGTTGCACCCGTTCGTTCCTCGTAGTATTCCTACTCATAGTCGAAGTGTGCAACTAGTATACTTTTCGTTTTTGAGCCCTCCCAGCACCGTTAAGAGCCCTCTTCTCTACCAGCCGGATACCTTTTCAACCAATCGAGGTTTCCACACGACCTTTTAGGGGCGAAGCTCCTTAAAGCGGCACCTGTTCGTTCATCGCAGTAGTCCCAGTTTTAATCGTGTTGTGTAACCAGTATACTTACCCGTTTTTGAGCCCTGCCAGCGCCGTGAAGAGTCATCTTCTCTAGCAGCCGGTTACCTTTTCAACCGATCGAAAATTTCCCGCAGCCTTTTAGGGGTGAAGGTCCCTAAAGCGGCGACCGTTCGTTCATCGTAGTAGTCCTAGTCGTAGTCGTAGTGTGTAACCAGTACACTTACCCGTTTCTGAGCCCTGCCAGTGCCATAAAGAGCCATTTTCTCTACAAACCGGATACCTATTCAACCGATCGAGGTTTCTACTCGACCTTTTAGGGGCGAGGCTCCTTAAAGCAGCACCCGTTCGTCCCTCGTAGTAGTCCTAGTCGTAGTCGTAGTGTGTAACCAGCATACTTACCCGTTTGTGAGCCCTGCCAGCGCCATAAAGAGTCATCTTCTCTGTCAGCTGGATTTGTTTTCAACCGATCGAAGCTTCTACCCAACATTTTAGGGGCGAAGCTCCTTCAAGCGGCACCCGTTCATTCCTCGTAGAATTCCTAGTCGTAGTCGAAGTTTGCAACTAGTGTACTTACCCGTTTGTGAGCCCTACCAGCGTATTAAAAAGCCATCTTCTCTACCAGTTGTATAACTTTTCAACCGATCGAGGTTTCTACTCATCCTTTTGGGGGCGAAGCTCCTTAAAGCGGCACCCATTCGTTCATCGTAGTGGCCCAAGTCGTAGTCGAAGTGTGTAACCAGTGTTTTTACCCGTTTGTGAGCCCCTCCAGTGCCGTAAACAGCCATCTACTCTACCAGCCCGATACCTTTTCAACCGATCGATGTTTTCACTCAACCTTTTAGGGGCGAAGCTCCTTAAAGCGGCAACCGTTCGTCCCTCGTAGTAGTCCTAGTCATAGTCATAGTGTGTAGCCAGCATACTTACCCGTTTTTGAGCCCTGAAAGCGGCATAAAGAGTCATCTTCTCTACCAGCCAGATACCTTTTCAACCGATCGATGTTTTCACACAACCTTTTAGGGGCAAAGCTCCTTAAAGCGGCACCTGTTCGTTCCTCGTAGTAGTCCTAGTCCTAGTCGTAGTGTATAACCAGTATACTTTTCGTTTTTGAGCCCTCCCAGCGCCGTAAAGAGCCATCTTCTCTACCAGCCGGATACTTTTTCAACCGATTGATGTTTCTACTCAACCTTTTAGGGACGAAGCTCCTTAAAGTTGCACCAGTTCGTTCCTCGTAGTATTCCTACTCCTAGTCGAAGTGTGCAACTAGTATACTTTTCGGTTTAAGCCCTCCCAGCACCGTAAAGAGCCATATTCTCTACCAGCCGGATACCTTTTCAGCCGATCGAGGTTTCCACACGACCTTTTAGGGCCGAAGCTCCTTAAAGCGGCACCCGTTCGTTCCTCGCAGTAGTCCAAGTTGTAGTCGTAATGTGTAACCAGTATACTTACCCGTTTTTGAGCCCGGACAGCGCCGTAAAGAGCCATCTTCTCTACCAGCCGGATACTTTTTCAACTGATCGAGGTTTCAACTCAACCTTTTTTGGGCGAAGCTCCTTATAGCGGCACCGGTTCGTTCCTCATAGTAGTCCTAGTCGTAGTCGTAGTGTGTAACCAGTACACTTACCCGTTTCTGAGCCCTGCCAGTGCCATAAAGAGCCATCTTCTCTACAAACCGGATACCGTATCAACCGATCGAAGTTTCCACTCGACGTTTTAGGGGCGAGGCTCCTTAAAGCGGCACCCGTTCGTCCCTCGTAGTAGTCCTAGTCGTAGTCGTAGTGTGTAACCAGCATACTTACCCGTTTGTGAGCCCTGCCAGCGCCGTAAATAGTTATCTTCTCTACCAGCTAGATTCGTTCTCAACCGATCGATGCTTCTACTCAACATTTTAGGTCGAAGCTCCTCCAAGCGGCACCCGTTCATTCCTCGTAGAATTCCTAGTCGTAGTCGAAGTGTGCAACTAGTATACTTGCCCATTTGTGAGCCCTGCCAGCGCAATAAAGAGCCATCTTCTCTACCAGCTGGATAACTTTTCAACCGATCGAGGTTTCTACTCATCCTTTTGGGGGCGAAGCTCCTTAATGCGGCAGCCATTCGTTCATCGTAGTGGCCCAAGTCGTAGTCGAAGTGTGTAACCAGTGTTTTTACCCGTTTGTTAGCCCTGCCAGTGCAGTAAAGAGCCATCTTCTCTACAAACCTGAAACCTTTTCAACCAATCGAGGTTTCCACGTGATTTTAGGGGCGAAGCTCCTTAAAGCGGCACCCGTTCGTTCCTCGCAGTAGTCCAAGTTGTAGTCGTAATGTGTAACCAGTATACTTACCCGTTTTTGAGCGCTGACAGCGCCGTAAAGAGCCATCTTCTCTACCAGCCGGATATTTTTTCAACTGATCGAGGTTTCAACTCAACCTTTTTTGGGCGAAGCTCCTTATAGCGGCACCGGTTCGTTCCTCATAGTAGTCCTAGTCGAAGTCGTAGTGTGTAACCAGTACACTTACCCGTTTCTCAGCCCTGCCAGTGCCATAAAGAGCCATCTTCTCTACAAACCGGATACCTTTTCAACCCATCGAGGTTTCCACTCGACCTTTTAGGGGCGAGGCTCCTTAAAGCGGCAGCCGATCGTCCCTCGTAGTAGTCCTAGTCGTAGTCGTAGTGTGTAACCAGTATACTTTTTGTTTTTGAGCCCTCCCAGCGCCGTAAAGAGCCATCTTCTCTACCAGCCGGATACCTTTTCAACCAATCGATGTTTCCATTCAAACTTTTAGGGGCGAAGCTTCTTAAAGCGGCACCCGTTCGTTCATCGTAGTAGACCTATTTGTAGTCGCAGTTTGTAACCAGTACACTCACCCGTTTGTGAGCCCTGCCAGTGCCGTAAACAGCCATCTTCTCTACCAGCTGGATACCTTTTCAACCGATCGAGGTTTCACTCATCCTTTTAGGGGCGAAGCTCCTTAAAGCGGCACCCATTCGTTCATCGTAGTAGTTTAGGTCGTAGTCGTAGTGTCTAACTGGTGTACTTACCCGTTTGTGAGCCCTGCCAGTGCCGTAAACAGCCCTCTTCTCTACGAGCTGGATACCTTTTCAACCGATCGAAGTTTGCACTCATCCTTTTAGGGGCAAAGCTTCTTGAAGCGGCACCCGTTCGTTCATCGTAGTAGACCTATTCGTAGTCGTAGTTTGTAGCCAGTTGTGGTAAAAAAACGCTGCCCTGGAGAGAGTGCGTCATGCTTTGACGTAGAAAACCGGTGAGCGGGGCCGATTTAGTATTTCAAGGTGCGCGGGAATCATCATGATGGTGATAGCGCTAAAACTATGATCGCGCCTATGCGCGTGCTCGTGCGCGTACCACGTGAAAAGCTCCCGAGCCACGGGGACAGCTCGGCTAACCCCAGAGCGCAAGGACAAGTTCGGGCCACGCCCCGGCTGCTCGTTCTGACCCTCCGTGTCCGGGCCTCGTCCCGGCGTTGAAGTCCTCGGGTGCCTCCTGGACTGGGCATCGCCCCACCTCGCCTCGGAGAGCAGAGCGCAAGGAAACGCTCGGGCCACGCCCCGGCTGCTCGTTCTGACCCTCCGTGCCCGGGCCTCGTCCCGGCGTTGAAGTCCTCGGGTGCGTCCTGGACTGAGCATCGCCCCACCTCGCCCCCACGTTGGTCTGAAGCGGCGTTCGTCACGGCCAGCTGCTGTTCTGGTCTCGGAGCGAGACGCTGTCCCAGCTCTGTTCGCGGCAGTCGGCGGTACGCTGTTCTCGGTGGCAAGCCCAGGCGTTGACCACCGTACTGGGATGGCCCTGGCGGTTATCTTCTAGACCGAGCCTCGCCTCGGTAGGAACTCCGCAAGCACCAGGCATCGCGCCTCCTGACTACCAGAGAGCTCAAGGTCAAGCGCAACTTTCATGCCCCAAGAGTAGAATGTGAGTGAATGAACAACTCCCTTTCGCGTTGGACCGAGAACGCGTGTATATATGTGTGAGTTTATGTTGTGTGTATCCATTTGTCCGTCTTCGTGTGTATAAAAGTCTCTCGTTGTCCTCGAACGTCCTCTGTCCTCATCTGGCTAACCTGCGCCCACAGTTTCCTCACAAATTTTGGCGAGCCTGCCAGGATAGATCGGCCTTACCTTCTTGCCGAGAGCCAGGCGGGCGGGACGAACCGATGTATTTAGAGAAATTGCATGCGATCGGAACGGACATGGGCCTTGCCAGGATCGGCACTCAACACCTTTCAGGCGAGAATTGGTCGCACACAGGATGCCTGTAAACGTGCAAAGACTGCTTTGTATTGGTGAGGAGGTCGGGTGGTCTTGCGCCGACTTAGAGCGAATGTTGCAAGAAGACCTTGATGAGGAACAAGAGAGAATTGATTTCGAACTGCGGTACATGTGCAAAAATGACAATGAGCGTGTGCGTTTGCGACAGGAAGGAGAGAAGCTGTTGTCTGAGATCAGCACAGCTATCTTGGAAATCCGAGAGATTGCAAATAGGGTGGCGCTTAAGGAGGTTAATGAAGAGGACCAAGTCAATAATCTCAAGGATGAGATAGTTATCCATAATGTAGACACAAATCTGTCAGGTACACCCAAAAAAGTGTGTGTTGGAGAACGTGGTGATGTAGCTCTGGGTACACGGTCTGCTAGTGAATGTGTTAAGCAGACATGTGATGGCATTGAAGGTGACGGAAGTATAGAGCAGCATGGCCTCTGCAGTGGTCAGCTGAAACCTCTCGGCCATACAAAGAGCACGTCATGCGCATCTGAGACTCTTGCTTCGGAGCCCAACGAAAAGCGAGTGGCATTGAAAAACCCTAAAATAGAGCCAGAAGATGACCATAATTCGAGCAAGAGGGGCCGGAACTCCAAGAGTAGTAGTGGAGGTAGGAACGCTGTGAGCCCAAAACATGGTACTCCATACCATGCGGAGGAAAATGAACTTCGAGACAACCGAAAGATGTGGCGTGCTTTGGACTGCGTAGCTTGGCGCTTGGACCCAAATGTTTGGATTGAATACTGCTCCATCTATATGAACATCGAGAAGCCACCGCGGTACACAGAAGCACATAGGAAGAAAGAACTCTGGTTCTGCGCTAGTACAAACCTGGTTGACCGATTTCGAACTGAACTGCGACACGACACTGGACTTCGAAGTAGATGCATAACAACAACAACGGTACCAAGCTAAAGGCATTCCTATATTCTTCAACACTTCAACACCGGGAAGCACGTGACAGCGTTCGAAGCAGCGAAGCGGGCAAGGACAAACGGTTCTTGGCTGGACGACCAGTCCGGGGAACTAGGAGACGTCCTCTAGGTTCTGTACTGTCCTGGATTCCGGCTGGGTGACTGGCCTAGGAACCAGGCGATCCGCTGCTGTTCCGGCTGCCGTTCCTGACAGCTGCACAACCGGTGAATGAGGCCTCGACTCCGGCTGGGTGACTAGCCCAGGGACCAGGCGAGGTTCCGCTGTTTCGGCTGCCGTCCCGAGTGGGTACGAGTTCCCGTTTGCTGTGGGCCGCTGGTCCTGCTGCCGTTCCGGGTGGCTGGCACGACCCAGGAATGCTACTGGGACGAACGCGGCGGCTGAGAGCTGTTGCTCGAGGGCGGAGCTTCCAAGCGACCGCTACCCTCCTGCTGCTACGGCGGCAGAAGGCCGTGAGATGGCGTGGGCCAACTCATGTTGAAGACGTCAACGGGACAGACGACATGTCATGCGAGCGATCGGCGTCCAAGCCCAATCAAAAAACGGCGAGAGACGTCTAAGTGAGAGAGTTTGCATAGAACTGCATTTGACAGACCATGTTAGAGATGATCCATTAATAGTTGCTTTTTCCGTGTAAATATATTTTGTGTGTGTTTGTGTGTGTGTACACAAAGAACTCATGACGCGGGTAACACGTTGTCTACTCCATGAACCTGCCTACCCATTTTACCCCACCGTTTCGCTGTTCTTGAACTGGGGGAAGATGTGGTAAAAAAACGCTGCCCTGGAGAGAGTGCGTCATGCTTTGACGTAGAAAACCGGTGAGCAGGGCCGATTTAGTATTTCAAGGTGCGCGGGAATCATCATGATGGTGATAGCGCTAAAACTATGAGCGCGCCTATGCGCGTGCTCGTGCGCGTACCACGTGAAAAGCTCCCGAGCCACGGGGACAGCTCGGCTAACCCCAGAGCGCGAGGACAAGTTCGGGCCACGCCCCGGCTGCTCGTTCTGACCCTCCGTGTCCGGGCCTCGTCCCGGCGTTGAAGTCCTCGGGTGCCTCCTGGACTGGGCATCGCCCCACCTCGCCTCAGAGAGCAGAGCGCAAGGAAACGCTCGGGCCACGCCCCGGCTGCTCGTTCTGACCCTCCGTGCCCGGGCCTCGTCCCGGCGTTGAAGTCCTCGGGTGCGTCCTGGACTGAGTATCGCCCCACCTCACCCCCACGTTGGTCTGAAGCGGCGTTCGTCACGGCCAGCTGCTGTTCTGGTCTCGGAGCGAGACGCTGTCCCAGCTCTGTTCGCGGCAGTCGGCGGTACGCTGTTCTCGGTGGCAAGCCCAGGCGTTGACCACCGTACTGGGATGGCCCTGGCGGTTATCTTCTAGACCGAGCCTCGCCTCGGTAGGAACTCCGCAAGCACCAGGCATCGCGCCTCCTGACTACCAGAGAGCTCAAGGTCAAGCGCAACTTTCATGCCCCAAGAGTAGAATGTGAGTGAATGAACAAGAACATTAACTCCCTTTCGCGTTGGACCGAGAACGCGTGTATATATGTGTGAGTTTATGTTGTGTGTATCCATTTGTCCGTCTTCGTGTGTATAAAAGTCTCTCGTTGTCCTCGAACGTCCTCTGTCCTCATCTGGCTAACCTGCGCCCACAGTTTCCTCACACCAGTACACTCAACCGTTTGATAGCCCTGCCAGTGCCATAAAGAGCCATTTTCTCTACCAGCCGGATATCTTTTCAACCGATCGAGGTTTCCACTCATCCATTTAGGGGCGAAGCTTCTTAAAGCGGCACCCGTTCGTTCATCGTAGTAATATTATTCGTAGTCGTAGTGTGTAACCAGCATACTTACCCGTCTCTGAGCCCTGCCAGCGCCGTAAAGGGTCATCTTCTCTACCAGCCGGATACCCTTTCAACAAATCGATGTTTCCACTCAACCTTTTAGGGGCGAAGCTCCTTAAAGCTAAACCCGTTCGTTCATTGCAGTAGTCCCAGTCGTAGTCGTAGTGTCTAACCAGTATACTTACCCGTTTGTGAGCCCTGCCAGCGCTGTAAAGGGCCATTTTCTCTACCAGCCGGATACCTTTTCAACCGATCGAAGTTTTCCCTCAGCCTTCTAGGGGTGAAGGTCCTTAAAGCGGCACCCGTTCGTCCCTCGTAGTAGTCGTAGTCGTAGTGTGTAACCAGCATACTTACCCGTTTGTGAGCCCTGCCAGCGCCGTAAAGAGACATCTTCTCTACCAGCTGGATTCGTTTTCCACCAATCGATGTTTCTATTCAACATTTTAGGGGCGAAGCTCCTTCAAGCGGCACCCGTTCATTCCTCGTAGAATTCCTAGTCGTAGTCGAAGTGTGCAATTAGTATACTTACCCGTTTGTGAGCTCTGCCAGCGCATTAAAGAGCCATCTTCTCTACCAGCTGGATAACTTTTCAACCGATCGAGGTTTCTACTCATCCTTTTGGGGGCGAAGCTCCTTAAAGCGGCATCTATTTGTTCAACGTAGTGGTCCAAGTCGTAGTCGAAGTGTGTACCCAGTGTTTTTACCCATTTGTGAGCCCTGCCAGTGCAGTAAAGAGCCATCTTCTCTACAAACCTGATACCTTTTCAACCAGTCGAGGTTTCCACTCGACCTCTTATGGGCGAAGCTCCTTGAAGCAGCACCCATTCGTCCCTCGTTGTAGTCCTAGTCGTAGTCGTAGTGTTTACCAGTATAGTTTTTGTTTTTGAGCCCTCCCAGCGCCGTGAAGAGCCATCTTCTCTACCAGCCGGATACCTTTTCAACCGATCGATCTTTCCATTCAAACTTTTAGGGGCGAAGCTTCTTAAAGCGGCACCCGTTTGTTCATCGTAGTAGACCTATTTGCAGTCGTACTTTATAACCAGTACACTCACCCGTTTGATAGCCCTGCCAGTGCCATGAAGAGCCATCTTCTCTACCAGCCGGATAGTTTTTTAACCGATCGAGATTTCCACTCATCCAATTAGGGGCGAAACTTCTTAAAGCGGCACCCATTCGTTCATTGTAGTAGTTTAAGTAGTAGTCGTAGTGTCTAACTGGTGTACTTACCCGTTTGTGAGCCCTGCCAGTGCCGTAAACAGCCCTCTTCTCTACCAGCTCGATACCTTTTCAACCGATCGAGGTTTCCACTCATCCTTTTAGGGGCAAAGCTTCTTGAAGCGGCACCCGTTCGTTCTTCGTAGTAGTTTAAGTCGTAGTCGTAGTGTCTAACTGGTGTACTTACCCGTTTGTGAGCCCTGCTAGTGCTGTAAACAGCCCTCTTATCTACCAGCTGGATATCTTTTCAACCGATCGAGATTTGATTGATTGATTTGTGGGGTTTAACGTCCCAAAGATCGAGATTTCCACTCATCCTTTTAGGGGCAAAGCTTCTTGAAGCGGCACCCGTTCGTTCATCGTAGTAGACCTCTTCGTAGTCGTAGTGTCTAACTGGTGTACTTACCCGTTTGTGAGCCCTACCAGTGCCGTAAGGAGCCATCTTCTCTACAAACCGGATAACTTTTCAACCGATCGAAGTTTAAACTCGACCTTTTAGGGGCGAACCTCCTTGAAGCGGCGCCCGTTCGTCCCTCGTAGTAGAGTCGTAGTCGTAGTGTGTAACCAGCATACTTACCCGTTTGTGAGCCCTGCCAGCGCCGTAAAGAGTCATCTTCTCTACCAGCTGGATTCGTTTTCAACCGATCGATGCTTCTACTCAACATTTTAGGGGCGAAGCTCCTTTAAGCGGCACCCATTCGTTCATCGTAGTGGCCCAAGTCGTAGTCGAAGTGTGTAACCAGTGTTTTTACCCGTTTGTGAGCCCTGCCAGTGCAGTAAAGAGCCATCTTCTCTACAAACCTCATACCTTTTCAACCAATCGAGGTTTCCACTCGACCTCTTATGGGCGAAGCTCCTTAAAGCGGCACCCATTCGTCTCTCGTGTTAGTCCTAGTCATAGTCGTAGTGTGTAACCAGTATACTTTTTGTTTTTGAGCCCTCCCAGCGCCGTAAAGAGCCATCTTCTCTACCAGCCGGATACCTTTTCAACCGATCGATCTTTCCCTTCAAACTTTTAGGGGCGAAGCTTCTTAAAGCGGCACCCGTTCGTTCATCGTAGTAGACCTATTTGTAGTCGTACTTTTTAACCAGTACACTCACCCGTTCGATAGCCCTGCCAGTGCCATAAAGAGCCATCTTCCCTACCAGCCGGATATTTTTTCAACCGATCCAGAATTCCACTCATCCATTTAGGGGCGAAACTTCTTAAAGCGGCACCCATTCGTTCATTGTAGTAGTTTAAGTAGTAGTCGTAGTGTCTAACTGGTGTACTTACCCGTTTGTGAGCACTGCCAGTGCCGTAAACAGCCCTCTTCTCTACGAGCTCGATACCTTTTCAACCGATCGAGGTTTCCCCTCATCCTTTTAGGGGCAAAGCTTCTTAAAGCGGCACCCGTTCGTTCATCGTAGTAGACCTATTCGTAGTCGTAGTTTGTAACCAGTATACGTTTCGTTTTTGAGCCCTCCCAGCGCCGTAAAGAGCGATCTTTTGTACCACCTGGATAGCTTTTCAACCGTTTGATGTTTTTACTCAACCTTTTAGGGGCGAAGCTCCTTAAAGTTGCACTTGTTCGTTCCGCGTAGTATTCCTACTCATAGTCGAAGTGTGCAACTAGTATACTTTTCATTTTTGAGCCCTCCCAGCACCGTAAAGAGCCATCTTCTCTACCAGCCGGATACCTTTTCAACCGATCGAGGTTTCCCCTCAGCATTTCAGGGGCGAAGCTCCTTAAAGCGGCAACCGTTTGTTCAACGTAGTGGTTCTAGTCGTAGTCGTAGTGTGTAACTAGTGTACTTACCCGTTTTTGAGCCCTGTCAGTTCCGTAAACAGCAATCTTCCCTACAAACCAGATACCTATTCAACCGATTGAGGTTTCCACTCGACCTTTTAGGGGCGAAGCTCCTTAAAGCGGCACCCGTTCGTCCCTCGTAGTAGTCCTAGTCATAGTCGTAGTGTGTAACCAGTATACTTTTTGTTTTTGAGCACTCCCAGCGCCATAAAGAGCCATCTTCTCTACCAGCCGGATACCTTTTCAACCGATCGATGTTTCCACTCAAATGTTCAGGAGCGAAGCTCGTTAATGTGGCACCCGTTCGTTCCTCGTAGTAGCCTTGTCGTAGTCGTAGTGTGCAACTAGTATATTACCTGTTTGTGAGCCCTGCCAGCACGGTAAAGAGCCTTTTTTTGTACCAGCCGTATACCTTTTCAACCGATCAAGGATTCCCCTCCGCATTTTAGGGGCGAAGCTCCTTAAAGCGGCAACCGTTCGTTTCTCGTAGTAGTTCTAGTCATAGTCGTAGTGTGTAACCAGCATACTTACCCGTTTTTGATCCCTGACAGCGCCGTAAAGAGTCATCTTCTCTACAAGCCGGATACCTTTTCAGCCGATCGATCTTTTCACTCAACCTTTTAGGGGCGAAGCTCCTTAAAGCGGCACATGTTCATTCCTCGTAGTAGTCCTAGTCCGAGTCGTAGTGTGTAACCAGTATACTTTTCGTTTTTGAGCCCTCTCAGCGCCGTAAAGAGCCATCTTCTCTACCAGCCGGATACCTTTTCAACCGATTGATGTTTCTACTCAACCTTTTAGGGGCGAAGCTCCTTAAAGTTGCACCCGTTTGTTCCCGTAGTATTCCTACTCATAGTCGACGTGTGCAACTAGTATACTTTTCGTTTTTGAGCCCTCCCAGCACTGTAAAGAGCCATCTTCTCTACCAGCCGGATACCTTTTCAACCGATCGAGGTTTCCACACGACCTTTTAGGGGCGAAGCTTCTTAAAGCGGCACCCGTTCGTTCATCGTAGTAATATTATTCGTAGTCGTAGTGTGTAACCAGCATACTTACCCGTCTCTGAGCCCTGCCAGCGCCGTAAAGGGTCATCTTCTCTACCAGCCGGATACCCTTTCAACAAATCGATGTTTCCACTCAACCTTTTAGGGGCGAAGCTCCTTAAAGCTAAACGCTTTCGTTCATTGCAGTAGTCCCAGTCGTAGTCGTAGTGTCTAACCAGTATACTTACCCGTTTGTGAGCCCTGCCAGCGCTGTAAAGGGCCATTTTCTCTACCAGCCGGATACCTTTTCAACCGATCGAAGTTTTCCCTCAGCCTTTTAGGGGTGAAGGTCCTTAAAGCGGCACCCGTTCGTCCCTCGTAGTAGTCGTAGTCGTAGTGTGTAACCAGCATACTTACCCGTTTGTCAGCCCTGCCAGCGCCGTAAAGAGACATCTTCTCTACCAGCTGGATTCGTTTTCCACCAATCGATGCTTCTATTCAACATTTTAGGGGCGAAGCTCCTTCAAGCGGCACCCGTTCATTCCTCGTAGAATTCCTAGTCGTAGTCGAAGTGTGCAATTAGTATACTTACCCGTTTGTGAGCTCTGCCAGCGCATTAAAGAGCCATCTTCTCTACCAGCTGGATAACTTTTCAACCCATCGAGGTTTCTACTCATCCTTTTGGGGGCGAAGCTCCTTAAAGCTGCATCTATTTGTTCATCGTAGTGGCCCAAGTCGTAGTCGAAGTGTGTAACCAGTGTTCTTACCCGTTTGTGAGCCTTGCCAGTGCAGTAAAGAGCCATCTTCTCTACAAACCTGATACCTTTTCAACCAATCGAAGTTTCCACTCGACCTCTTATGGGCGAAGCTCCTTAAAGCGGCACCCATTCGTCCCTCGTTGTAGTCCTAGTCGTAGTCGTGGTGTGTAACCAGCATACTTACCCATTTGTGAGCCCTGCCAGCGCCGTAAAGAGTCATCTTCTCTACCAGCTGGATTCGTTTTCAACCGATCGATGCTTCTACTCAACATTTTAGGGGCGAAGCTCCTTCAAGCGGCACCCGTTCATTCCTCGTAGAATTCCTAGTCGTAGTCGAAGTGTGCAACTAGTATACTTACCCGTTTGTGAGCCCTGCCAGCGCATTAAAGAGCCATCTTCTCTACCAGCTGGATAACTTTTCAACCGATCGAGGTTTCTACTCATCCTTTTGGGGGCGCAGCTCCTTAAAGCGGCACCCATTCGTTCAACGTAGTGGTCCAAGTCGTAGTCGAAGTGTGTACCCAGTGTTTTTACCCATTTGTGAGCCCTGCCAGTGCAGTAAACAGCCATCTTCTCTACAAACCTGATACCTTTTCAACCAGTCGAGGTTTCCACTCGACCTCTTATGGGCGAAGCTCCTTGAAGCAGCACCCATTCGTCCCTCGTTGTAGTCCTAGTCGTAGTCGTAGTGTTTACCAGTATAGTTTTTGTTTTTGAGCCCTCCCAGCGCCGTGAAGAGCCATCTTCTCTACCAGCCGGATACCTTTTCAACCGATCGATCTTTCCATTCAAACTTTTAGGGGCGAAGCTTCTTAAAGCGGCACCCGTTTGTTCATCGTAGTAGACCTATTTGTAGTCGTACTTTATAACCAGTACACTCACCCGTTTGATAGCCCTGCCAGTGCCATGAAGAGCCATCTTCTCTACCAGCCGGATAGTTTTTTAACCGATCGAGATTTCCACTCATCCAATTAGGGGCGAAACTTCTTAAAGCGGCACCCATTCGTTCATTGTAGTAGTTTAAGTAGTAGTCGTAGTGTCTAACTGGTGTACTTACCCGTTTGTGAGCCCTGCCAGTGCCGTAAACAGCCCTCTTCTCTACCAGCTCGATACCTTTTCAACCCATCGAGGTTTCCACTCATCCTTTTAGGGGCAAAGCTTCTTGAAGCGGCACCCGTTCGTTCTTCGTAGTAGTTTAAGTCGTAGTCGTAGTGTCTAACTGGTGTACTTACCCGTTTGTGAGCCCTGCTAGTGCTGTAAACAGCCCTCTTCTCTACCAGCTGGATATCTTTTCAACCGATCGAGATTTGATTGATTGATTTGTGGGGTTTAACGTCCGAAAGATCGAGATTTCCACTCATCCTTTTAGGGGCAAAGCTTCTTGAAGCGGCACCCGTTCGTTCATCGTAGTAGACCTCTTCGTAGTCGTAGTGTCTAACTGGTGTACTTACCCGTTTGTGAGCCCTACCAGTGCCGTAAGGAGCCATCTTCTCTACAAACCGGATAACTTTTCAACCGATCGAAGTTTAAACTCGACCTTTTAGGGGCGAACCTCCTTAAAGCGGCGCCCGTTCGTCCCTCGTAGTAGTCTTAGTCGTAGTCGTAGTGTGTAACCAGCATATTTACCCGTTTGTGAGCCCTGCCAGCGCCGTAAAGGGTCATCTTCTCTACCAGCCGGATACCTTTTCAGCCGATCGATGTTTTTACTCAACCTTTTAGGGGTGAAGCTTCTTAAAGCGGCACCCGTTCGTTCATTCTAGTAGGCCTAGTCGTAGTCGTAGTGTGTAACCATTATACTTTTCGTTTTTGAGCCCTCCCAGCGCCATAAAGCGCCATCTTCTCTACCAGCCGGATACCTTTTCAACCGATTGATGTTTCTACTCAACCTTTTAGGGGCGAAGCTCCTTAAAGTTGCACCCGTTCATTCCTTGTAGTATTCCTACTCATAGTCGAAGGGTGCAACTGGTATACTTTTCGTTTTTGAGCCCTCCTAGCACCGTAAAAGACATCTTCTCTAACAGCCGGATACCTTTTCAACCGATCGAGGTTTCCACACGACCTTTTAGAGGCGAAGCTCCTTAAAGCGGCACCAGTTCGTTCATCGCAGTAGTCCCTGTTGTAATCGTGTTGTGTAACCAGTATACTTACCCGTTTTGAGCCCTGCCAGCGCGTGAAGAGTCATCTTCTCTACCAGCCGGTTACCTTTCCAACCGATTGAAGTTTTCCTTCAGCCTTTTAGGGGTGAAGGTCCCTAAAGCGGCAACCGTTCGTTCACCGTAGTAGTCCTAGTCGTACTCGTAGTGTGTAACCAGTACACTTACCCGTTTTTGAGCCCTGCCAGTGCCATAAACAGCCATCTTCTCTACAAACCGGATACTTTTTAAACCGATCGAGGTTTCCACTCGACCTTTTAGGGGCAAGGCTCCTTAAAGCGGCACCCGTTCGTCCCTCGTAGTAGTCCTAGTCGTAGTCGTAGTGTGTAACCACCATACTTACCCGTTTGTGAGCCCTGCCAGCGCCGTAAAGAGTCATCTTCTCTACCAGCTGGATTCGTTTTCCACCAATCGATGCTTCTACTCAACATTTTAGGGGCGAAGCTCCTTCAAGCGGCACCCGTTCATTCGTCGTAGAATTCCTAGTTGTAGTCGAAGTGTGCAACTAGTATACTTACCCGTTTGTGAGCCCTGCCAGCGCATTAAAGAGCCATCTTGTCTACCAGCTGGATAACTTTTCAACCGATCGAGGTTTCTACTCATCATTTTGGGGGCGAAGCTCCTTAAACCGGCTTCTATTCGTTCATCGTAGTGGCCCAAGTCGTAGTCGAATTGTGTAACCAGTGTTTTTACCCGTTTGTGAGCCCTGCGAGTGCATTAAAGAGCCATCTTCTCTACAAACCTGATACCTTTTCAACCAATCGAGGTTTTCACTCGACCTCTTATGGGCGAAGCTCCTTAAAGCGGCACCCATTCGTCCCTCGTTGTAGTCCTAGTCGTAGTCGTAGTGTCTAACTGGTGTACTTACCCGTTTGTGAGCCCTGCCAGTGCCAAAAACAGCCATCTTCTCTACCAGCCGGATATCTTTTCAACCGATCGAGATTTCCACTCATCCATTTAGGGGCGAAGCTTCTTAAAGCGGCACCCATTCGTTCATCGTAGTAGTCCTTGTCGTAGTCGTAGTGTCTAACTGGTGTACTTACCCGTTTGTGAGCCCTGCCAGTGCCGTAAACAGCCATCTTCTCTACCAGCTGGATACCTTTTCAATCGATCGAGGTTTCCACTCATCCTTTTAAGGGCGAAGCTCCTCAAAGCGGCGCCCATTCGTTCATCGTAGTAGTTTAAGTCATAGTCGTAGTGTGTAACCAGTGCTTTTACCCGTTTGTGAGCCCTACCAGTAACGTAAGGAGCCATCTTCTCTACAAACCGCATAACTTTTCAACAGATCGAAGTTTGAACTCGAGCTTTTAGGGGCGAAGCTCCTTAAAGCGGCGCCCGTTCGTCCCTCGTAGTAGTCTTAGTCGTAGTCGTAGTGTGTAACCAGCATACTTACCCGTTTGTGAGCCCTGCCAGCGCCGTAAAGGGTCATCTTCTCTACCAGCCGGATACCTTTTCAGCCGATCGATGTTTTTACTCAACCTTTTAGGGGTGAAGCTTCTTAAAGCGGCACCCGTTCGTTCATTCTAGTAGGCCTAGTCGTAGTCGTAGTGAGTAACCAGAATACTTACCCGTTTGTGAGCCCTGCCAGCGCCGTAAAGAGTCATCTTCTCTACTAGCTGGATTCGTTTTCCACCGATCGATGCTTTTACTCAACATTTTAGGGGCGAAGCTCCTTCAAGCGGCACCCGTTCATTCCTATCAGAATTCCTAGTCGTAGTCGAAGTGTGCAATTAGTATACTTACCCGTTTGTGAGCCCTGCCAGCGCATTAAAGAGCACTCTCCTCTACCAGCTGGATAACTTTTCAACCGATCGAGGTTTCCACTCATCCTTTTCGGGGCGAAGCTCCTTAAAGCGGCACCCATTCGTTCATCGTAGTAGGCCTAGTCCTAGTCGTAGTGTGTAACCAGTCCTTTTACCCGTTTGTGAGCGCTACCAGTGCCGTAAGGAGCCATCTTCTCTACAAACCGGATACCTTTTCAACCGATCGAAGTTTAAGCTCGACCTTTTAGGGGCGAAGCTCCTTGAAGCGGCGCCCGTTCGTCCCTCGTAGTAGTCTTAGTCGTAGTCGTAGTGTGTAACCAGCATACTTACCCGTTTGTGAGCCCTGCCAGCGCCGTAAAGGGTCATCTTCTCTACCAGCCGGTACCTTTTCAGCCGATCGATGTTTTTACTCAACCTTTTAGGGGTGAAGCTCCTTAAAGCGGCACCTGTTCATTCCTCGTAGTAGCCCTAGTCCTAGTCGTAGTGTGTAACCAGTATACTTTTCGTTTTTGAGCACTCCCAGCGCCATAGAGAGCCATCTTCTCTACCAGCCGGATACCTTTTCAACCGATCGATGTTTCCACTCAAATTTTTAGGAGCGAAGCTCCTTAATGTGGCACCCGTTCGTTCCTCGTAGTAGCCTTGTCGTAGTCGTAGTGTGCAATTAGTATAATACCCGTTTGTGAGCCCTGCCAGCGCCGTAAAGAGCCATTTTCTCTACCAGCCGTATACCTTTTCAACCGATCGAGGTTTCCCCTCAGCATTTTAGGGGCGAAGCTCCTTAAAGCGGCAACCGTTCGTTTCTCGTAGTAGTCCTAGTCATAGTCGTAGTGTGTAACCAGCATACTTACCTGTTTTTAAGCCCTGACAGCGCCGTAAAGAGTCATCTTCTCTACAAGCCGGATACCTTTTCAGCCGATCGATGTTTTTACTCAACCTTTTAGGGGTGAAGCTTCTTAAAGCGGCACCCGTTCGTTCATTCTAGTAGGCCTAGTCGTAGTCGTAGTGTGTAACCATTATACTTTTCGTTTTTGAGCCCTCCCAGCGCCATAAAGCGCCATCTTCTCTACCAGCCGGATACCTTTTCAACCGATTGATGTTTCTACTCAACCTTTTAGGGGCGAAGCTCCTTAAAGTTGCACCCGTTCATTCCTTGTAGTATTCCTACTCATAGTCGAAGGGTGCAACTGGTATACTTTTCGTTTTTGAGCCCTCCTAGCACCGTAAAAGACATCTTCTCTAACAGCCGGATACCTTTTCAACCGATCGAGGTTTCCACACGACCTTTTAGAGGCGAAGCTCCTTAAAGCGGCACCAGTTCGTTCATCGCAGTAGTCCCTGTTGTAATCGTGTTGTGTAACCAGTATACTTACCCGTTTTGAGCCCTGCCAGCGCGTGAAGAGTCATCTTCTCTACCAGCCGGTTACCTTTCCAACCGATTGAAGTTTTCCTTCAGCCTTTTAGGGGTGAAGGTCCCTAAAGCGGCAACCGTTCGTTCACCGTAGTAGTCCTAGTCGTACTCGTAGTGTGTAACCAGTACACTTACCCGTTTTTGAGCCCTGCCAGTGCCATAAACAGCCATCTTCTCTACAAACCGGATACTTTTTAAACCGATCGAGGTTTCCACTCGACCTTTTAGGGGCAAGGCTCCTTAAAGCGGCACCCGTTCGTCCCTCGTAGTAGTCCTAGTCGTAGTCGTAGTGTGTAACCACCATACTTACCCGTTTGTGAGCCCTGCCAGCGCCGTAAAGAGTCATCTTCTCTACCAGCTGGATTCGTTTTCCACCAATCGATGCTTCTACTCAACATTTTAGGGGCGAAGCTCCTTCAAGCGGCACCCGTTCATTCGTCGTAGAATTCCTAGTTGTAGTCGAAGTGTGCAACTAGTATACTTACCCGTTTGTGAGCCCTGCCAGCGCATTAAAGAGCCATCTTGTCTACCAGCTGGATAACTTTTCAACCGATCGAGGTTTCTACTCATCATTTTGGGGGCGAAGCTCCTTAAACCGGCTTCTATTCGTTCATCGTAGTGGCCCAAGTCGTAGTCGAATTGTGTAACCAGTGTTTTTACCCGTTTGTGAGCCCTGCGAGTGCATTAAAGAGCCATCTTCTCTACAAACCTGATACCTTTTCAACCAATCGAGGTTTTCACTCGACCTCTTATGGGCGAAGCTCCTTAAAGCGGCACCCATTCGTCCCTCGTTGTAGTCCTAGTCGTAGTCGTAGTGTCTAACTGGTGTACTTACCCGTTTGTGAGCCCTGCCAGTGCCAAAAACAGCCATCTTCTCTACCAGCCGGATATCTTTTCAACCGATCGAGATTTCCACTCATCCATTTAGGGGCGAAGCTTCTTAAAGCGGCACCCATTCGTTCATCGTAGTAGTCCTTGTCGTAGTCGTAGTGTCTAACTGGTGTACTTACCCGTTTGTGAGCCCTGCCAGTGCCGTAAACAGCCATCTTCTCTACCAGCTGGATACCTTTTCAATCGATCGAGGTTTCCACTCATCCTTTTAAGGGCGAAGCTCCTCAAAGCGGCGCCCATTCGTTCATCGTAGTAGTTTAAGTCATAGTCGTAGTGTGTAACCAGTGCTTTTACCCGTTTGTGAGCCCTACCAGTAACGTAAGGAGCCATCTTCTCTACAAACCGCATAACTTTTCAACAGATCGAAGTTTGAACTCGAGCTTTTAGGGGCGAAGCTCCTTAAAGCGGCGCCCGTTCGTCCCTCGTAGTAGTCTTAGTCGTAGTCGTAGTGTGTAACCAGCATACTTACCCGTTTGTGAGCCCTGCCAGCGCCGTAAAGGGTCATCTTCTCTACCAGCCGGATACCTTTTCAGCCGATCGATGTTTTTACTCAACCTTTTAGGGGTGAAGCTTCTTAAAGCGGCACCCGTTCGTTCATTCTAGTAGGCCTAGTCGTAGTCGTAGTGAGTAACCAGAATACTTACCCGTTTGTGAGCCCTGCCAGCGCCGTAAAGAGTCATCTTCTCTACTAGCTGGATTCGTTTTCCACCGATCGATGCTTTTACTCAACATTTTAGGGGCGAAGCTCCTTCAAGCGGCACCCGTTCATTCCTATCAGAATTCCTAGTCGTAGTCGAAGTGTGCAATTAGTATACTTACCCGTTTGTGAGCCCTGCCAGCGCATTAAAGAGCACTCTCCTCTACCAGCTGGATAACTTTTCAACCGATCGAGGTTTCCACTCATCCTTTTCGGGGCGAAGCTCCTTAAAGCGGCACCCATTCGTTCATCGTAGTAGGCCTAGTCCTAGTCGTAGTGTGTAACCAGTCCTTTTACCCGTTTGTGAGCGCTACCAGTGCCGTAAGGAGCCATCTTCTCTACAAACCGGATACCTTTTCAACCGATCGAAGTTTAAGCTCGACCTTTTAGGGGCGAAGCTCCTTGAAGCGGCGCCCGTTCGTCCCTCGTAGTAGTCTTAGTCGTAGTCGTAGTGTGTAACCAGCATACTTACCCGTTTGTGAGCCCTGCCAGCGCCGTAAAGGGTCATCTTCTCTACCAGCCGGTACCTTTTCAGCCGATCGATGTTTTTACTCAACCTTTTAGGGGTGAAGCTCCTTAAAGCGGCACCTGTTCATTCCTCGTAGTAGCCCTAGTCCTAGTCGTAGTGTGTAACCAGTATACTTTTCGTTTTTGAGCACTCCCAGCGCCATAGAGAGCCATCTTCTCTACCAGCCGGATACCTTTTCAACCGATCGATGTTTCCACTCAAATTTTTAGGAGCGAAGCTCCTTAATGTGGCACCCGTTCGTTCCTCGTAGTAGCCTTGTCGTAGTCGTAGTGTGCAATTAGTATAATACCCGTTTGTGAGCCCTGCCAGCGCCGTAAAGAGCCATTTTCTCTACCAGCCGTATACCTTTTCAACCGATCGAGGTTTCCCCTCAGCATTTTAGGGGCGAAGCTCCTTAAAGCGGCAACCGTTCGTTTCTCGTAGTAGTCCTAGTCATAGTCGTAGTGTGTAACCAGCATACTTACCTGTTTTTAAGCCCTGACAGCGCCGTAAAGAGTCATCTTCTCTACAAGCCGGATACCTTTTCAACCGGTCCATCTTTTTCCACAACCTTTTAGGGGCGAAGCTCCTTAAAGCGGCACCTCTTCGTTCCTCGTAATAGTCTTAGTCTTAGTCGCAGTGTGTAACCAGTATACTTTTCGTTTTTGAGCCCTCCCAGCGCCATAAAGCGCCATCTTCTCTACCAGCCGGATACCTTTTCAACCGGTTGATGTTTCTACTCAACCTTTTAGGGGCGAAGCTCCTTAAAGTTGCACCCGTTCGTTCCTTGTAGTATTCCTACTCATAGTCGAAGGGTGCAACTGGTATACTTTTCGTTTTTGAGCCCTCCTAGCACCGTAAAAGACATCTTCTCTAACAGCCGGATACCATTTCAACCGATCGAGGTTTCCACACGACCTTTTAGAGGCGAAGCTCCTTAAAGCGGCACCAGTTCGTTCATCGCAGTAGTCCCAGTTGTAATCGTGTTGTGTAACCAGTATACTTACCCGTTTTGAGCCCTGCCAGCGCGTGAAGAGTCATCTTCTCTACCAGCCGGTTACCTTTCCAACCGATTGAAGTTTTCCCTCAGCCTTTTAGGGGTGAAGGTCCCTAAAGCGGCAACCGTTCGTTCACCGTAGTAGTCCTAGTCGTACTCGTAGTGTGTAACCAGTACACTTACCCGTTTTTGAGCCCTGCCATTGCCATAAACAGCCATCTTCTCTACAAACCGGATACCTTTTAAACCGATCGAGGTTTCCACTCGACCTTTTAGGGGCGAAGCTCCTTGAAGCGGCGCCCGTTCGTCCCTCGTAGTAGTCTTAGTCGTAGTCGTAGTGTGTAACCACCATACTTACCCGTTTGTGAGCCCTGCCAGCGCCGTAAAGAGTCATCTTCTCTACCAGCTGGATTCGTTTTCCACCAATCGATGCTTCTACTCAACATTTTAGGGGCGAAGCTCCTTCAAGCGGCACCCGTTCATTCCTCGTAGAATTCCTAGTCGTATTCGAAGTGTGCAACTAGTATACTTACCCGTTTGTGAGCCCTGCCAGCGCATTAAAGAGCCATCTTGTCTACCAGCTGGATAACTTTTCAACCGATCGAGGTTTCTACTCATCATTTTGGGGGCGAAGCTCCTTAAACCGGCTTCTATTCGTTCATCGTAGTGGCCCAAGTCGTAGTCGAATTGTGTAACCAGTGTTTTTACCCGTTTGTGAGCCCTGCCAGTGCATTAAAGAGCCATCTTCTCTACAAACCTGATACCTTTTCAACCAATCGAGGTTTTCACTCGACCTCTTATGGGCGAAGCTCCATAAAGCGGCACCAATTCGTCCCTCGTTGTAGTCCTAGTCGTAGTCGTAGTGTCTAACTGGTGTACTTACCCGTTTGTGAGCCCTGCCAGTGCCATAAACAGCCATCTTCTCTACCAGCCGGATATCTTTTCAACCGATCGAGATTTCCACTCATCCATTTAGGGGCGAAGCTTCTTAAAGCGGCACCCATTCGTTCATCGTAGTAGTCCTAGTCGTAGTCGTAGTGTGTAACCAGTGCTTTTACCCGTTTGTGAGCCCTACCAGTAACGTAAGGAGCCATCTTCTCTACAAACCGCATAACTTTTCAACCGATCGAAGTTTGAACTCGAGCTTTTAGGGGCGAAGCTCCTTAAAGCGGCGCCCGTTCGTCCCTCGTAGTAGTCTTAGTCGTAGTCGTAGTGTGTAACCAGCATACTTACCCGTTTGTGAGCCCTGCCAGCGCCGTAAAGGGTCATCTTCTCTACCAGCCGGATACCTTTTCAGCCGATCGATGTTTTTACTCAACCTTTTAGGGGTGAAGCTTCTTAAAGCGGCACCCGTTCGTTCATTCTAGTAGGCCTAGTCGTAGTCGTAGTGAGTAACCAGCACACTTACCCGTTTGTGAGCCCTGCCAGCGCCGTAAAGAGTCATCTTCTCTACTAGCTGGATTCGTTTTCCACCGATCGATGCTTTTACTCAACATTTAAGGGGCGAAGCTCCTTCAAGCGGCACCCGTTCATTCCTATCAGAATTCCTAGTCGTAGTCGAAGTGTGCAACTAGTATACTTACCCGTTTGTGAGCCCTGCCAGCGCATTAAAGAGCACTCTCCTCTACCAGCTGGATAACTTTTCAACCGATCGAGGTTTCTACTCATCCTTTTCGGGGCGAAGCTCCTTAAAGCGGCACCCATTGGTTCATCGTAGTATTCCTAGTCGTAGTCGTAGTGTCTAACTGGTGTACTTACCCGTTTGTGAGCCCTGCCAGTGCCGTAAACAGCCATCTTCTCTACCAGCTGGATACCTTTTCAACCGATCGAGGTTTCCACTCATGCTTTTATGGGGAAGCTCCTTAAAGCGGCATCCATTCGTTCATCGTAGTAGTTTAGGTCGTAATCGTAGTGTCTAACTGGTGTACTTACCTGTTTGTGAGCCCTGCCATTGCAGTAAACAACCCTCTTCTCTACCAGCTGGATACCTTTTCAACCGATCGAAGTTTGCACTCATCCTTTTAGGGGCAAAGCTTCTTGAAGCGGATCCCGTTCGTTCATCGTAGTAGACCTATTAGTAGTCGTAGTTTGTAACCAGTACACTCAACCGTTTGATAGCCCTGCCAGTGCCATAAAGAGCCATTTGCTCTACCAGCCGGATCTCTTTTCAACCGACGAGGTTTCCACTCATTCATTTAGGGTCGAAGCTTCCTAAAGCGGCACCCATTCGTTCATCGTAGTAGTCCTAGTCGTAGTTGTAGTGTCTAACTGGTGTACTTACCCGTTTGTGAGCCCTGCCAGTGCCATAAACAGCCATCTTCTCTACCAGCCGGATACCTTTTCAACCGATCGATGTTTCCACTCAAATTTTTAGGAGCGAAGCTCCTTAATGTGGCACCCGTTCGTTCCTCGTAGTAGCCTTGTCGTAGTCGTAGTGTGCAATTAGTATAATACCCGTTTGTGAGCCCTGCCAGCGCCGTAAAGAGCCATTTTCTCTACCAGCCGTATACCTTTTCAACCGATCGAGGTTTCCCCTCAGCATTTTAGGGGCGAAGCTCCTTAAAGCGGCAACCGTTCGTTTCTCGTAGTAGTCCTAGTCATAGTCGTAGTGTGTAACCAGCATACTTACCTGTTTTTAAGCCCTGACAGCGCCGTAAAGAGTCATCTTCTCTACAAGCCGGATACCTTTTCAACCGGTCCATCTTTTTCCACAACCTTTTAGGGGCGAAGCTCCTTAAAGCGGCACCTCTTCGTTCCTCGTAATAGTCTTAGTCTTAGTCGCAGTGTGTAACCAGTATACTTTTCGTTTTTGAGCCCTCCCAGCGCCATAAAGCGCCATCTTCTCTACCAGCCGGATACCTTTTCAACCGGTTGATGTTTCTACTCAACCTTTTAGGGGCGAAGCTCCTTAAAGTTGCACCCGTTCGTTCCTTGTAGTATTCCTACTCATAGTCGAAGGGTGCAACTGGTATACTTTTCGTTTTTGAGCCCTCCTAGCACCGTAAAAGACATCTTCTCTAACAGCCGGATACCATTTCAACCGATCGAGGTTTCCACACGACCTTTTAGAGGCGAAGCTCCTTAAAGCGGCACCAGTTCGTTCATCGCAGTAGTCCCAGTTGTAATCGTGTTGTGTAACCAGTATACTTACCCGTTTTGAGCCCTGCCAGCGCGTGAAGAGTCATCTTCTCTACCAGCCGGTTACCTTTCCAACCGATTGAAGTTTTCCCTCAGCCTTTTAGGGGTGAAGGTCCCTAAAGCGGCAACCGTTCGTTCACCGTAGTAGTCCTAGTCGTACTCGTAGTGTGTAACCAGTACACTTACCCGTTTTTGAGCCCTGCCATTGCCATAAACAGCCATCTTCTCTACAAACCGGATACCTTTTAAACCGATCGAGGTTTCCACTCGACCTTTTAGGGGCGAAGCTCCTTGAAGCGGCGCCCGTTCGTCCCTCGTAGTAGTCTTAGTCGTAGTCGTAGTGTGTAACCACCATACTTACCCGTTTGTGAGCCCTGCCAGCGCCGTAAAGAGTCATCTTCTCTACCAGCTGGATTCGTTTTCCACCAATCGATGCTTCTACTCAACATTTTAGGGGCGAAGCTCCTTCAAGCGGCACCCGTTCATTCCTCGTAGAATTCCTAGTCGTATTCGAAGTGTGCAACTAGTATACTTACCCGTTTGTGAGCCCTGCCAGCGCATTAAAGAGCCATCTTGTCTACCAGCTGGATAACTTTTCAACCGATCGAGGTTTCTACTCATCATTTTGGGGGCGAAGCTCCTTAAACCGGCTTCTATTCGTTCATCGTAGTGGCCCAAGTCGTAGTCGAATTGTGTAACCAGTGTTTTTACCCGTTTGTGAGCCCTGCCAGTGCATTAAAGAGCCATCTTCTCTACAAACCTGATACCTTTTCAACCAATCGAGGTTTTCACTCGACCTCTTATGGGCGAAGCTCCATAAAGCGGCACCAATTCGTCCCTCGTTGTAGTCCTAGTCGTAGTCGTAGTGTCTAACTGGTGTACTTACCCGTTTGTGAGCCCTGCCAGTGCCATAAACAGCCATCTTCTCTACCAGCCGGATATCTTTTCAACCGATCGAGATTTCCACTCATCCATTTAGGGGCGAAGCTTCTTAAAGCGGCACCCATTCGTTCATCGTAGTAGTCCTAGTCGTAGTCGTAGTGTGTAACCAGTGCTTTTACCCGTTTGTGAGCCCTACCAGTAACGTAAGGAGCCATCTTCTCTACAAACCGCATAACTTTTCAACCGATCGAAGTTTGAACTCGAGCTTTTAGGGGCGAAGCTCCTTAAAGCGGCGCCCGTTCGTCCCTCGTAGTAGTCTTAGTCGTAGTCGTAGTGTGTAACCAGCATACTTACCCGTTTGTGAGCCCTGCCAGCGCCGTAAAGGGTCATCTTCTCTACCAGCCGGATACCTTTTCAGCCGATCGATGTTTTTACTCAACCTTTTAGGGGTGAAGCTTCTTAAAGCGGCACCCGTTCGTTCATTCTAGTAGGCCTAGTCGTAGTCGTAGTGAGTAACCAGCACACTTACCCGTTTGTGAGCCCTGCCAGCGCCGTAAAGAGTCATCTTCTCTACTAGCTGGATTCGTTTTCCACCGATCGATGCTTTTACTCAACATTTAAGGGGCGAAGCTCCTTCAAGCGGCACCCGTTCATTCCTATCAGAATTCCTAGTCGTAGTCGAAGTGTGCAACTAGTATACTTACCCGTTTGTGAGCCCTGCCAGCGCATTAAAGAGCACTCTCCTCTACCAGCTGGATAACTTTTCAACCGATCGAGGTTTCTACTCATCCTTTTCGGGGCGAAGCTCCTTAAAGCGGCACCCATTGGTTCATCGTAGTATTCCTAGTCGTAGTCGTAGTGTCTAACTGGTGTACTTACCCGTTTGTGAGCCCTGCCAGTGCCGTAAACAGCCATCTTCTCTACCAGCTGGATACCTTTTCAACCGATCGAGGTTTCCACTCATGCTTTTATGGGCGAAGCTCCTTAAAGCGGCATCCATTCGTTCATCGTAGTAGTTTAGGTCGTAATCGTAGTGTCTAACTGGTGTACTTACCTGTTTGTGAGCCCTGCCATTGCAGTAAACAACCCTCTTCTCTACCAGCTGGATACCTTTTCAACCGATCGAAGTTTGCACTCATCCTTTTAGGGGCAAAGCTTCTTGAAGCGGATCCCGTTCGTTCATCGTAGTAGACCTATTAGTAGTCGTAGTTTGTAACCAGTACACTCAACCGTTTGATAGCCCTGCCAGTGCCATAAAGAGCCATTTGCTCTACCAGCCGGATCTCTTTTCAACCGACGAGGTTTCCACTCATTCATTTAGGGTCGAAGCTTCCTAAAGCGGCACCCATTCGTTCATCGTAGTAGTCCTAGTCGTAGTTGTAGTGTCTAACTGGTGTACTTACCCGTTTGTGAGCCCTGCCAGTGCCATAAACAGCCATCTTCTCTACCAGCTGTATACCTTTTCAACCGATCGAGGTTTCCACTCATCCTTTTAGGGGCGAAGCTCCTCAAAGCGGCACCCATTCGTTCATCGTAGTAGTTTAAGTCGTAGTCGTAGTGTGTAACCAGTTCTTTTAGCCGTTTGTGAGCCCTACCAGTGCCATAAGGAGCCATCTTCTCTACAAACCGGATACCTTTTCAACCGATCGAAGTTTAAACTCGACCTTTTAGGGGCGAGGCTCCTTAAAGCGGCGCCCGTTCGTCTCTCGTAGTAGTCTTAGACGTAGTCGTAGTGTGTAACCAGCTTACTTACCCGTTGGTGAGCCCTGCCAGCGCCGTAAAGGGTATTCTTCTCTACCAGCCGGTACCTTTTCAGCCGATCGATGTTTTACTCAACCTTTTAGGGGTGAAGCTCCTTAAGCAGCACCCGTTCGTTCATTGTAGTAGGCCTAGTCGTAGTCGTAGTGTGTAACCAGTATACTTTTCGTTTTTGAGCCCTGACAGCGCCGTAAAGAGTCATCTTCTCTACAAGCCGGATACCTTTTCAACCGATCGATCTTTTCACACAACCTTTTAGGGGCGAAGCTCCTTAAAGCGGCACCTGTTCGTTCCTCGTAGTAGTTCTAGTCCTTGTCGTAGTGTGTAACCAGTATACTTTTTGTTTTTGAGCACTCCCAGCGCCATAAAGAGCCCTCTTCTCTACCAGCCGGATACCTTTTCAACCGATCGATGTTTCCACTCAAATTTTTAGGAGCGAAGCTCCTTAATGTGGCACCCGTTCGTTCCTCGTAGTAGCCATGTCGTAGTCGTAGTGTGCAACTAGTATAATACCCGTTTGTGAGCCCTGCCAGCGCCGTAAAGAGCCATTTTCTCTACCAGCCGTATACCTTTTCAACCGATCGAGGTTTCCCCTCAGCTATTTAGGGGCGAAGGTCCTTAAAGCGGCAACCGTTCGTTTCTCGTAGTAGTCCTAGTCATAGTCGTAGTGTGTAACCAGCATACTTACCCGTTTTTGAGCCCTGACAGCGCCGTAAAGAGTCATCTTCTCTACAAGCCGGATACGTTTTCAACCAGTCGATCTTTTCACACACCCTTTTAGGGGCGAAGCTCCTTAAAGCGGCACCTGTTCGTTCCTCGTAGTAGTCCTAGTCCTAGTCACAGTGTGTAACGAGTATACTTTTCGTTTTTGAGCCCTCCCAGCGCCGTAAAGAGCCATCTTCTCTACCAGCCGGATACCTTTTCAACCGATTGATGTTTCTACTCAAACTTTTAGGGGCGAAGCTCCTCAAAGTTGCACCCGTTCGTTCCTCGTAGTATTCCTACTCATAGTCGAAGTGTGCAACTAGTATACTTTTCGTTTTTGAGCCCTCCCAGCACCGTTAAGAGCCCTCTTCTCTACCAGCCGGATACCTTTTCAACCAATCGAGGTTTCCACACGACCTTTTAGGGGCGAAGCTCCTTAAAGCGGCACCTGTTCGTTCATCGCAGTAGTCCCAGTTTTAATCGTGTTGTGTAACCAGTATACTTACCCGTTTTTGAGCCCTGCCAGCGCCGTGAAGAGTCATCTTCTCTAGCAGCCGGTTACCTTTTCAACCGATCGAAAATTTCCCGCAGCCTTTTAGGGGTGAAGGTCCCTAAAGCGGCGACCGTTCGTTCATCGTAGTAGTCCTAGTCGTAGTCGTAGTGTGTAACCAGTACACTTACCCGTTTCTGAGCCCTGCCAGTGCCATAAAGAGCCATTTTCTCTACAAACCGGATACCTATTCAACCGATCGAGGTTTCTACTCGACCTTTTAGGGGCGAGGCTCCTTAAAGCAGCACCCGTTCGTCCCTCGTAGTAGTCCTAGTCGTAGTCGTAGTGTGTAACCAGCATACTTACCCGTTTGTGAGCCCTACCAGCGTATTAAAAAGCCATCTTCTCTACCAGCTGTATAACTTTTCAACCGATCGAGGTTTCTACTCATCCTTTTGGGGGCGAAGCTCCTTAAAGCGGCACCCATTCGTTCATCGTAGTGGCCCAAGTCGTAGTCGAAGTGTGTAACCAGTGTTTTTACCCGTTTGTGAGCCCCTCCAGTGCCGTAAACAGCCATCTTCTCTACCAGCCGGATACCTTTTCAACCGATCGATGTTTTCACTCAACCTTTTAGGGGCGAAGCTCCTTAAAGCGGCAACCGTTCGTCCCTCGTAGTAGTCCTAGTCATAGTCATAGTGTGTAGCCAGCATACTTACCCGTTTTTGAGCCCTGAAAGCGGCATAAAGAGTCATCTTCTCTACCAGCCAGATACCTTTTCAACCGATCGATGTTTTCACACAACCTTTTAGGGGCAAAGCTCCTTAAAGCGGCACCTGTTCGTTCCTCGTAGTAGTCCTAGTCCTAGTCGTAGTGTATAACCAGTATACTTTTCGTTTTTGAGCCCTCCCAGCGCCGTAAAGAGCCATCTTCTCTACCAGCCGGATACTTTTTCAACCGATTGATGTTTCTACTCAACCTTTTAGGGACGAAGCTCCTTAAAGTTGCACCAGTTCGTTCCTCGTAGTATTCCTACTCCTAGTCGAAGTGTGCAACTAGTATACTTTTCGGTTTAAGCCCTCCCAGCACCGTAAAGAGCCATATTCTCTACCAGCCGGATACCTTTTCATCCGATCGAGGTTTCCACTCGACCTTTTAGGGCCGAAGCTCCTTAAAGCGGCACCCGTTCGTTCCTCGCAGTAGTCCAAGTTGTAGTCGTAATGTGTAACCAGTATACTTACCCGTTTTTGAGCCCGGACAGCGCCGTAAAGAGCCATCTTCTCTACCAGCCGGATACTTTTTCAACTGATCGAGGTTTCAACTCAACCTTTTTTGGGCGAAGCTCCTTATAGCGGCACCGGTTCGTTCCTCATAGTAGTCCTAGTCGTAGTCGTAGTGTGTAACCAGTACACTTACCCGTTTCTGAGCCCTGCCAGTGCCATAAAGAGCCATCTTCTCTACAAACCGGATACCGTATCAACCGATCGAAGTTTCCACTCGACGTTTTAGGGGCGAGGCTCCTTAAAGCGGCACCCGTTCGTCCCTCGTAGTAGTCCTAGTCGTAGTCGTAGTGTGTAACCAGCATACTTACCCGTTTGTGAGCCCTGCCAGCGCCGTAAATAGTTATCTTCTCTACCAGCTAGATTCGTTCTCAACCGATCGATGCTTCTACTCAACATTTTAGGTCGAAGCTCCTCCAAGCGGCACCCGTTCATTCCTCGTAGAATTCCTAGTCGTAGTCGAAGTGTGCAACTAGTATACTTGCCCATTTGTGAGCCCTGCCAGCGCAATAAAGAGCCATCTTCTCTACCAGCTGGATAACTTTTCAACCGATCGAGGTTTCTACTCATCCTTTTGGGGGCGAAGCTCCTTAATGCGGCAGCCATTCGTTCATCGTAGTGGCCCAAGTCGTAGTCGAAGTGTGTAACCAGTGTTTTTACCCGTTTGTTAGCCCTGCCAGTGCAGTAAAGAGCCATCTTCTCTACAAACCTGAAACCTTTTCAACCAATCGAGGTTTCCACATGATTTTAGGGGCGAAGCTCCTTAAAGCGGCACCCGTTCGTTCCTCGCAGTAGTCCAAGTTGTAGTCGTAATGTGTAACCAGTATACTTACCCGTTTTTGAGCCCTGACAGCGCCGTAAAGAGCCATCTTCTCTACCAGCCGGATATTTTTTCAACTGATCGAGGTTTCAACTCAACCTTTTTTGGGCGAAGCTCCTTATAGCGGCACCGGTTCGTTCCTCATAGTAGTCCTAGTCGAAGTCGTAGTGTGTAACCAGTACACTTACCCGTTTCTCAGCCCTGCCAGTGCCATAAAGAGCCATCTTCTCTACAAACCGGATACCTTTTCAACCCATCGAGGTTTCCACTCGACCTTTTAGGGGCGAGGCTCCTTAAAGCGGCACCCGATCGTCCCTCGTAGTAGTCCTAGTCGTAGTCGTAGTGTGTAACCAGTATACTTCTTGTTTTTGAGCCCTCCCAGCGCCGTAAAGAGCCATCTTCTCTACCAGCCGGATACCTTTTCAACCAATCGATGTTTCCATTCAAACTTTTAGGGGCGAAGCTTCTTAAAGCGGCACCCGTTCGTTCATCGTAGTAGACCTATTTGTAGTCGCAGTTTGTAACCAGTACACTCACCCGTTTGTGAGCCCTGCCAGTGCCGTAAACAGCCATCTTCTCTACCAGCTGGATACCTTTTCAACCGATCGAGGTTTCACTCATCCTTTTAGGGGCGAAGCTCCTTAAAGCGGCACCCATTCGTTCATCGTAGTAGTTTAGGTCGTAGTCGTAGTGT
Organism: Rhipicephalus microplus; assembly: GCF_043290135.1. NCBI lineage: Eukaryota > Metazoa > Arthropoda > Arachnida > Ixodida > Ixodidae > Rhipicephalus > Rhipicephalus microplus. Next base: position 1,153,373 of record NW_027464628.1, read on the forward strand.
CTAACTGGTGTACTTACCCGTTTGTGAGCCCTGCCAGTGCCGTAAACAGCCCTCTTCTCTACGAGCTGGATACCTTTTCAACCGATCGAAGTTTGCACTCATCCTTTTAGGGGCAAAGCTTCTTGAAGCGGCACCCGTTCGTTCATCGTAGTAGACCTATTCGTAGTCGTAGTTTGTAGCCAGTTGTGGTAAAAAAACGCTGCCCTGGAGAGAGTGCGTCATGCTTTGACGTAGAAAACCGGTGAGCGGGGCCGATTTAGTATTTCAAGGTGCGCGGGAATCATCATGATGGTGATAGCGCTAAAACTATGATCGCGCCTATGCGCGTGCTCGTGCGCGTACCACGTGAAAAGCTCCCGAGCCACGGGGACAGCTCGGCTAACCCCAGAGCGCAAGGACAAGTTCGGGCCACGCCCCGGCTGCTCGTTCTGACCCTCCGTGTCCGGGCCTCGTCCCGGCGTTGAAGTCCTCGGGTGCCTCCTGGACTGGGCATCGCCCCACCTCGCCTCAGAGAGCAGAGCGCAAGGAAACGCTCGGGCCACGCCCCGGCTGCTCGTTCTGACCCTCCGTGCCCGGGCCTCGTCCCGGCGTTGAAGTCCTCGGGTGCGTCCTGGACTAAGCATCGCCCCACCTCGCCCCCACGTTGGTCTGAAGCGGCGTTCGTCACGGCCAGCTGCTGTTCTGGTCTCGGAGCGAGACGCTGTCCCAGCTCTGTTCGCGGCAGTCGGCGGTACGCTGTTCTCGGTGGCAAGCCCAGGCGTTGACCACCGTACTGGGATGGCCCTGGCGGTTATCTTCTAGACCGAGCCTCGCCTCAGTAGGAACTCCGCAAGCACCAGGCATCGCGCCTCCTGACTACCAGAGAGCTCAAGGTCAAGCGCAACTTTCATGCCCCAAGAGTACCCAGGCAGCACGCCGCCGTTGGACCAATCTTGGACCAACATCGGCTAACATCGGCACCGACGTCGGGCCGACGTCGGAAGTGCAACTTCTTCCAATGTCGGGCCGACGTTAAAGCCAATGATGGGCCGACGTTTTGCCGATGTTTTAGCCGGTATGCAACCAACATTGGGCCGACGAAGGCCCATCGTATTGCCGACAAAGCTGCCAATGTTCGGCCAACATTGGGCCATATTTCAGCCAATCACATGCCATTTTTACGCCGATGTTTGCTGCACGACGAATATTGGCTACGGATGTACGACCGACATTGGACCAATCCAGGGCCACATTGCAGCCAATCAAATGCCGTTATTACACCGATGTTTCCTGCACGACGAATATTGGCTACTGATTGGCTTGCCATTATGTAACCATTATTAGTAGGGAATTTTTCTTACCAGAAGATTTAAACAATATGCCTCGATGACCCGCTCTTGTAGCTTTGCAGCCCTGTATACTTGGGGCAACAGAAAATTGAATGCTGAGAACTGAAAGCAGTTACTCGATCTATTTCATCTTTTATACCTCATTCCCTTTGCTAACACTAGAAGCGTAGTTTATTTTTTTACCAATTTATCTTTTGCAATAGCGAGTGCTTTATTTGGTACTGGTATTTGGTACAGAAGATCGAAAAAAGTCGTTAGGAAGTAAATGTTGAAAGCGTATGTCCCCCACTTGCAATCCCCACATATGTCCCCCACATGGTAATCGAGAATATTCATAGTTTAGAGCATTTTTTTGTAACTAAAACATGGTGATGGTGCTTCCGAATCAGCATAAGCTAGCCGAACAGTGCACCACCGACAGTCTGCAGACTATTTAATCTTTGTTTTTTATTTATTTATTTGGTACAACAAAAAATGTATACATTGAAAAACATATATACACAACTAAAAAAGGCCCGCTCTACTGCAGGTCAGGTTACGTTGGGGGCACAGTGACAGTGGTGCTGTCAAGGCCTTGGCTGCTGTGGCTGGGCAGGAAGCCAGCTGCCGCGAGCAGCCGATAATCTGCACTCTGAGAGTGGGGATCATCGGGCTGCTCCACAACAAATGCTTCTCTGAAGCGCCGCTTCCTGCCCCCACAGCGATCACCAGACCCTGGCAGCCACCTCTTAATAAAGTTGAGGGCCTCCGCCTGGTCGCACCCTGCTTTTTGGCAGATGACATCTGCATACAAGAACAGAAATACCATAGTACACATGAAGCACTGCAGTACAGAGAATACACAAGGGTACACACACATAAAACAATGAACAAGTCTAACCTGTCACTAATCTACAGAGCCTCAGGTTCACAAAGGCCCTTTTTCCTTTTCTGACATGAAGGCTGTACAGCACTTGCACGTCATGTGCCAATACAGCCTTCATGGCATTCACACCAATTTCTCGGAGGCCACGTCCCCCAATCTGCAGGAGGTGCTTGCACTGTAAAGAAATGCAAGAAGCATAGATGGGGTGAACGCAACAGCACATCGAAATGTTTTCATGATAAAAATCTGCAAGAAGAGGACACTGAAAACAACAACTTGAATTTTTGGGCATCACAACATTTCATTGTTTTTTTTACGCTAACTTCAACTCACTTGACCTAAAATGGTTTCCACATCAGCCCTCTCACACTCAGTGTGAGAACCTTTCAGAGTCCTTCTCTGAATGCAGTTTCGCTGTTATGAAATCAAATACAACACTGTTATAACCCTTAATAAATATTGATTCTAGCTATGAAATAGTATAATTACTTTTTACAGTGCTCAAATTCCAATACACGTTTCTTCGAGGTTACAATGTCTTTGCCTGAATGTTGACCAGGAGTAGCTTCTACAGGTGAAAAACGATAAAATATGTGGAATTCAAAAAGAAGCTTGGACATGTTTTTAATCAATGCATTGTAAGCAGAGCACAACAAGATAAATGAACATGATCAAGGCGTACTAAGAGGCAACCTTAGAGCGACCAAATCTTGGTCATAGATGAAACTGATAGAAAAATAAAGGTCGCACTAGATGGTCGCACCATTTGCTGTTTATATTTTTCTGTGATAGCCAACAAAGAGGCATGTCGCTATAGAAATCTCATCACAATAAACAAAGGTGCATTTTTCTTCACACTGCGAAATTGGGTGCATGTTAGATTTTTAAAAAAGTAAGAAATCGGCTAACACAAGGCAGGGTGAACTGTAGCTCGAAGTAGAGAGAGCCGCAGCGGACACGAAATAGGGTGATAAATGAACAAAATTACTGAATGTCTGTTTTAAGCAGGCTATTGCTAGTCACTGCCCATCAAACACACGATGCCGCCTACATCGTCTGCTAGCTTAGAACAGTTCACTCGGACTTCACAGACTATAGTAAATACAGTCGAATCTCATTAATTCCAACACACTTAATTCGAAGTGACGCTGTGGTCCTATCAAAGTTATACCGCGCTCCGAAAATGCTCTCAGCACCCCGCCCAATCCTGCGGTGGCACTTCAGACACCTTATCGCTGTGCTTGAAGAAGAAAATGAAGAAAAGGAAAGAAAAGACTGCGGTGGAATGTTTGCCAAATGCCAATCTGCGACATTCCTGTGCCCCGCTTCGGCTTTTTCCGTCCCTGCCACGTAGAGACCCTTCTCCTCTTAACACTGCGCATGAAGAGAAAGAGGGGAAAAAAAGCTGTCGCAGAGAGTTGGCTCTCTCATGCCGATCTGCAATGCGCCGGTGTCACGCTTCCCTGTTTTTCGTTCCTGCTATGTAGAGACTCTTCTCCTTTCAACACCGCGCATGAAGAGAGAAAAAAAAAAAAAGCTGCCGCGAAGTTTTTCTCTCTGGAATGCCGATCTGCTTTTCTCCAGGTGGAGACGCTCCTCCATTCTCATCATGTGCTGGCCACGCTCCGGCTGCAGCGCAGATGGTAACAGTGGAAACACAGTTGTCTTCGAAGAATGTCAGCACTGGACATTGCCGCGCGCAACTTCTTTTGCCAGGAGAATACTGAAGCCGAAGTACAAATGCTTTGCAAACTGCACGCAAAACTTGTTGACTCGTTGCAAGGCCAACGTGTACAGACATGTATTGACTACTTTAATTAATGACGGATGTCCTGTAATTTGTGAATAAAGCTTCTCCATGCACATGCATCACTACATGGTGAGCCCTCCGCTCGTTTACCGTATTTACTCTATTCTATCGCGCCCTCGATTGTAACGCGCGACCGGTTTTAGACAAAAAAAAAAAAACCTAAGACATCGGTTGCAACGCGCTCCCTTTTTTCTCGTTGGCCCGCTTGATCACACCACTCGCGAAAACGACTCTTTTTGAGAGCGTCTTTCGTTTAAATATGAAGTACGGGGGAAGCTTATGCCTATCTGACGTGCAACAGAGCATTGCTGTCACTCTAGTTTTACCGTGGCCCGATGTCAGTACACAAACTTGCTTCGCCCCCTTCTCCTAGACGGTTGTGCTGCCAGGCATGTCGAAGTAAAGAGGCGTGTGATCGGCATTCCCGATTTGCCCAAGCAGGTAGCCGTTGTTGTGCCGCAAGTTTAGGAGGAACCTCTGAAGACTCTGAAGCTTTTCTTCGTACTCCTCCGGCAACTTCCGGCATATGCCCGTTCGCCTTCGGAGGGAAAAGCCTTTTCTCTTCATAAAGTTCGTTAGCCAGCACCTGCTCACTTTAAAATGGCTCTGCATTAGCCCTTTTTCTAAGGCTAACTGCATAGCCTGCACTTGGAGCAGTTCTGTCGTCACGGGCCGCTGTGCCGCTCACTGCTTAATCTCATACTCGCCGAGCAGCTCTTCAATTTGTGGAAACCGACCCTGCTGTGGTCCACTGAAGCCTTTGCGTGAATCTTTGCTGTCGACAATATTCTGCTTTTGTTTCCGCCAGTCCCGCACGCACGTTTCGGGAACTCCGAATGACCGCGATGCGGCCCGATTTCTGTCCGTTCCGGCACACGCGACGACTTTTCTTTTAGAAGCAGCATTGTAGTGCACTCGTCGAGTTTTTGGAGTCGGCCCTACCATGCCGTCGATGCTAATGTACTACAAGATGACGAACTCCTCAGCACACGTATGAAGTGCCGCGCATGGGAAACACATAGGCAGAAATGACCGACGCGCCATGCCGACGCACGTAGGGGGCGGCCATTTTGTAAGTGGCGATGGCAATAGAATGACCATATTCATTTTTTTTTTCGTACTCGATTCTAATGCACATGCGATTTATGAACTCTCTTAACCTGAAAAAAGGTGCGTGTTAGATTCAAGTAATTACGGTAACTTTCATTATTTTGAACTTCTTTTAATTTGAACAAATTTTCTGGCCTCTTTGAGTACGAATTATTCATATTCGACTGTAGTACAGTGGCTCATGAGATAACCTGACAAGTTTGTTTCCCGAAACACAGTATCTTAAAGCAGTACTAAATTTCTGCATGTTACATAGGCATACTAAAAATCAAGAAATATACACCAAAGCCGCAGCCACAGCTTTACTCTGCACAGCTGCCTCTACTTCTCCAATTGTACCAGCAGGCAGCCGGGGAAGGTCAGAGGGGCGCTGTGCTGGCTGGGCGTGCTGAGGCACGGACAAGAGCCGTACCTTGTGCTTCAGCTGTCGCACCTCCTGCAGAACCTCTCTTTGTTGCTGCCGGATGCCAAGTTGGATCCGCAGGATCCGTAGCAATAGAGCTGAAACATACAAGAGTACATACCATATTTACTCACACAATTTGCATCCTCACATAATTTGCTCACCAGTATAATTAGCCAGCCTGCTTTACTACAAGAAACTTTTTGCTCGCATACTTTGCCCTCCCCAACCAGCCTGAGCCACCTTGCCAGCACACACACAGACACATTTGACTTCATGATGCTCTGGTCAGGCACATCTCTTGTCGAGCAGGCGAGTGCAGTCGTACACAAAATGGACTGAGTGCAAGGTCCCTTCTTCCATGAACTTTTATGCTTTCCCTAGAATATCGAACTTGAAAACTGAAACCTGTTTATGTGCAGTCCGAAATGCCTAAAGGTTTGCCTCCTATCTTCCCACCTCTTCCACGGCAAGAATGTATTCCCGAGACACAGCACAGATGTTGAACCCGTGCAAGGACCTGTCACATCAACTAGATGAGGCAGGTTTTCGCACTCATTTTTTTTTTCGGTTTTGCCATCTGGCCATTGCGTTTTTACCGTTCCTTGTGATAGGCTACAATAATTATATACGAGGCAGATTGCTGTTATAAAGCTTACCGAAGAAAACTGACACCGTGCTACCGCTAAGCACATCAGCGTGGAGTTCTTCGACATGCAATATTCAGTATGGAAGCCAGCAGAAGAGTGCGTTGAATAAGACTTAGCATAGAAGCTTGGGTGTGTTGGTTAGATATCGGAGGGAACACAACGCAATAGAAGACTGGGACAAGGAATGGACACACACACACATGAAGGGCGACACACACAGCACTGTGTTGGCATCGCGCTTCCTTGTCTGCATCTTACTTTACGTTGGGTTCCCGACAATTATTGGAGAGTACTTATGTTCTCTGGTATAACCCTGTCGTGGGAACTGGTTTTTGTGAGCACTGCTCGGAAGAACTTCAAGAAAATGGGGGCATTTGAACAGGCTTAGCAAACGAATGACAATCCGCTTTGAGACAGCTGTGACAGCGCCTGCAACATATATTCCCAGTTGAGCTTTTAGGCCAGCGATTCCTACTAGCTTCGCACATGACCGGATTGACAAAAAAAGTACACATAATACGCGAGTATATACCGCATTTGACTCTGTAGCTTTGATGAACCAGGCAGATACACAAATTCATCCAAAACTCCATTGATTCTGTTGCAAAATTATTCAACAAACAAATTGCAATGTTATCCATGTTACTATACGATTGTGGCACTTTACCATTGCAGCTTTCCAGGAGGCACATATAGTGCAGCGTTAGTTCACCACTCGCAGTTAATTGTATGCAGTAGGTTGCTCACAGCAACTGACTGCATGCAATGGTGAACATCTTGCATGCTTGCACCGCTGTTTCAGCATGCTGGCTGCTTCCCATACGGCTATCAATTGATGTTCACAAAATTGGGAAGATGAAGAAAGACTACACAGTGCCCTCTGGCCACCCTATACTCCAAACCTCCAGCCAACAAACAAACAAAAGAAACAGAAGTATGCAAATGAATATTATTCCTAATGCAGCTGGAATGGAGTGTAGTTTTCACCAATTCTGTGTGTTAAGTCAAAATGGAGTGAGTTAACTCTATAAAGTAGCTTTTCTCATAACAGTGTTCACTCTATTGTAACACAAGGAGTGACTTCATAGCATCTAGAAGGAAAAATAGAATCTTCAGTATTTGATAGAAATGTGAGGCTCTACCTTAAAACAACAATAATCTGGAAAAAGAACTCATTACATTCGAAAAAAAAAAGTAGCACAGTTGATCCCCTTTACAAGAGACGCTGATGTAACAGACAAACGGGGATAAGAGGCACCAGTGTGCAGGCTGACATTTGGCCCATCATGCATCAGGCACTCCGTAGATGCGGCTGTGCAGCCGGGAGCCCTGCAGTCAAGCATGCTGAGCAAGACTGTTGACCACTGTACAATGACACATTGCCACAAAATTTCAAAACTTCATTTCACAGACTTCTGCAAAAGCTTCTTACACTCTTGCATAATTTTTGCACAAGCTTCTCTCATTCTTGCGTGATTTTCGTCAGAACATATAAGTGTTGGTTTTATATGTCCCCAAAAACTTGCACAATACAAATAGCATACATTAAAGTCTATCACTTAATACGTGCATAGTGTAACAATGAAAGGAAACTCACGCATGGTTTGCTCCGAGCTTTCCCCGTGCGGTGCCTCCTTGAGCCTTGGAGAGCACTGTACAGCTAGAGCAAAGTAGCATCAATCCAGTGTTAATGGCAGGTTAACAAGACAACAAAACTAACCCCATATTCATAAACACTCCCCGACTCGACTTTCACCCTTCACTTGACAGAGTTGAGCACTGTGCCGCTGCTCGTTTGAAAGCGACGCTGCGCTACTCGAGAATCACAGCAGATTATTGCTGACATGCAGCAATTTTCTCTGCTTAGAGACGGCGCTCCCATCAGCCATCTCAAGTGAAGGTGAAGCGTTGAGTGGAGGGACGTTCTAGAATACGGGGGTAAGATTGGTTGCAAGAACACTAGAATAGACACACTTAATTTTTACACTTCATCTATATTGTACAGCTACACACATTCTGCATCCTTATAATGCAACATATACATACAGGCTTATAAAGTAAACACTGTAGGCTGCTCAAATAACACCTACACAAAAAAATTACCCAAAAGTGGCCATGCGCAAAGTACTTTTATTCGAAACTCACAAAACTTTTGCGGTGATGGAGAATAAATAAGACAGGTTACGCTTAGAGGCACATGAGACCTTCGCAGCTTTCATAAAGTACAAAAAACAATATGGTATGTGTGTGTGTATGTATGCATGAAGCTTCAGCCTTTACATACGGTTTCTTGAAAGAATCGACTATGAATTTTATGGCACCTGTGTCCTTCAGCGCAATTGAAAGCCTGCTGATCAGTGTGTGCAATTGTGGAATAGTTACATGGAAAATGGCGTGAAACACATAAATCAAATTTTTCTAGCTAGAAAATATGCAGCTGTGTATACACAACACATGCTGCAAACAGTGGGAGGTGACCACAAGAGTGATTTGAGTGTAAGCGGCAGTATTCCGCATTCATGCACCCCGCCATTTTCAACTGTTGCCCAAAAGCAGCACCACTTCAGCGTGCTACTTTTTTTTTTACATCATAAACAGCACGGAATACAGCGAGGATGAAAACAACATATGCAATTAAATTTTGAGCACTATTTATGGTGCGCATGATTGATTGATTGATATGTGGGGTTTAACGTCCCAAAACCACTATATGATTATGATAGACGCCGTAGTGGAGGGCTCCGGAAATTTAGACCACCTGGGGTTCTTTAACGTGCACCTAAATCTGAGCACACGGGCCTACAACATTCCCGCCTCCATCGGAAATGCAGCCGCCGCAGCCGGGATTCGAACCCGCGCCCTGCGGGTCAGCAGCCGAGTACCTTAGCCACTAGACCACCGCGGCGAGGATGGTGCGCATGAAAAAAAAACAAAAAAAAATAGGCCTTTGTACAACGACGAATTCATAATTTGCCTTCACGGACCTTCTGTTAGGCTGCACCACATACAGATTTTTTGTGGCTTTCAAAAGAGATTTGAAAAAAAAAATAATAACCGTGTTTACTCTCGTCATGAGCGCACTCACTAAGTCACCCTCATTTCAGTCGCCAAAATTTTGAATTTTTTTTTTCTTCCACATATTAAACACACACCTTATGTTCATCCGCTGAAGTCCCACAGGCTTCCCCCCCCCCCCCTTGCCGCCTTCGCTCGCTGCCACGTGCCATTTTATTTTTGTTTCTATTTGTTCACGGAACGTCCCCTGTCTTTTTTAATTATCCCTTGTAACATATGTGGCATTATCTTCTTCCCGAGGTGCCACAGGTGCTCTGCTATGTAGATGCACCATTAAACTAGTATTTTTGATCAACTGTGCATTTCTGATGTTTACCTTGCAAGTACGTAAAACTGGCATGCTTCTTGATCTACGATACACATGTGGCTTGTCTCACTTTGAAGGAAAAGTTAGCATACAATGGTGTGAATGCTTAGAATTTGAAATATTGAGGCAGCAGCACACCGGAGATGATCATATGGTAAAGAAACAAGTGCTGCCTTATTACTGGCAAGTTGTCACTTATATGTACAAATAAATTTTGCGAGCTAAAAAAAGTACAAAAGCACAGCGAGGCTATGATGTGGTTCAACCTGTGGATTCGCTTCATTTATCACGCCATATGATGAAGCTTCCTTTGGTAAAACTGCTCAGATAAGAAAAAAAGTTTGCTGTCCAATACAGCAACTATACAAAGTGTGCACGTGCATCTCGCAGCACCTTTTCGTCACTTCCGAAATGCGCCACCAACATGCCCGGGCACCAACCGAATCTATCGCCTACAACTGCCATGTTGTCTCCTCGTGCTTGCACCCGTTTAGTTTTGCCTCACGATGCAAGTTTGAGAAATTATGAGCTGCTAGTGAGGCAAGTTGATTTAGTAATCCACGCAGAGGGAGCAGAGCTTAGGGTGTTTCTTCGCTGAAAGTTATAACCTGAAATTGAGAACGCACATTCCGATTTTCCTAAAAGTACCAGCGTATTTGGCTGGTGCAGATTAACAAAAGCTACTTGAAGAAACTTTGCAATATTTGCATCTTCAGGTGCAACTTCATTACGGGTAAGTGCCATAGCCAAGTATTTACCTGCAAACAGATATAGCTTACCAAGATACTGTACATACAAACTTGTCCGCAGTTAAAATCATGATGGCGAGGAAGGCGGTTAAAATCGTGATGGCGATCGCGGAGATTTGGCATTGCATTGAAACAAACTATAAAGAATGGGAAACAATATTAGTTCACTTTGAAGTATAGCCGATCGGTTCAAGTTGGGCATCAGAATTTTTTTTAATTAGTCAATTAATTCTATACACGGTCTCTATCATGTTCAGTGACTCCACTGTACATTAGCGTACAACAAAAGCAAAATACAAAGTGAAAAGTGTGTTAAAGCATACGCGAAAAATAAAGTGATGACTGGCATTACCGCGGCACACACCACGCAAAGTCGCTATCTGCCTTGTATAATATTTTCCTCGACTATTTCCACAAATTGCAATCACCTTGTATAATATTTTCCTCGACTATTTCCACAAATTGCAATCAAAGAGGCTCAAGCTCAACATCAGCACTGTTTAAAACACTTGGGGGGGGGGGGCATTGCTACTTTGGTGGCGTAGGCCGTGACAATATATTCATAATATTATATCTCTTGTAAACTTGCCTAGCTCTGCACGACTAGTTTTCGATGGGAGCAGCTGCGCTTCGCACATCCACTCTTAAAATTGCGGCTCGAGAGATTTTGAGCTTTCACTTGTTTTTGGGCCAGGCAATTTGTAGTGAAAGCAAGATAATAGGCCTTCATAGGTTGTGGCGGGCAGCCGGTGTACGCCGTGGCTGGTATGTGTGTCGCACATCTTGATTACCTGGTCTTGTATCGAGTGAACGAGCGAGGCCTTCCTAATCCAATGAGCTCGTTAAAGTAAGACAACAAAAAACCACAATGCTTCCACATCGTTCACAGCAACAGATGACGAGCCCCCAACAAACCGCACTGCAGCACGTGAGCTGCCGTAGGTACCCAGGGAGTTACCCGGGCATGGCGGGAGAGGGCGACAACGGCAGAAGTGACATCACAAGAACACTATGTATAAAGGGGACATTTAAAGACTTTTTTCCCATTTTTAAACTTCATGCACTGTTCTGTCACAATTTATAGCTCAGAATAGTTGTATTTTGAAAAGGGCACTAATTCATAAGCCCAATGGTTCAAGGATGGGTGCATTTAGGGGGCCCATTCTACGTTTTACTTATGCCCTTCAAGAACTTGCTTACAGGGCCAAAGTCCTGTTTCAGAAAGAACACGCTAGTGCGTGGCCAGCAGTCCGTCAAGCATTAGTGCTGGTGAGATTTGGAAATGCAGCGCATGAGCATCCTCATCTGCTACTTCTCTGCTCATGCTCTCGGGGCTTACTTGCGAGGCACGGTCCTTCGCACTTTTCATTTTCACACTGTAAATCAACTGATACCAACTCTGCCTTCCATTATTTAATAAACCAATATTTCATGGTCACGAGGACGAGCTTAAAATGTTTGATACATCAGACCTGAACAGCATTTTGAGTCATCGAAACTTGCTAGTTGCAGCGAGCATTATGCGAAAAATATGATGTGCTTTATGGTGACAACTTGCAAAACACTGCAGCATCGATTAAAATCATGCATTTTTTGTGCTCACAGGAAATCCCTGAAGCAGGAGGCACTGGGCTAGATAAATTGCGCAGCTAAAATACGGATGCGCTTTCCAATGCTGTCATGCGTACAGGCGGAGAAATGGCAGACAAAACTGGGCGCACCCCGATTCTATGCGCATGCGTCCCATTCACAAGCCTCGCTGCCAGTTGGCACCACATGGCTCACTGTCCATGAGCTCGCTTGTTTCCTGTAACAGTGGACCATACGGTACACCTATTTAAAAACGAGGATAGAATGTATATAATGCAGCGTCTGATGAAGCCATAACGATGTGTTGCTAATGAAATCTGGAACTCTAGTTAGTACCCTTGTTGTTAACCAGCCGACCAACTAGCAAAAAGATTTGCGACTGAAATGATGGCATCTACACCTGCCCTTAAAGGGACACTGAACAAAGTTTTTGCCGCCGAGATTTTCAGCCAAAGCAAAAGATTGGGCCATGAAATTCATAGACAATAATAATTTCAAGCAGAAACTACGAAAACATACTGAATTTAATGAGCCTTTTACAAAATGCCGCGTCTAGCTCTTAGACACGGCGTTTTCTAAAAGGTCGCGACATTTATTTTTCAAGTTTTTTTTTTGTTATTCAAGACAAATCTACGGTGCACTGTTCACAGAAAAGAAAATTGCCTCGGTAAGATTTCTTTGCGAGCAGCTTACTCATTTTAAGGCAGGCGCGTTGATTCGTGAACTGAAGGATGCGAGTGATCGATCTTGCCTGCTAGTGGCTAGGCGACAAAGGCTTTACCTCATGTCCTGGTGTAGCTAAGTCACGCAAATGGAGCAGAAAATGTGCATTATCATTTATTTCACCTAAATATCACACGTATGTGACTTATTGCCGGTGACAGGTGATCAGGATGAAGTCGACAAGTTGCAAATCTGAACAAGAATTCACTCGAATGAAAAACCAACCTATACTCACGTGCACGGTGAAGTCGAACACGTCGTCCGTCAATGTTGTCTCTGATGCCCGAAGGAAAAGAGAAGGGGACAAGCGACGGGGTCGTCTCTTTCTATAAAGTCGGCGGAACTGCCAGAACAGCCAACACAAAAGGCATCGGATTGACATTCCTCCATCTGGGCATCAGTCGCTCCACCCGGGCTTGCAGCTGCTACTGGTTCTACTACTATCCTCTTCCCCGTGCCTCTTCCCGACATTGCAGTGTTGCTGCCATACTCGCGAACCTTTTTAAATTAAAGCACGCAATCATGTATTATCGTGCGCCATACTAAACTTAAAAACAGTGCGCCGGTACATGAGATCACGAAGCGCGGTCCACGCCATCACAAGAGCAATTAGAGAAATGAAACAAAGAAAACAAAAATGTATAAAATATTTTGTCTCAATACGATCCGCAATCCAGTTTCCTTCAGCGGCTTTTGGCTCTGTATGAACGGCCAAGCCAGTGCCAAGCCAAGCTTGCGTCCCTGATCAGCTGTTTGTTTCCGTCGAGAATTCAACAGTGAACTGGCAATTTGTTTAGATGATATTGCTAAAGGGCTTGAAATTGAATATTTCTCTACATACTACTGCTGTACTTTTCCTCTCTGTTTCCTGATCACAGTGATGAGATTGAGAAGGTTACAATTTAGAAAACAGCAAGTACAGCTCAAGCATTGCTAGTATCGCTGTTTCGGTAATAAAATGTTACAAAGATTTTGCCCCGCGACCTGCTTGCCGTGTTCGAGCACCCAGTAGAAATTTACGGTGCCGCGTTTGAAAGAGTTGAATAAAATTGCAATATTACGAAAGAAAGGCTCTGAAGCAACATCGCATTTTATCAGGCCTACACCTCCCACACCTAGACGAGTAAAACTCGTCGATATTATCTTGCAAAGCTGTGTATAATATTTAAAACAGATTCTTTAGCCCACGATGAATTGTTCTCTCGTGTGGCTTCTCCATTTGGTACTGTCATGTTAACTTACAAAGGCAACTTTCCATATTTAGTCTCTTTAGATGTTGCAAAAGCTTGACACGTGGTGTGTATGCCATACTGATAATTCTCCTCGTAACCTGGGTCCGCCTCTTTAAACAGCGTCGCATTTTATTGTTAGCAATTGTGTTTGTTTTATACTGTAAGCGAGCTGTGTGATTTCATCAATATTCACGAGTGTTCCCTGACTATACAAACACGTGCGTCTTATTTGGTGCGGTGCACGTTTGTATGTAGCAAAAAATGTCATTTCGTCAGCGTGTGTCTGCATACACTTGCATGCCCTGCAGTACGTGTACATAATTAATGCAGTAAGGACTGCAATGCATAGCCTTGCATGGGACATATATTCCATACACCCTCAGAGAAATGTTGTTTGTTATTAGCCTACTGTTTATCATTACATTTTTTTTTCGTTAAAGTTTCATCTCCATATAAAGCAGCTGTATACAGGCACGAGCTTCAGCAGCTTCCTCGTTGTTCCATTTTAAATAAAAACACCAAGCCTACCCGAATCAATTATCTGTTTGCTATCATTACTGTTATGTGTTCTACGATGTACACAAGGACAGTAGTATACAAAAAATAGGGAGGGAATTGAATGCCCTGCCTGCATGGCTGCGCCGTTTCACAAGATCAGGCGCTGCACTGTGAAGCTTCCTACCGGCCTGCAGAAATTCAAGGGAGCGTACAATAGCGTGGTTCAAGAGGACTTGTGGGGAATACTAGACACACAGGGTGTAAAAGATGGAGTCACTAATCGTTTAAAGGAAATCTATAAAACTAACAAGGTAGTTAGAAAGTGGGAAAAACAGGTAATTAAGCCCACAGTGGTGAAACGTGGACTTAGGCAGGCGTGCCCACTGTCACCCTTCTTATTCATGATGTACCTACAAGGATTAGAGGCCAAATTAGAGGCAAGGGGACTTGGCTTCAACCTCTCTTTAGTCAAACAAGGAAAACTCATTGATCAGGCACTACCAGCATTAATCTACGCAGATCATATAGTGCTAATGGCCGACAACAAGGAAGATTTGCAGAGGTTGATGGACATCTGCGGTAATGAGGGAGATAGATTAGATTTTAGATTCAGTTAAGAAAAATCAGTAGTCATGATTTTTAATGATAACAAAGGTACTGAGCATAGAATACAGGAAGTCACGCTAGAGATAACAGATAAATACAAATAACTGGGCGTATGGATAAGCAATGGGACCGAGTACCTGAGGGAACACGAAATATGCATGACGACTAAAGATAACAGGAATGCAGCAGTGATGAAAAATAGGGCACTGTGGAATTACAATTGGTATAATGTTGTGAGAGGAATATGGAAAGGGGTCATGGTTCCTGGGCTGACGTTCAGCAACGCGGTCTTGTGCATGAGGTCAGAAGTTCAAGCAAGATTAGAAATTAGGCAACGTGAAATATGTAGGCTTGCTTTAGGAGCTCATGGGAATACACCAAACCAGAGAGTACAAGGTGATATGGGATGAACATCATTTGATGGCAGGGAAGCTAGCAGCAAGATAAAATTTGAGAAGCGATTGAGAGAAATGGGGGAGGAGCGTTGGGCTATGAAGGTTTTCAGCTACTTGTACATGAAGAATGTCAATACAAAATGGAGGAAGCGAACCAAGAAATTGACTGGTAAATACTTAGAAAACAGCAGGTGGCCAAACCAGAAAGAACTATCGGTTAAAAAGGAACTGCAGGAAACGGAGACTGACATGTGGAGAATTGGCATGATTAAGAAGTCCGCACTAGAGATCTATCGAACTTTTAAGCAGGAAATTGCCAAAGAAAGAATCTATGATAATACTCAGGGTAGTTCTCTACTGTTTGAGGCCAGGACGGGAGTATTGCGAACCAAGACATATCGGGCCAAATATATGAAGAGGTAGACACAATATGCAGTGCGTGCGAAGAGAAAGAAAAAACTGCCGAACACTTGACAATGCTCTGTAAAGGGCTTCACCTTATAGTTCAAGATGATGGCGCAGAGTTTTTCAAAGCACTGGTGTTTAGGGACAGGGAGGGCAAAATTGACTTTAAGCAGGTAGACTTAACTAGAAGGAGGTTATCTGATTGGTGGCTAAAGTCAAGGCACGATTGAAAATTAAACCCTTCACTTCAAAGTACCCGTCCAACTTTACTATTTAAAGGGGAAAAAAAATCTAGTGGTTAGTTCACTAAGCATTACGGCTAGGTGACGTTAGCCGCCGCCCGATCTAAAGGGTACGGCCACATCCATCCATCTATCCAGCCAAGAATATGCTCTCTGGCTTGTTGCTCCAGGCCTAGTCAGGTAGATTTTCTGGCCTCACCGTTGAATTGTTTGCTCGGGTTGTGGCTCGCAAACATTGCGGTTTTGGGCTTCGTATCATCTTGTTCCGTCATCATGTCCTCCAAGTGGAGGACATGTCGCAGTGTGAGGAGGGAGTACGACAAGGTGTTGATAGAATGAGCTATCAGTCTTACCAGGCAGGCGGTTGAGAGCGCACCGAGGCAGCTGACGCACACCAGCACTATCCGCTTCCTGTATAATACAGGCTAGGGAATTATAGAAACACAGAGCAGAAATCAACTCTTGTGCCTCTCTCATGCACTCACAAGGCGGAACCTGCTTCGAACACTGAGGACCGAGCTAAGCAACACCATGCGTGACGATAAATCATGGTCTCCTATTGCAATAATGATTAAGGCACGCATGCAACTTAAACCATTGTCACGCAAGATGAATTCACAACACCATCGAAGTGAACCCAAGGCACGTGCTGATTATTATCTACGGTACTAACGCTAAATTCATGCAGACGTTTAGTTGGCGCTGCAGTAGGCCTAGTTGAAGGAATGGCCACAGCTACTGCTGTGATGGAGAACAAGCTCATTAACATCTTCATGTAGATTAAAACGGCTTACCCCGAAATGGCTGGGAGTGTCACGCTATCCTTAGAAGTGGCACATGCAGTTGCATATTTAACGATTACAGAAATGGCGTACCGATTTCCAAAGCACCTATCAATACTTCCGTCAAGGCGTAGCACCAAACACTTTATCGCACATTTCGGGAAACATTCCTTTTTCTCCCAATCTGGTGGCTAGGCATGACTACGCCCAAGAATAAGCATGTTATTATGTATGTCGGAGGTATTTTCATCTGATCCCTGAAAAATTATTTCCCTAAACCCATGGAAAAAAAAGAAAATGGAATTCGCACCTGTCATCACATTGCACCCCATCACAGGAATGGGATCAGATTGGCCTGGCGCTCAATACTCCCTTACGCTTAATCAGAGCTCGGTCTGGCACCAGCTCCAGACAAAACCATTTATAATCTCCTGTCTGGCACATCTGTTTTACTCTGCTCTCTCTCAACCAGAGTGCACCATGTACCTGTGGTTCACCCCTGGTGGATCTTTTTCACTGTTTGTGAATTGCACACAAAGCCCTTACTGCTAGATCCCATTCCCAATTCTTCACTATTCTCACGGGAGGCCACTCTTTGGGCAGCTTACATCACGACATGTGCGTGTCATGATGTCAGTGCCGTCTTTTTCAGAGTCGGTGCCGTCTTTTCTTTCTCTTTTGCTCCTTCCCTATCCTGTGTTTCTGGTGTTGCGCTGCAAACAAGTGAAGATGTTAAAGAACACCAGATGTTCAAAATTTGCTTCTCATTAATATATCGTGGTTTTGGGAATTAAAACCCCAGATATATTGAAGTAAGATGCATGAAAAGGGAAGGATGATATTGGAAACTGGCAAAAAAGGGATGACAGACTTCTTAAGCTATGCTGCCATTGAGATTTTCAGCTGTTCACGCAATTCTCACACGTGGCTTTGATGCAGCTATGCACATATCACACAAGCATGCTGACTGTACAGTTAGTATAACTGCAACCTTCATGTACCCAGCCTTCATGTACCCTCTATGACATTTCAGAACATCTGAGTCAGTGTTAGCGTCAAGTTATGTTCTTCATGCTGGGGAACCAGTGTGATGAGTTACCATTTCTACAGAATGAATCCCTGTCTACCTGGAACAAGCTGCAAGATATATAACTAAACGGCCCTTTTCAGGGCCAGTCAATCTCTGTCCGGCTTGGATGCACCAACTGATTCCCTTTATCATCAACCCTCAATAAAACTAGCAAATGTTTGTACATGTGCAAGCAGTGTCATTCAATATCTTAGGAAATGCTTGTGAAGCAATTTCAAGGAGAATCGTTTTTCTGATCTCATAGTGAGGCATTAGGAACACCTTAGTCACACCAAGTGCCATTATTCAATGAGAGGAACAAGAGAAATATTTCACTGGGAACTATGAAGTGAACAAAAAAACAAATGTTTTCAGATACTGCGAGATCATTTCATAAAAAAGCTCAGAAGTTGCTATGTGTGGCCACATTTAATCTGTGCAAGCATCGTGTGGTTACAAAATTCTGTACCAAACATAGGTTCAGCTTTCTGGAATAGACCGCGCTGCACAAGCTAGCTCAGTGCATGCACTTCTGTACCCTGCCAGAGAATATTTTTACCACCAGTATGTTGTAACGTGAAGTGAAATGGTGATTGCATACTAGGGCGCGTCCTGCAGGACCCCAATAAAGTTGTTTCACTTGATCGGTTGGTGTGCTGTAAGCAGAGCATTTCCAAGAAAAATCGTATAGTTTGGAGGAGAACTTAAGCAAGAAAAGGTGTAGATAAAACACTGGATTCACTGGCATTATCCTCACCAAGTATAACATTGTTTTTCTGGTGAAGCTTTGTGTCTGAACAGCGAGCAGGATAAGCTGGTAAAAACATGCAAAATGGGAAGTCTAGCACAGCAATCGGTTCAGTACTGCTCATTTCATGGAGCATTAATTTCACAGACTTTGCTCATTGTTAGCGTTAAGCCTATATTATGTCCACTGCAGGGTGGAAGCCCAATCAATGTTCCCTGTCCTGTATGAGCCAATTTTATATTATGGCTGATAATTTCTCGATCTCATTGGAACTAATCACCTGCCACCCTCTGCTACATTTCATGTGTCCTAATATAAATTATTTGACATTACTGACCTGTCATCCATCTTTTTTTCTCATTCCCAACTAATGCATTCATTTTCTGAAACATTATCTTTGCTCAGAAGCTAGAAGTTATCAGAAAGAACATAACGACATTCTACCTCCTGAGCATATGGCATCATCAATACAAAAATGTAATAAAAGTGAGAAAACATCCTATCTATATAAGAGGCCCTAAAATACTGCAGGAGGCAACAAATAAACTGGTATTTGTATAAAGGCAGTGACAAAAACTTTGACTACTGTCACTTATTCTGATTCTTGGGACATCTTTTTTAGTACATCATAACACATAATTACACATTTACACAATTTACACAGAGGAATAGCCACCACGTGCATTGAGGCCACCCTTCAGAAGTCATGTGAGCACAAGGATGAGGTAAGCCTTAAAAACCAGATTAAAAGACTAAAGGATGCTGGATATCCCAACAGCACCATCACACCCGTGTGCTAAACGCTCCTGCAGAAAGTCAAGTTAAACAAAACAGGACCAAAATAAAAACAGAATGACCAAAGATCTTTGCATGCTATACCGTACGTACATAAGGAGTTTCACAATATAAAAAAAATAGCAAGCCGATATGATTTTATCTTTTTATTTGCCATCCCTTGCAAGTTTTCAAAAGTGTGTGTACTAAAAAGCAACAGGTATAGCCATTATTTCACCCTTCATCACGAGAATAGGTATACTGAATGCCAATATAATGTTGTGTATGAGATACTATTGACACGTGGAAGCGTAAACATAAGACAAACTGGGCAATGCCCCAATGTTTGAGCAAGACAGCATGCTTAAAATGTTAAGAATGGCTATGGTAGTCGCATGGCCATACACTGTAAAGAATGTAAGTGCAGTTCTATGTTTCATAAAACACTGTTTTTGAAAAAAGCAAGAACAAGAAATGAAAGAGAGACTGTGAAAGCATTTTCTTGTCAGGAAGGCCATGGATCAGTGCAACAGTATACCTTCACTCATCCATTCGGAGAGAGAGTATTCTTTTCTCAGTTAAGATTATATTATCATGGTCTCACATGTGTCGTTGTGCATGAGCACTGTTCTTGTACTCTGTAAAAAAGTGGGCGTAGTACCTTCAATAAAATTTAGTTGGCAGTCAGCGCTCTTTCCTGTCCTTTTTGTCTCTTTCTGAACTTCTCTCACTGTTACTAGAACACAACCACGATGAACCAACTTGCCCAGATTAAGCTATTGTTGACGAAAAGTCAGAGCATGAAAATACTTCAGGGGCTCAGAACCTCCTCACTGCCCGTCTAGTTACGGCCCTGGTCTATGTGTTCCGAGAGTGAAGCACTAGTGGAGCTATCTAACTACCTAACGGTGAGGAGGGTTTGTGTATACTCGAGCTTGTTTCATGACATGGTGAGAGGTGGCAGGTTGTTGAAATAATATGCTGTGTGGGAGGTCAAGATTTTGATTGAGAACGCTGAGTATGAGCCAGTGACATTAGGCGTTCAAGACTTCTTGCGATATTCACTCTAGCATAGGACCTTGGTTGGTGGTTGACGTGTGCATTTGATCACATTGTAGTCTTCCATCATAATTTTTTTGCCACTTGGCGTCGACGCTCTTGAGTTGTACCAAAGTAATTAAGCATCCAGGTACAAGTATCTTCTGTCAGTGTTTCAATGAAGAGCTGAATATGAGTAATAGCTTCCATCGATACTTCTGGCATTGGTGTATGCACATTTCTTTTGAAGTTCTCTTGTAAAAAAGGCAATAAAGGTATGTTTTTGTGACTTTTTAGTGTTGGCCAGAACTGTTGGTGTGTCCGAACGGCTCTTCGATTGGTTGTGGTGTTGTCTTGTTCAGGGCCACAGAGCTTTCAGTCTTTTTTTATATTTGACAACACAGGAATGCTCTTTGCATGCTTCTTCAGTACTTTGTATTATTCCTAAAGCATTGACTTCCAGATTTTGATTGTGGTGCTTTAATCTAGTGTTCAACTTCACGCTAGCTTCATTTGCACGCAAAGCAAGAACTCAGGAGTATGGTAACTTTTGCTATGGGTTTTCCCTTCTTCAGTCTACTGTATTTTTGCCTGTTTTGTCTAAGCGCTGACAGCCTCGTGCGACAGCTTTTTTTTTTGTGCAGTTATTGTGTGCCAATGACTTATTTGCCTCCTCAGCTAAAGACTTTTTGTATTATAAGAGAAAGCTATGTCTGTATTGCTTTTGTCATTTGCTGATGGTGTATCTTCAGTATCTTTTCTCAGTGTATATACACTATACTTGAATGGAAGAGCAGCATGACTACCTTCAGCTGTTAGCAGGCTTTTAGCTGCTGTAATACTGATTGATGCTCCTTTCTCGGGCGTTCTATTTTGGATGGTTGGCATGTCATTGCTTCTTTTAAACTTTAAAACTGCAGGTGCACCTTTTTCTGGTTACACCTGGTATATTTTTCTAGTGGTTATATATATATATATATATATATATATATATATATATTGCTAACTTGAGAAACAAGGCCTCTTTACGTTAGGTGCACATCAGGTGGGAAGAGTACTTCTATTACTTGCCAAGATTGTGGTCCCTTATGGTGGGAATCATAATGCACTGTTGATGTGTCAAATTCACATAGCATAATTCCAAGGCACTCGATCAATATCCAAGGAAGAAAATTATGTTCTTTTGCGTGAGTTTCAGCAACTCATAGTAATTTGTATCTAAATGAATACTTCATCATTCTTGGCTGTCATGTTTTATGGAAGCACATGTGCTTCGTTAATAACGAAAAAACACGCACGCTCACGCCACTGCAGTGGCGTGAGCGTGCGTGTTTTTTTTTTTTGTTATTAACGATTTGCCCTATGCATTCACGTTTCTTCTTTTTTTGTGTGTCGTACTGCTCGTATCACGCAGCCTACCGTTTTGGGCACATGTAAAAAAAGTACATAAAAAAGAAGCGTTCCACGCCGAAATTCGCGTTCGCAACGAGCTGGGCACCGACAGGGTGCCCTACGACGCCCACACACTCTGCAACACCTTACCAACCGTTCGCTGCGATGTTGTTGGGAATTCGTGTGGTCGTTGCATGAATATAGCGCGTGCGTGCATGCGCACGCGCGTCTGTGTGTTATATCACGGCAACTGCATATGTTGTATGATTCAGTCACCATAACGCAACTGACGACCCCCGCTATTCCCACACGTCAAGCAGCAGCAAGTGCCGTTAACCGTACTGTGCTGAGAACGCAAAACAGATTCGAATAGGTCGCGTAGATAGCTAGCCCGACACATGATACGGTAATGTTTGCGTCAGATATTCGACGTCTACACGCACGCGTAAGTCAGCGGTATCCGCAGCAGCTTTGTCATACGTACAGATAGCACCGCATCGGACGTCATGTCTGACAGAAACTTGATCGGTAATTTTTTCGCACTTAAAAAGTCTACCTTGCACAACTTCAACCAACGATTATGCATTTCAACGAGCTGTGCATGGTTTAATGATTGATTGATTGATATGTGGGCTTTAACGTCCCAAAACCACCATATGATTATGAGAGACGCCGTAGTGGAGGGCTCCGGAAATTTCGACCACCTGGGGTTCTTTAACGTGCACCCAAATCTGAGCACACGGGCCTACAACATTTCCGCCTCCATCGGAAATGCAGCCGCCGCAGCCGGGATTCGAACCCGCGACCTGCGGGTCAGCAGCCGAGTACCTTAGCCACTAGACCGCCGCGGCGGGGCATGGTTTAATGACGAAAAGATAGTTCTAATATTGTGCCCGGCACATATATTACTCTCTCTCTAACTTGAAAAATCGGCGCGTGAATTGGGGCCAGAACAGCGCCAAAAAGCAGCACACGCAGAAATTGGCTCATATTCTAATATTATGACATCGTGATGTTGACTTTTCAGCTGACGCCGGCAATAACGTTCAAACGGCGGGCCAATCTTATTGGATGGCTCCGCCCATATTGGCTGCTACTTGTACAACCTGGCCCGATGTGTCCGTTCTAATAGGCCGGCACAGCCTATATGGGCGGAAAGTTCTGAAAGCTGGCCCAATATAACCAATCTAATAGACTGGCACAGCCATCATTGGCGGAATGTTGTTAATGCTGGTCCAACATAGCCGTTCTATTCGGCTGGCAGAACCAATATTGGGGGTACGTTGTCAACGCTGGTCCAACGTCGCCGTTCTATTTGGCTGGCATAGCCAAATTGGCGGTACGTTGTGAAAACTGGGCCGTTCGTGGGCCAGGCAATGCCGATCTATCCCCAATATTGGGCCAACCTTCTGTGCTGCCTGGGTAGAATGTGAGTGAATGAACAACTCCCTTTCGCGTTGGACCGAGAACGCGTGTATATATGTGTGAGTTTATGTTGTGTGTATCCATTTGTCCGTCTTCGTGTGTATAAAAGTCTCTCGTTGTCCTCGAACGTCCTCTGTCCTCATCTGGCTAACCTGCGCCCACAGTTTCCTCACAAATTTTGGCGAGCCTGCCAGGATAGATCGGCCTTACCTTCTTGCCGAGAGCCAGGCGGGCGGGACGAACCGATGTATTTAGAGAAATTGCATGCGATCGGAACGGACATGGGCCTTGCCAGGATCGGCACTCAACACCTTTCAGGCGAGAATTGGTCGCACACAGGATGCCTGTAAACGTGCAAAGACTGCTTTGTATTGGTGAGGAGGTCGGGTGGTCTTGCGCCGACTTAGAGCGAATGTTGCAAGAAGACCTTGATGAGGAACAAGAGAGAATTGATTTCGAGCTGCGGTACATGTGCAAAAATGACAATGAGCGTGTGCGTTTGCGACAGGAAGGAGAGAAGCTGTTGTCTGAGATCAGCACAGCTATCTTGGAAATCCGAGAGATTGCAAATAGGGTGGCGCTTAAGGAGGTTAATGAAGAGGACCAAGTCAATAATCTCAAGGATGAGATAGTTATCCATAATGTAGACACAAATCTGTCAGGTACACCCAAAAAAGTGTGTGTTGGAGAACGTGGTGATGTAGCTCTGGGTACACGGTCTGCTAGTGAATGTGTTAAGCAGACATGTGATGGCATTGAAGGTGACGGAAGTATAGAGCAGCATGGCCTCTGCAGTGGTCAGCTGAAACCTCTCGGCCATACAAAGAGCACGTCATGCGCATCTGAGACTCTTGCTTCGGAGCCCAACGAAAAGCGAGTGGCATTGAAAAACCCTAAAATAGAGCCAGAAGATGACCATAATTCGAGCAAGAGGGGCCGGAACTCCAAGAGTAGTAGTGGAGGTAGGAACGCTGTGAGCCCAAAACATGGTACTCCATACCATGCGGAGGAAAATGAACTTCGAGACAACCGAAAGATGTGGTGTGCTTTGGACTGCGTAGCTTGGCGCTTGGACCCAAATGTTTGGATTGAATACTGCTCCATCTATATGAACATCGAGAAGCCACCGCGGTACACAGAAGCACATAGGAAGAAAGAACTCTGGTTCTGCGCTAGTACAAACCTGGTTGACCGATTTCGAACTGAACTGCGACACGACACTGGACTTCGAAGTAGATGCATAACAACAACAACGGTACCAAGCTAAAGGCATTCCTATATTCTTCAACACTTCAACACCGGGAAGCACGTGACAGCGTTCGAAGCAGCGAAGCGGGCAAGGACAAACGGTTCTTGGCTGGACGACCAGTCCGGGGAACTAGGAGACGTCCTCTAGGTTCTGTACTGTCCTGGATTCCGGCTGGGTGACTGGCCTAGGAACCAGGCGATCCGCTGCTGTTCCGGCTGCCGTTCCTGACAGCTGCACAACCGGTGAATGAGGCCTCGACTCCGGCTGGGTGACTAGCCCAGGGACCAGGCGAGGTTCCGCTGTTTTGGCTGCCGTCCCGAGTGGGTACGAGTTCCCGTTTGCTGTGGCCCGCTGGTCCTGCTGCCGTTCCGGGTGGCTGGCACGACCCAGGAATGCTACTGGGACGAACGCGGCGGCTGAGAGCTGTTGCTCGAGGGCGGAGCTTCCAAGCGACCGCTACCCTCCTGCTGCTACGGCGGCAGAAGGCCGTGAGATGGCGTGGGCCAACTCATGTTGAAGACGTCAACGGGACAGACTACATGTCATGCGAGCGATTGGCGTCCAAGCCCAATCAAAAAACGGCGAGAGACGTCTAAGTGAGAGAGTTTGCATAGAACTGCATTTGACAGACCATGTTAGAGATGATCCATTAATAGTTGCTTTTTCCGTGTAAATATATTTTGTGTGTGTGTGTGTGTGTGTGTACACAAAGAACTCATGACGCGGGTAACACGTTGTCTACTCCATGAACCTGCCTACCCATTTTACCCCACCGTTTCGCTGTTCTTGAACTGGGGGAAGATGTGGTAAAAAAACGCTGCCCTGGAGAGAGTGCGTCATGCTTTGACGTAGAAAACCGGTGAGCGGGGCCGATTTAGTATTTCAAGGTGCGCGGGAATCATCATGATGGTGATAGCGCTAAAACTATGAGCGCGCCTATGCGCGTGCTCGTGCGCGTACCACGTGAAAAGCTCCCGAGCCACGGGGACAGCTCGGCTAACCCCAGAGCGCGAGGACAAGTTCGGGCCACGCCCCGGCTGCTCGTTCTGACCCTCCGTGTCCGGGCCTCGTCCCGGCGTTGAAGTCCTCGGATGCCTCCTGCACTGGGCATCGCCCCACCTCGCCTCAGAGAGCAGAGCGCAAGGAAACGCTCGGGCCACGCCCCGGCTGCTCGTTCTGACCCTCCGTGCCCGGGCCTCGTCCCGGCGTTGAAGTCCTCGGGTGCGTCCTGGACTGAGTATCGCCCCACCTCACCCCCACGTTGGTCTGAAGCGGCGTTCGTCACGGCCAGCTGCTGTTCTGGTCTCGGAGCGAGACGCTGTCCCAGCTCTGTTCGCGGCAGTCGGCGGTACGCTGTTCTCGGTGGCAAGCCCAGGCGTTGACCACCGTACTGGGATGGCCCTGGCGGTTATCTTCTAGACCGAGCTTCGCCTCGGTAGGAACTCCGCAAGAACCAGGCATCGCGCCTCCTGACTACCAGAGAGCTCAAGGTCAAGCGCAACTTTCATGCCCCAAGAGTAGAATGTGAGTGAATGAACAAGAACATTAACTCCCTTTCGCGTTGGACCGAGAACGCGTGTATATATGTGTGAGTTTATGTTGTGTGTATCCATTTGTCCGTCTTCGTGTGTATAAAAGTCTCTCGTTGTCCTCGAACGTCCTCTGTCCTCATCTGGCTAACCTGCGCCCACAGTTTCCTCACACCAGTACACTCAACCGTTTGATAGCCCTGCCAGTGCCATAAAGAGCCATTTTCTCTACCAGCCGGATATCTTTTCAACCGATCGAGGTTTCCACTCATCCATTTAGAGGCGAAGCTTCTTAAAGCGGCACCCATTCGTTATATATTCGTAATATATTGTATATATTCCGATGTTTTTAGGTATTTCATTACTATTGCTGTCCTGTTCTTTCTTTATATTTGTGATGGTTACATGTGTGATCAGAATTCGCAAATTGTATCTATATATAATGATGTTCTCTAATTGCGGCTAAGTTGTGTATGACATGTTATTTTTAGTTTTATTTTATTTCATTTTTCCAGACGGTATTTCGGAGCAAAAGCCTTCGTCAGGCTATGTAGCCTTTTGCTTTTGCTTCGTTTTTTCTGTTGCACGTACAGAAAAATAAATCTCAAATCTCTCTCTCTCTCATCGTAGTAGTCCTAGTCGTAGTCGTAGTGTCTAACTGGTGTACTTACCCGTTTGTGAGCCCTGCCAGTGCCGTAAACAGCCATCTTCTCTACCAGCTGGATACTTTTTCAACAGATCGAGGTTTCCACTCATCCTTTTAGGGGCGAAGCTCCTCAAAGCGGCCCCCATTCGTCCCTCGTAGTAGTCATAGTCGTAGTCGTAGTGTGTAACCAGTACACTCACCCGTTTGTGAGCCCTGCCAGTGCCGTAAACAGCCATCTTCTCTACCAGCTGGATACCTTTTCAACCGATCGAGGTTTCACACAACCTTTTAGGGGCGAAGCTCCTTAAAGCGGCACCCGTTCGTTCATCGTAGTGGTTCTAGTCGTAGTCGTATTGTGTAACCAGTGTACTTACCCGTTTTTGAGCCCTGCCAATGCCGTAAACAGCCATCTTCTCTTCAAACCGGATGCCTTTTCAACCGACTGAGGTTTCCACTCGACCTTTTAGGGGCGAAGCTCCTTAAAGCGGCACCCGTTCGTCCCTCGTAGTAGTCCTCGTCATAGTCGAAGTGTGTAACCAGTATACTTTTTGTTTTTGAGCACTACCAGCGCCGTAAAGAGCCATCTTCTCTACCAGCCGGATACCTTTTCAACCGATCGATGTTTCCCCTCAAATTTTTAGGAGCCAAGCTCCTTAATGTGGCACCCGTTCGTTCCCCGTAGTAGCCTTGTCGTAGTCGTAGTGTGCAACTAGTATAATACCCGTTTGTGAGCCCTGCCAGCACCGTAAAGAGCCAGTTTCTCTACCAGCCGTATACCTTTTCAACCGATCGAGGTTTCCCCTCAGACGTTTAGGGGTGAAGCTCCTTAAAGCGGAACCGTTCGTCCCTCGTAGTAGTCCTAGTCATAGTCGTAGTGTGTAACGAGCATACTTACCCGTTTTTGAGCCCTGACAGCGCTGTAAAGAGTCATCTTCTCTACCAGCTGAATTCGTTTTCAAGCGATCGATGCTTCTACTCAACATTTTAGGGGCGAAGCTCCTTCAAGCGGCACCCGTTCATTCATCGTAGAATTCCTAGTCGTAGTCGAAGTGTGCAACTAGTATACTTACCCGTTTTTGAGCCCTGCCAGCGCATTAAAGAGCCATCTTCTCTACCAGCTGGATAACTTTTCAGCCGATCGAGGTTTCTACTCATGCTTTTAGGGGCGAAGCTCCTTGAAGCCACACCCATTCGTTCATCGTAGTAGCCCAAGTCGTAGTCGAAGTGTGTAACCAGTGTTTTTAACCGTTTGTGAGCCCTGCCTGTGCAGTAAAGAGCCACCTTCTCTACAAACCTGATACCTTTTCAACCGATCGAAGTTTAAACTCGACCTTTTAGGGGCGAAGCTCCTTAAAGCGGCGCCCGTTCGTCCCACGTAGTAGTCTTAGTCGTAGTCTTAGTGTGTAACCAGCATACTTACCCGTTTGTGAGCCCTGGCAGCGCCGTAAAGGGTCATCTTCTCTACCAGCGGGATACGTTTTCAGCCCATCGATTATTTACTCAACCTTTTAGGGGTGAAGCTCCTTATAGCGGCACTCGTTCGTTCCTTGTAGTAGGCCTAGTCGTAGTCGTAGTGTGTAACCAGTATACTTTTCGTTTTTGAGCCCTCCCAGCGCCGTAAAGAGCCATCTTCTCTACCAGCCGGATACCTTTTCAACTGATCGATGTTTCCACTCATCTTTTTAGGGGTGAATCTCCTTAAAGCGGGACCCATTCGTTCAACGTAGTAGTTTAAGTCGTAGTCGTAGTGTGTAACCAGTGCTTTTACCCGTTTGTGAGCCCTACCAGTGCCGTAACGAGCCTTCTTCTCTACAAACCGGATACCTTTTCAACCGATCGAAGTTTAAACTCGACCTTTTAGGGGCGAAGCTCCTTAAAGCGGCACCCATTCGTCCCTCGTTGTAGTACTAGTCGTAGTCGTAGTGTAACCAGTATACTTTTTGTTTTTGAGCCCTCCCAGCGCCGGAAAGAGCCATCTTCTCTACCAGCTGGATACCTTTTCAACTTATCGATGTTTCCACTCATCTTTTTAGGGGCGAATCTCCTTAAAGCGGGACCCATTCGTTCAACGTAGTAGTTTAAGTCGTAGTCGTAGTGTGTAACCAGTGCCTTTACCCGTTTCTGAGCCCTACCAGTGCCGTAAGGAGCCATCTTCTCTACAAACCGGATACCTTTTCAACCGATCGAAGTTTAAACTCGACCTTTTAGGGGCGAAGCTCCTTAAAGCGGCGCCCGTTCGTCCCACGTAGTAGTCTTAGTCGTAGTCGTAGTGTGTAACCAGCATACTTACCCGTTTGTGAGCCCTGGCAGCGCCGTAAAGGGTCATCTTCTCTACCAGCGGGATACTTTTTCAGCCCATCGATTATTCACTCCACCATTTAGGGGTGAAGCTCCTTAAAGCGGCACTCGTTCGTTCCTTGTAGTAGGCCTAGTCGTAGTCGTAGTGTGTAACCAGTATACTTTTCGTTTTTGAGCCCTACCAGCGCCGTAAAGAGCCATCTTCTCTACCAGCCGGATACCTTTTCAACCGATCGAGGTTTCCCCTCAGCCTTTTAGGGGCGAAGCTCCTTAAAGCGGCAACCGTTCGTCCCTCGTAGTAGTCCTAGTCATAGTCGTAGGGTGTAACCAGTGTTTTTACTCGTTTGTGAGCTCTGCCAGTGCAGTAAAGACCCATCTTCTCTAAAAACCGGATACCTTTTCAACCATTCGAGGTTTCCCCTCAGCCTTTTAGGGGCGAAGCTCCTTAAAGCGGCAACCGTTCGTTCCTCGTAGTAGTCTAGTCATAGTCGTGGTGTAACCAGTGTACTTACCCGTTTTTGAGCCCTGCCAGCGCCAAAAACAGCCATCTTCCCTACAAACCGGATACCTTTTCAACCGATTGAGGTTTCCACTCGACCTTTTAGGGGCGAAGCTCCTTAAAGCGGCACCCGTTCGTCCCTCGTAGTAGTCCTCGTCATAGTCGTAGTGTGTAACCAGTATTCTTTTTGTTTTTGAGCACTCCCAGCGCCGTAAAGAGCCATCTTCTCAACCAGCCGGATACCTTTTCAACGGATCGATGTTTCCACTCCCATTTTTAAGAGCGAAGCTCCTTAATGTGGCACCCGTTCATTCCTCGTAGTAGCCTTGTCGTAGTCGTAGTGTGCAACTAGTATAATACCCGTTTGTGAGCCCTGCCGGCGCCGTAAAGAGCCATCTTCTCTACCAGCCGGATACTTTTTCAACCGATCGAGGTTTCAACTCAACCTTTTTTTGAGCGAAGCTCCTTATAGCGGCACCGGTTCGTTCTTCATAGTAGTCCTAGTCGTAGTTGTAGTGTGTAACCAGTATACTTACCCGTTTGTGAGCCCTGTCACTGCCGTAAAGAGCCATCTTCTCTACCAGCCGGATATCTTTTCGACCGATCGATGTTTCACTCAACCTTTTAGGGGCGAAGCTCCTTAAAGTTGCACCCGTTCGTTCCTCGTAGTATTCCTACTCATAGTCGAAGTGTGCAACTAGTATACTTTTCGGTTTTCAGCCCTACCAGCACCGTAAAAAGCCATCTTCTCTACCAGCCGGATACCTTTTCAACCGATCGAGGTTTCTACACGACCTCTTAGGAGCGAAGCTCCTTAAAGCGGCCCCCGTTCGTTCCTCGCAGTAGTCCAAGTTGTAGTCGTGTTGTGTAACCAGTATACTTACCCGTTTTTGAGCCCTGACAGCGCCGTAAAGAGCCATCTTCTCTACCAGCCGGATACTTTTTCAACTGATCTAGGTTTCAACTCACCCTTTTCTGGGCGAAGCTCCTTATAGCGGCACTGGTTCGTTCCTCATAGTAGCCCTAGTCGTAGTTGTGGTGTGTAACCAGTATACTTACCCGTTTGTGAGCCCTGCCAGCGCATTAAAGAGCCATCTTCTCTACCAGCTGGATATCTTTTCAACCGATTGAGGTTTCCACTCACCCATTTAGGGGCGAGGCTTCTCAAAGCGGCACCCATTCGTTCATCGTAGTAGTCCTAGTCGTAGTCGTAGTGTCTAACTGGTGTACTTACCCGTTTGTGAGCCCTGCCAGTGCCGTAAACAGCCATCTTCTCTACCAGCTGGATACCTTTTCAACCGATCGAGGTTTCCACTCATCCTTTTAGGGGCGAAGCTCCTTAAAGCGGCACCCATTCGTTCATCGTAGTAGTTTAAGTCGTAGTAGTAGTGCGTAACCAGTGCTTTTACCCGTTTGTGAGCCCTACCAGTGCCGTAAGGAGCCATCTTCCCTACAAACCGGATACCTTTTCAACCGATTGAAGTTTAAACTCGACCTTTTAGGGGCGAAGCTTCTTAAAGCGGCACCCGTTTGTCCCTCGTAGTAGTCTTAGTCGTAGTCGTAGTGTGTAACCAGCGTACTTACCCGTTTTTGAGCCCTGCCAGCGCCGTAAAGGGTCATCTTTTCTACCAGCCGGATACCTTTTCAGCCGATCGACGGTTTTACTCAACCTTTTAGGGGTGAAGCCCCTTAACCCTTTATGGGACAGTGGGAAATTTACAACCCACTTTTTGACTGCAGTTTAAAAGCCGCGCCACACCAAAACCACCGCCGCTGTTTAGCTGAGACTTCTATCGCCATCTGGTGAATGTCTAACCTAACGTTTTTAAACATTATTTTCTACGAAGCTCTAGGGGGCAGCACGATATAACGTTTCATTCGAAGCGTTCCGAATTCGTTTACCGCGCTCTGTTTCGCGGGTATTTTGAGTCGACGTGCACTAAATACACAATGACAAGTAAGTTTGAAAGTTTTATTTCTCGTGTGGGTTTCTATATAGTCACTGTGTTATGTTTTCTGATTTTATTGTCGTATTGGCTACCCGGAAAGTTGTGCAACGTGAGTGACGCAACTCAGAGCTGGCGAAATTTCCTAGGCCTAATTTTCTTCTCGCTTACGTAGGAATTTTAGTGCGCTATTGCATTCTCTTTTCATTCCAGGGAGGTCGCTATCAGTTGAAGAAGCGGTTGAGCTTCAGTTCAGGCTTCCAGATGATCCTCGAGAAAGCGACATCGAGAGTGAACTTGCAGACAGTGAGAATGAAGGTGTGCCTGCGCTGGCTCCGGTCGAGAAAAGTGACTCAGATGACAACGCGCTTGATCAGCCATCCACAAGCACAGGAAAAAGGAGGCGATCATCGTACGTCAGGAAGAAGCCCAAAAAAAGGAAAAGACGCCCGAGAAGTCCTGAGCCAGTCCAATCGGATAACTCTGACAGCCGAGATGTTGCCTCGGAAGGAACCGCTTTGTGGTCTACAGCTCTTCCTGTTCTCAACAATCGCTCTGTGAGTAGCCTGGAACCGCAGTATTCGAGCAAGTTGTCCTCATCTTGTACACCATCCGAGTCATTCAGCCTGTACTTCAATGATGATGTACTTGAAATGATCGTGCTTGAAACAAACCGCTATGCCAGGCAGGAGGCTCGAAGAGGGTGGCACGATCTAACAAAAGGTGAACTGAAAGCCTATTTGGGCACTCTTATTTTGATGAGCGTAAATCCTGCGCACCATCTGTACGTCTACTGGAGTAGCGACAGCTTTTTCAATGTGAAGGAGATATCCAGTGTGATGACATTCAAGAGGTTTCAGGCCATTATGAACTCACTGCACTTTTACGACAATGAGAAGAGAAAAAGTAAAGGTGAAGAGGGTTTTGTTAGACTGGCCAAAATACGACCTCTTGTGGAAACCATGAACAAAAAGTTTCTTCAAGAGTACAAGCCTTCTGGCCACCAGGCAATTAACGAAAGTATGGTGCGTTTCAAAGGATGATCGGCTTTGAAACAGTATGCCCCCATGAAACCAATCAAACGCGGGTACAAGGTATGGTGTAGAGCGGACTCTGTGACTGGCTACCTCTGCGAGTTTCAAATATATGAAGGGAAGTCTGCAGAAAGAGAGGCTGCTCGTACACTTGGAGAACATGTCGTTCTTTCTCTTTGCAACAATGTTGACGAAGACAGTACGCTCTGCTTTGATAACTTCTTCACTACGACCAAGCTCATGGAAGAGCTTTCAGAAAAACAAATTATGGCAGCAGGCACGGTTAGAACAAATAGGAAGGATTTACCTCATGAAATCAAAGTGGACCAGAAATTGAAGAGAGGGGACTATGTTTGGCGATCAAAGGGCCAATTGACGGCGTACCAGTGGCGTGACAACCGAAATGTGACGATGCTGTCAAACTTCCATGATCCATCTGAGGTGGTTGAAGTGAACCGGACGCTTTCTAATGGAGCCAAGGTGGGCGTGACATGCCCCAAAGTAGTCTCTGACTACAATAAGTTCATGGGGGGTGTCGATTCGACCAAAAGCGTAACGCATATATGTGCGACCGTAGGTCGAAAAAGGGTTAGTACCGACTCTTCTATTACCTCTTAGATGCAGCTGTAGTCAACGCTCTCATTCAGCATTGCCACTTCACACCAAACGAATACTTGTGGTTTCGTCTTGCCCTTGGAAGGGAGCTTATCAGCGGTCAGAGCTTCAGGAAAAAGACGGCCATTCCCGCTTTTCAGCACAAGAAGCGTGGACGTCAGTCTGGACAGAAGATGGTGGGCGTTTCTGGAGAAATCAGATTTCACAAAGGTGACCACCACCCTCTGAAGACAACCGGACGTAAACGGTGCAGGTGGTGTTCTACCAAGGCGAAGGAAATTAGGACGGCACTTGTATGCAAAGTCTACAACGTGCCGTTGTGTGCTACATGTTTCCTGCCTTTTCATAACGGAAAGTGAAGGTTTTCATACAGCCAGACGTTGCTGTTTGCAAGAGTGCAATTTTGAATAAAGTTTGTACCCACATTTTTTTTATTGCCAACAGCCATGTCGAATGTGGTTACTGGGACCATATTGTTCTCTGGTGTTCTGAACAACCAGTGGGACATATGCGTCCCACTTTTTTGAGTCCCCTTTGCACTGACGAAACTAAAATTTTATATGTCACATACTGTTGTAGTAACCATCAGTTTTATACAGACAAAATGAATTGATCGTGTTTTTTTAATGTGTCCCATAAAGGGTTAAAGCGGCACCCGTTCGTTCATGTAGTAGGCCTAGTCGTAGTCGTAGTGTGTAACCAGTATACTTTTCATTCTTGAGCCTTCCCAGCGCCGTAAAGAGCCATCTTCTCTACCAGCCGGATACCTTTTCAACCGATCGACGTTTCCCCTCAGCCTTTTAGGGGCGAAGCTCCTTAAAGCGGCAACCGTTCGTCCCTCGTAGTAGTCCTAGTCATAGTCGTAGTGTGTAACCAGTACACTTGCCCGTTTGTGAGCCCTGCCAGTACCATAGAAAGCCATCTTCTCTATAAGCCGGATACCTTTTCAACCGATCGAGGTTTCCCCTCAGCCTTTTAGGGGCGAAGCTCCTTAAAGCGGCAACCTTTCGTCCCTCGTAGTAGTCCTAGTCATAGTCGTAGTGTGTAACCAGTACACTTACGCGTTTGTGAGCCCTGCCAGTGCAATAGAGAGCCATCTTCTCTATAAGCCGGATACCTTTTCTACCGATCGAGGTTTTCACACAACCTTTTAGGGGCGAAGCTCCTTAAAGCGGCACCCGTTCGTTCATCGTAGTGGTTCTAGTCGTAGTCGTAGTGTGTAACCACTGTACTTACCCGTTTTTGAGCCCTGCCAGTGCCGTAAAGAGCCACATTCTCTACCAGCCGGATACCTTTTCAACCGATCGATGTTTCCAATCAAATTTTTAGGAGCGAAGCTCCTTAATGTGGCACCCGTTCGTTCCTCGTAGTAGCCTTGTCGTAGTCATAGTGTGCAACTAGTATAATACCCGTTTGTGAGCCCTGCCAGCGCCGTAAAGAGCCATTTTCTCTACCAGCCGTATACCTTTTTAACCGATCGAGGTTTCCCCTCAGCCTTTTAGGGGCGAAGCTCCTTAAAGCAGCAACCGTTCTTCCCTCGTAGTAGTCCTAGTCATAGTCGAAATGTGTAACCAATACACTTTCCCGTTTGTGAGCCCTGCCAGTGCCATAGAGAGCCATCTTCTCTATAAGCCGGATAACTTTTCAACTGATCGATGTTTTCACACAACCTTTTAGGGGTGAAGCTCCTTATAGCGGCACCTGCTCGTTCCTCGTAGTAGTCCTTGTCCTAGTCGTAGTGTGCAACTAGAATACTTTTCGTTTTTGAGCCCTCCCAGCACCGTAAAGAGCCATTTTCTCTACCAGCCGGATACCTTTTCAACCGATCGAGGTTTCCACACGACCTTTTAGGGTCGGAGCTCCTTAAAGCGGCACCCGTTCGTCCCTCGTAGTAGTATTAGTCGTAGTCGTAGTGGGTAACCAGCATACTTACCCGTCTGTGAGCCCTGCCAGCGCCGTAAAGGTCATCTTCTCTACCAGCCGGATACCTTTTCAACCGATCAAAGTTTCCTCTCGACCTTTCAGGGGCGAAGCTCCTTAAAGCGGCGCCCGTTCGTCCCTCGTAGTAGTATTAGTCGTAGTCGTAGTGTGTAACCAGCATACTTACCCGTCTGTGAGCCCTGCCAGCGCCGTAAAGGGTCATCTTCTCTACCAGCCGGATACCTTTTAAACCGATCGATGTTTCCACTCAACCTTTTAGGGGCGAATATCTTTAAAGCGGCACCTGTTCGTCCCTCGTAGTAGTTCTAGTCGTAGTCGTAGTCTGTAACCAGTACAGTTACGCGTTTGTGAGCCCTGCAAGTGCCGTAAAGAGCCATCGTCTCTACTAGCCGGATACCCTTTCAACCGATCGATATTTCCACTAAACCTTTTAGGGGCAAAGCTCCTTAAAATGGCACCCGTTCGTTCGTTGCAATAGTCCCAGTCGTAATCGTAGTGTGTAACCAGTATACTTACCCGTTTGTGAGCCCGGCCAGCGCCGTAAAGAGCCATCTTCTCTACCAGCCGGTTACCTTTTCAACCGATCGAGGTTTCTACTCGACCTTTTAGGGGCGAGGCTCCTTAAAGTGGCACCCGTTCGTCCCTCGTAGTATTCCTAGTCGTAGTCGTAGTGTGTAACCAGCCTACTTACCCGTTTGTGAGCCCTGCCAGCGCCGTAAGAGTAATCTTCTCTACCAGCTGGATTTGTTTTCAACCGATCGATGCTTCTACTCAACATTTTAGGGGCGAAGCTCCTTCAAGCGGCACCCGTTCATTCCTCGTAGAATTCCTAGTCGTAGTCGAAGTGTGCAACTAGTATACTTACCCGTTTGTGAGCCCTGCCAGCGCTATAAATAGCCATATTCTCTACCAGCCGGATAACTTTCAACCGATCGAGGTTTCTACTCATCCTTTTAGGGGCGAAGCTCCTTAAAGCGGCACCCATTCGTTCATCGTAGTAGTCCAAGTCGTAGTCGAAGTGTGTAACCAGTGTTTTTACCCGTTTGTGAGCCCTGCCAGTGGACGAAAGAGCCATCTTCTCTACAAACCAGATACCTTTTCAACCAATCGAGGTTTCCACTCATCCTTTTAGGGGCGAAGCTCCTTAAATCGGCACCCATTCTTTCATCGTAGTAGACCTATTCGTAGTCGTAGTTTGTAACCAGTACACTCACCCGTTTGATAGCCCTGCCAGTGCCATAAAGAGCCATCTTCTCTACCAGCCAGATATCTTTTCAATCGATCGAGGTTTCCACTCATCCTTTTAGGGGCGAAGCTCCTTAAAGCGGCACCCATTCGTTCATCGTAGTAGTCCTCGTCGAAGTCGTAGTGTGTAACCAGCATACTTACCCGTTTGTGAGCCCTGCCATCGCCGTAAAGAGCCATCTTCTCTACCAGCCGGATACCTTTTCAACCGATCGAGGTTTCCCCTCAGCCTTTTAGGGGCGAAGCTCCTTAAAGCGGCAACCGTTCGTCCCTCGTAGTAGTCCTAGTCATAGTCGTAGGGTGTAACCAGTGTTTTTACTCGTTTGTAAGCTCTGCCAGTGCAGTAAAGAGCCATCTTCTCTAAAAACCGGATACCTTTTCAACCATTCGAGGTTTCCCCTCAGCCTTTTAGGGGCGAAGCTCCTTAAAGCGGCAACCGTTCGTTCCTCGTAGTAGTCCTAGTCATAGTCGTGGTGTAACCAGTGTACTTACCCGTTTTTGAGCCCTGCCAGCGCCGTAAACAGCCATCTTCCCTACAAACCGGATACCTTTTCAACCGATTGAGGTTTCCACTCGACCTTTTAGGGGCGAAGCTCCTTAAAGCGGCACCCGTTCGTCCCTCGTAGTAGTCCTCGTCATAGTCGTAGTGTGTAACCAGTATTCTTTTTGTTTTTGAGCACTCCCAGCGCCGTAAACAGCCATCTTCTCTACCAGCCGGATACCTTTTCAACGCATCGATGTTTCCACTCCCATTTTTAAGAGCGAAGCTCCTTAATGTGGCACCCGTTCATTCCTCGTAGTAGCCTTGTCGTAGTCGTAGTGTGCAATTAGTATAATACCCGTTTGTGAGCCCTGCCGGCGCCGTAAAGAGCCATCTTCTCTACCAGCCGGATACTTTTTCAACCGATCGAGGTTTCAACTCAACCTTTTTTGGGCGAAGCTCCTTATAGCGGCACCGGTTCGTTCTTTATAGTAGTCCTAGTCGTAGTTGTAGTGTGTAACCAGTATACTTAACCGTTTGTGAGCCCTGTCACTGCCGTAAAGAGCCATCTCCTCTACCAGCCGGATACCTTTTCGACCGATCGATGTTTCACTCAACCTTTTAGGGGCGAAGCTCCTTAAAGTTGCACCCGTTCGTTCATCGTAGTAGTCCTAGTCGTAGTCGTAGTGTCGAACTGGTGTACTTACCCGTTTGTGAGCCCTGCCAGTGCCGTAAACAGCCATCTTCTCTACCAGCTGGATACCTTTTCAACCGATCGAGGTTTCCACTCATTCTTTTAGGGGCGAAGCTCCTTAAAGCGGCACCCATTCGTTCATCGTAGTAGTTTAAGTCATCATCATCATCATCATTATCATCAGTGTTTATTCAATCAACGTAATACAAAAACATGGTTACAAAAGTATTTGGACCATTAGCCTGTGTGGCTAGTCAGTGGTCCAATCTATTACATGATTAATTTATTACATGTCAGGAGCAGAGGTGCAGTTAATATGATTATGAATCTATACACAAATTCAATGACAGGGTAGCTTTTAAGGTATACTTTATCGAATTAAATACACATGACAATAAATGCTAAATTGCTGCAAATACTTTAGTACACAAGTGATAAAGAACTAAAGGCATACATTGTAACAATACAGAAGATAGTGATACCACAAAATATTTAGCACAATTTGTGCACAAAATTAACTGCGTTGAAGAAATCAATACAATTGAACTCACTTCAGAACTAGAAACAAAAAGAAGGAAAGAAAAAGAACTATGCCAGATAAGTCTTAAAAAAGGGTGGACGTGAGCTTAACTTTGGTTAAGAACATGAAAAACTTACAAAATGCATTTTACAAGTGAATTTAAAGTTGCGGGCAAGTTTAATTTCAAGTGGAATTGTGTTCCAGATTTTAGCACCAGTGAATTGTATTAACCGTTCGCCATATACATTCCTACAAGTAGGGAGGTTGAAGTTGCCGTTGCCTGCATGCCTTGTGTTCCGGGTCGGTGTAGAAAACGCACTCACAGGTAGTGGAAAATTGGTGTTAATGATAGAATTTATCAACACCGCGGTTTTATAATTTCGCTGAGACGTGAAAGGCAGTATCTGAGTAGATGAAAACAAATCTGAGCTTGGGCAACAAGAGGACGATGCCGTAATAATTCTTAAGGCGCGTTTTTGCAATCGTATGATCGGTGCTATATACGTTAGATAAGTAAAGCCCCATATTTCGCTACAATAACTGAGTTGAGAGTGAAATATAGAGAAGTATAATGATCGTAGCACGTTATATGGAAAGTAACATTTGGCTTTAATGAGCGTGAAGCATGCGAAAGCAAGCTTTTTGGATATGTAATTAACCTCATCTTTCCAATTCAGGTTTTCATCTATTAGAACCCCCAAGTATTTAAACGCGGAAACGCGCTCAATGGGCGCGTCGTTAATTTCTAAGTCCAGCTGACTATAATCGAGGTTTTTTCTTCTGGAATGAAATATGATATATTTAGTTTTGGCTACATTTAATGCGAGCTTGTTGCGGGCGAACCATGCGGAAATCTGTGCCAACTCTGCCGTGATTTCTTCTTTTAGCGTGCACAGAGAGTTACCTCGAAAAAGCAATGCAGTGTCATCAGCGTACATTATGGTTTTGCGTGAAAGAGCAGATGGTAGGTCATTTATGTATAGTGAAAACAACATAGGACCTAGCACGGTTCCCTGGGGTATTCCACATGTTATTTTTCTAAATCCTGAAGATATACGGTCAAACACGACGCATTGTTTTCTATCTGCCAGATAACTAGAAAATAACCGAAGTGTCTTCTCGGTGAAGCCATAATAAGATTCTAATTTCTTTAATAAAATGGAATGCGAAACAGTATCGAATGCTTTTTTTATATCCAAGAAAACGCTGACGGCAATTTCGTTATCATGAAGTACTGAGTTGACGAACTGTGCTAGTGTAAAAACAGCTGTGCTCGTTGACCTATTTGTGATAAAACCATGTTGTTCAGGGCAGATTATGTCGTTTGAGCTTAGAAATCGACAGAGACGGGACCTAATTACCTTTTCAAAAAGCGTGTTAACAATGCTGAGCACCGAGATGGGACGGTAACTGCTCGGATTTTCTCGATCCCCGGATTTGTAAATAGGTACGACTCTCGCTATCTTTAGGATATTTGGGTAAGTTCCATTTTGCAGGCAGTTATTCATGATGCAGGAAAGAGGCTCCGAAAGAAGGTCTACATTTACCTTCAGTAGTTTTGTAGTAATCCCATCATGACCAACGGCTTTATTGCATGGGAGTTTTAGGATTTCTGACCTAATTTTCTCAGTGGTTACGCTTGCAAGCTGAAAGTCTTCCTCAAATATTTTGTTTTGGCAAGAATGTAGAGGATCTGCTTGAGATTGAGCAGGAAAGTTGTTACCAACATTGGTAAAAAAATTATTGAAGTTATCAGCGGTATTTGATGTAGGATTATCCGGAGCAATGCGCTTATTTTCGCCTATTCCCGTAACTTCACGCACTAGCTTCCATATCTGCTTGATGTCACCGCTCTGTTGGACTATTTTAGCACTGTAATACTGCTTCTTGGCTTTCCTTAACATCCCGACTGATTTGTTTCTGAAGTGTTTAAACTGCTTTTCATAGTATTCATTTGTTTTGTTTTGTTTCCATCTAGTTAAGTATGTATCTTTTTTCTTTATAACATTCAGTATGTCCCGCGTCACCCAAGGACATATTGCTTCCTTGTGTCTTCGGCCTGTGTATTCTTGGGTTGATTGGCTAATTGCCTCCATTATATGGCAAATAAAGTTTTCCCATTCAGTGTGAACATTACTGTGGTACAAGGCTTCAAAATCCGTACGCTCAAGTAATTTGCGCACTACAGCGTAGTTTGTCCGCTTAACTCGTTTTGAGTTATGGCATGGAGGTCCTAAATTAGCATTAGGCACAAACAGAAAAGTGGGGCAGTGATCAGCAATAGTAACGTCATACACTCCGGCGAAAACACTCATATCAGTTCCACAAATAATATGATCAATAAGTGAGGAACAGTTATCACTTATTCGTGTAGGGGCATTAATAACGTTCATTAGATGATATGACTGGAGCATCAATACATAGTCAGGGTATTCACCTTTAAGTAGATCGACGTTAAAATCACCACATATAACCAATGGGTGGTTGTAGGCTATCAAAGGGTCTAAGACAGTTTCCATAGTAGAAATGAATGCTGCTAC
Source organism: Rhipicephalus microplus (assembly GCF_043290135.1). NCBI lineage: Eukaryota > Metazoa > Arthropoda > Arachnida > Ixodida > Ixodidae > Rhipicephalus > Rhipicephalus microplus. Next base: position 1,193,826 of record NW_027464628.1, read on the forward strand.
AGACGAGCTAGGTGGACGATAAACAGCTCCGAGTATAACGCAACATTTCAAATGCACAAACAAGGCTTCACATTCAGGTTGGCTAGTAGAGTGGTTAGGCATGCACTGGTAATAGATGCTTTTTTTAAGGAACAGAGCAACGCCCCCACCTCGCGAACTGCTCTTCCTAGGTAGCGATAATAATGTGTATCCTGGAACATGCGCAGATTCTCCATCTTTCAACCAGGTTTCAGTAAGAGCGATAACGTCGTATACAAATGAATGACGCGACAAATGAGCGCAGAATTGGTCTAAGTTTCTTCGCGCACTTCGAATATTGCAATGAACAACAGACAAGTTTTCGCACTCATGCCAAGCTTGGTCGATACTTGAAAAATCAAACATCATTGCTCAGGAAATTTGCGATAGATCTTCTGCGCATGTTATGTGCAATACTCGCGAATTTTCTGTCTTTCTCATGAGAATTTTTCCGCCGGATACCCAAGTGAATTTCCAGTTATTTTCGCGCTTCGCCTTTAATGCCTTGCCCAGCAGTACCTTGTTAGCTGGACATAGGTGGTCATTAATATAGAGCGGGGTGGAACCTTCAAAGCCTATGATTGCAGTGGTCAATCTTTGCTTCTTCGTGGCATTCATGAACTTATCTCTGGGGATGCGGGAGATGAACTTAGCAATGATGTTCGATTGTGACTTTTCCCTGGTTGGAACACGATGTACAACCTCGAGATCAGATTCATTTATATCCACTTTCAAATAGGTTGATATGCTCTTGATCACTGCTACAAGGTTCTCTTTTTCTTGCACGGGGACACCTTTAATTTCCACATTGTTACGTCGGCTGTACTGTTGTAGCTCTGTTAGCTCTTTTCTTGTTTCCTTTAGCTCAGTCGTGAGCCTGCTGAAGTCATTCTTGATTGCCCTGTTTTTCGTTCTGACGATTGCAATTTCATTTTTCAAGTCACTGATTTCTGATTTAAATTCCTCCAATTGCTTAATAATGAATTCCATTGCTTCTTTGAGGGGTTTGAGCTCTTTTTCAATTAGCTTAGGCAGCTCTTTCTTTAGTGCAGCATGCTTATGCTCAATTGACTGTCTTATCGGTTGTATCACCACTTCAATTATTGCCTTTAAATCTTCCTTCAGTTGGTCATTTTTAGCATCAAGTCGAGCACTCAAGTCCGCTAGTGCTACGTTAAGTTCCTTGACGGTTGTGGGAGTTTTGTTACTCATATCTCTGGCAGCAAAAAAAACGCGGAGCAGTCCAGGCAACACTAATTCTTAGGTTTTAGGCGTGAAACAAACGTAGCTTGTACGCACCTGCAGATACAGAAGAGACGATTAGTTGTTGCGCGACCCAGCGGCTGCCTGGACTGCTCCGAACAAAATGCCGGCTTTCTTTCGATGGACTGGCTTTATAGCCCATCTATGACGTCGACCACGGCAAGGGACGCAGGCGCAGTCGATTCGGTCATCGAGGGCGTATACTTTTAGCTGCTCCGTTTTCAGAACCAGCAGATTCCACCGGTCCGCGAAGCAGCACACTCGTTGAAAAGCCCAGATTGCGGTCAACTCCGATGTGCTGAACCAGTAGCGGTAGATACCGTTGTGCTGCAGATACAGAAGAGACGATTAGTTGTTGCGCGACCCAGCGGCTGCCTGGACTGCTCCGAACAAAAAAGTCGTAGTAGTAGTGCGTAACCAGTGCTTTTACCCGTTTGTGAGCCCTACCAGTGCCGTAAGGAGCCATCTTCCCTACAAACCGGATACCTTTTCAACCGATTGAAGTTTAAACTCGACCTTTTAGGGGCGAAGCTCCTTAAAGCGGCACCCGTTCGTCCCTCGTAGTAGTCTTAGTCGTAGTCGTAGTGTGTAACCAGCATACTTACCCGTTTTTGAGCCCTGCCAGCGCCGTAAAGGGTCATCTTTTCTACCAGCCGGATACCTTTTCAGCCGATCGACGGTTTTACTCAACCTTTTAGGGGTGAAGCTCCTTAACCCTTTATGGGACAGTGGGACATTTACAACCCACTTTTTGACTGCAGTTTAAAAGCCGCGCCACACCAAAACCACCGCCGCTGTTTAGCTGAGACTTCTATCGCCATCTGGTGAGTGTCTAACCTAACGTTTTGAAACATTATTTTCTACGAAGCTCTAGGGGGCAGCACGATATAACGTTTCATTCGAAGCGTTCCGAATTCGTTTACCGCGCTCTGTTTCGCGGGTATTTTGAGTCGACGTGCACTAAATACACAATGACAAGTAAGTGTGAAAGTTTTATTTCTCGTGTGGGTTTCTATATAGTCACTGTGTTATGTTTTCTGATTTTATTGTCGTACTGGCTACCCGGAAAGTTGTGCAACGTGAGTGACGCAACTCAGAGCTGGCGAAATTTCCTAGGCCTAATTTTCTTCTCGCTTACGTCGGAATTTTAGCGCGCTATTGCATTCTCTTTTCATTCCAGGGAGGTCGCTATCAGTTGAAGAAGCGGTTGAGCTTCTGTTCAGGCTTCCAGATGATCCTCGAGAAAGCGACATCGAGAGTGAACTTGCAGACAGTGAGAATGAAGGTGTGCCTGCGCTGGCTCCGGTCGAGAAAAGTGACTCAGATGACAACGCGCTTGATCAGCCATCCACAAGCACAGGAAAAAGGAGGCAATCATCGTACGTCAGGAAGAAGCCCAAAAAAAGTAAAAGACGCCCGAGAAGTCCTGAGCCAGTCCAATCGGATAACTCTGACAGCCGAGATGTTGCCTCGGAAGGAACCGATTTGTGGTCTACAGCTCTTCCTGTTCTCAACAATCGCTCTGTGAGTAGCCTGGAACCGCAGTATTCGAGCAAGTTGCCCTCATCTTGTACACCATCCGAGTCATTCAGCCTGTACTTCAATGATGATGTACTTGAAATGATCGTGCTTGAAACAAACCGCTATGCCAGGCAGGAGGCTCGAAGAGGGTGGCACGATCTAACAAAAGGTGAACTGAAAGCCTATTTGGGCACTCTTATTTTGATGAGCGTAAATCCTGCGCACCATCTGTACGTCTACTGGAGTAGCGACAGCTTTTTCAATATGAAGGAGATATCCAGTGTGATGACATTCAAGAGGTTTCAGGCCATTATGAACTCACTGCACTTTTACGACAATGAGAAAAGAAAAAGTAAAGGTGAAGAGGGTTTTGTTAGACTGGCCAAAATACGACCTCTTGTGGAAACCTTGAACAAAAAGTTTCTTCAAGAGTACAAGCCTTCTGGCCACCAGGCAATTGACGAAAGTATGGTGCGTTTCAAAGGATGATCGGCTTTGAAACAGTATGCCCCCATGAAACCAATCAAACGCGGGTACAAGGTATGGTGTAGAGCGGACTCTGTGACTGGCTACCTCTGCGAGCTTCAAATATATGAAGGGAAGTCTGCAGAAACAGAGGCTGCTCGTACACTTGGAGAACATGTCGTTTTTTCTCTTTGCAACAATGTTGACGAAGACAGTACGCTCTGCTTTGATAACTTCTTCACTACGACCAAGCTCATGGAAGAGCTTTCAGAAAAACAAATTATGGCAGCAGGCACGGTTAGAACAAATAGGAAGGATTTACCTCATGAAATCAAAGTGGACCAGAAATTGAAGAGAGGGGACTATGTTTGGCGATCAAAGGGCCAATTGACGGCGTACCAGTGGCGTGACAACCGAAATGTGACGATGCTGTCAAACTTCCATGATCCATCTGAGGTGGTTGAAGTGAACCGGACGCTTTCTAATGGAGCCAAGGTGGGCGTGACATGCCCCAAAGTAGTGTCTGACTACAATAAGTTCATGGGGGGTGTCGACCGATTCGACCAAAAGCGTAACGCATATATGTGCGACCGTAGGTCGAAAAAGGGTTGGTACAGACTCTTCTATTACCTCATAGATGCAGCTGTAGTCAAAGCTTTCATTCAGCATTGCCACTTCAAACCAAACGAATACTTGTGGTTACGTCTTGCCCTTGGAAGGGAGCTTATCAGCGGTCAGATCTTCAGGAAAAAGACGGCCATTCCCGCTTTTCAGCACAAGAAGCGTGGACGTCAGTCTGGACAGAAGATGGTGGGCGTTTCTGGAGAAATAAGATTTCACAAAGGTGACCACCACCCTGTGAAGACAACCGGACGTAAACGGTGCAGGTGGTGTTCTACCAAGGCGAAGGAAATTAGGACGGCACTTGTATGCAAAGTCTACAACGTGCCGTTGTGTGCTACATGTTTCCTGCCTTTTCATAACGGAAAGTGAAGGTTTTCATACAGCCAGACGTTGCTGTTTGCAAGAGTGCAATTTTGAATAAATTTAGTACCCACATTTTTTTTATTGCCAACAGCCATGTCGAATGTGGTTACTGGGACCATATTGTTCTCTGGTGTTCTGAACAACCAGTGGGACATATGCGTCCCACTTTTTTTGAGTCCCCTTTGCACTGAAGAAACTAAAATTTTATATGTCACATAGTGTTGTAGTAACCATCAGTTTTATACAGACAAAATGAATTGATCGTGTTTTTTTAATGTGTCCCATAAAGGGTTAAAGCGGCACCCGTTCGTTCATGTAGTAGGCCTAGTCGTAGTCGTAGTGTGTAACCAGTATACTTTTCATTCTTGAGCCTTTCCAGCGCCGTAAAGAGCCATCTTCTCTACCAGCCGGATACCTTTTCAACCGATCGAGGTTTCCCCTCAGCCTTTTAGGGGCGAAGCTCCTTAAATCGGTACCCGTTCGTCCCTCGTAGAAGTCCTACTCATAGTCGTAGTGTGTAACCAGTACACTTACCCGTTTGTGAGACCTGCCAGTACCATAGAGAGCCATCTTCTCTATAAGCCGGATACCTTTTCAACCGATCGAGGTTTCCCCTCAGCCTTTTAGGGGCGAAGCTCCTTAAAGCGGCAACCTTTCGTCCCTCGTAGTAGTCCTAGTCATAGTCGTAGTGTGTAACCAGTACACTTACGCGTTTGTGAGCCCTGCCAGTGTAATAGAGAGCCATCTTCTCTATAAGCCGGATACCTTTTCTACCGATCGAGGTTTTCACACAACCTTTTAGGGGCGAAGCTCCTTAAAGCGGCACCCGTTCGTTCATCGTAGTGGTTCTAGTCGTAGTCGTAGTGTGTAACCACTGTACTTACCCGTTTTTGAGCCCTGCCAGTGCCGTAAAGAGCCACATTCTCTACCAGCCGGATACCTTTTCAACCGATCGATGATTCCAATCAAATGTTTAGGAGCGAAGCTCCTTAATGTGGCACCCGTTCGTTCCTCGTAGTAGCCTTGTCGTAGTCGTAGTGTGCAACTAGTATAATACCCGTTTGTGAGTCCTGCCAGCGCCGTAAAGAGCCATTTTCTCTACCAGCCGTATACCTTTTCAACCGATCGAGGTTTCCCCTCAGCCTTTTAGGGGCGAAGCTCCTTAAAGCGGCAACCGTTCGTCCCTCGTAGTAGTCCTAGTCATAGTCGAAATGTGTAACCAATACACTTACCCGTTTGTGAGCCCTGCCAGTGCCATAGAGAGCCATCTTCTCTATAAGCCGGATAACTTTTCAACTGATCGATGTTTTCACACAACCTTTTAGGGGTGAAGCTCCTTAAAGCGGCACCTGTTCGTTCCTCGTAGTAGTCCTTGTCCTAGTCGTAGTGTGCAACTAGAATACTTTTCGTTTTTGAGCCCTCCCAGCACCGTAAAGAGCCATTTTCTCTACCAGCCGGATACCTTTTCAACCGATCGAGGTTTCCACACGACCTTTTAGGGTCGGAGCTCCTTAAAGCGGCACCCGTTCGTCCCTCATAGTAGTATTAGTCGTAGTCGTAGTGTGTAACCAGCATACTTACCCGCCTGTGAGCCCTGCCAGCGCCGTAAAGGTCATCTTCTCTACCAGCCGGATACTTTTTCAACTGATCTAGGTTTCAACTCAACCTTTTCTGGGCGAATCTCCTTATAGCGGCACTGGTTCGTTCCTCATAGTAGCCCTAGTGGTAGTTGTGGTGTGTAACCAGTATACTTACCCGTTTGTGAGCCCTGCCAGCGCATTAAAGAGCCATCTTCTCTACCAGCCGGATATCTTTTCAACCGATTGAGGTTTTCACTCATCCATTTAGGGGCGAAGCTTCTCAAAGCGGCACCCATTCGTTCATCGTAGTAGTCCTAGTCGTAGTCGTAGTGTCTAACTGGTGTACTTACCCGTTTGTGAGCCCTGCCAGTGCCGTAAACAGCCATCTTCTCTACCAGCTGGATACCTTTTCAACCGATCGAGGTTTCCACTCATCCTTTTAGGGGCGAAGCTCCTTAAAGCGGCACCCATTCGTTCATCGTAGTAGTTTAAGTCGTAGTAGTAGTGCGTAACCAGTGCTTTTACCCGTTTGTGAGCCCTACCAGTGCCGTAAGGAGCCATCTTCCCTACAAACCGGATACCTTTTCAACCGATTGAAGTTTAAACTCGACCTTTTAGGGGCGAAGCTCCATAAAGCGGCACCCCTTCGTTTTCGTAGTAGTCTTAGTCGTAGTCGTAGTGTGTAACCAGCATACTTACCCGTTTTTGAGCCCTGCCAGCGCCGTAAAGGGTCATTTTTTCTACCAGCCGGATACCTTTTCAACCGATCGAGGTTTCCACACAACCGTTTAAGGGCGAAGCTCCTTAAAGCGGCACCCGTTCGTTCATCGTATTGGTTCTAGTCGTAGTCGTAGTTTGTAACCAGTGCACTTACCCGTTTTTGAGCCCTGCCAGTGCCGTAAACAGCCATCTTCCCTACAAACCAGATACCTTTTCAACCGATTGAGGTTTCCACTCGACCTTTTAGGGGTGAAGCCATTAAAGCGGCAACCGTTCATCCCTCGTAGTAGTCCTAGTCATAGTCGTAGTGTGTAACCAGTATACTTTTTGTTTTTGAGCACTCCCAGCGCCGTAAAGAGCCATCTTCTCTGCCAGCCGGATACCTTTTCAACCGATCGAGGTTTTCCCTCACCCTTTTAGGGGTGAAGGTTCCTAAAGCGGCAACCGTTCGTTCATCGTAGTAGTCCTAGTCATAGTCGTAGTGTGTAACCAGTACACTTACCCGTTTCTGAGCCCTGCCAGTGCCATAAAAAGCCATCTTCTCTACAAACCGGATACCTTTTCAACCGATCGAGGTTTCCACTCGACCTTTTAGGGGCGAGGCTCCTTAAAGCGGCACCAGTTCGTCCCTCGTAATAGTCCTAGTCGTAGTCGTAGTGTGTAACCAGCATACTTACCCATTTGTGAGCCCTGCCAGCGCCGTAAAGAGTCATCTTCCCTAAAACCGGATACCTTTTCAACCGATTGAATTTTAAACTCGACCTTTTAGGGGCAAAGCTCCTTAAAGCGGCACCCGTTCGTCCCTCGTAGTAGTCTTTGTCGTAGTCGTAGTGTGTAACCAGCATACTTACCCGTTTGTGAGCCCTGCCAGTGCCGTAAAGAGTCATCTTCTCTACCAGCCGGATACCTTTTCAGCCGATCGATGTTTTTACTTAACCTTTTAGGGGTGAAGCTCCTTAAAGCGGCACCCGTTCATTCCTTGTAGTAAGCTTAGTCGTAGTCGTAGTGTGTAACCAGTATACTTTTCGTTTTTGAGCCCTCCCAGCGCCGTTAAGAGCCACCTTCTCTACCAGCCGGATACCTTTTCAACCGATCGAGGTTTCCCCTCAGCCTTTTAGGGGCGAAGCTCCTTAAAGCGGCAACCGTTCGTCCCTCGTAGTAGTCCTAGTCATAGTCGTAGTGTGTAATCAGTACACTTACCCGTTTGTGAGCCCTGCCAGTGCCATACAGAGCCATCTTCTCTGTAAGCCGGACACCTTTTCAACCGATCGAGGTTTCCCCTCAGCCTTTTAGGGGCGAAGCTCGTTAAAGCGGCAACCGTTCGTCCCTCGTAGTAGTCCTAATCATAGTCGTAGTGTGTAACCAGCATACTTACCCGTTTTTGAGCCCTGACAGCGCCGTAAAGAATCATCTTCTCTACCAGATGGATACCTTTTCAACCGATCGATGTTTTCACACAACCTTTTAGGGGCGAAGCTCCTTAAAGCGGAACCTGTTCGTTCCTCCTAGTAGTCCTATTCCTAGTCGTAGTGTGTAACCAGTATACTTTTCGTTTTTGAGCCCTCCCAGTGCCGTAAAGAGCCATCTTCTCTACCAGCCGGATACTTTTTCAACCGATTGATGTTTCTACTCAACCTTTTAGGGGCGAAGCTCCTTAAAGTTGCACCCGTTTGTTCCTCGTAGTATTCCTACTCATAGTCGAAGTGTGCAACTAGTATACTTTTCGTTTTTGAGCCCTCCCAGCACCGTAAAGAGCCATCTTCTCTACAAGCCGGATACTTTTTCAACCGATCGATGTTTTCACTCAACCTTTTAGGGGCGAAGCTCCTTAAAGCAGCACCCGTTCATTCCTCGTAGAATTCCTAGTCGTAGTCGAAGTGTGCAACTAGTATACTTACCCGTTTGTGAGCCCTGCCAGCGCATTAAAGAGCCATCTTCTCTACCAGCTGGATAACTTTTAAGCCGATCGAGGTTTCTACTCATCCTTTTATGGGCGAAGCTCCTTAAAGCGGCACCCATTCGTTCATCGTAGTATTTTAAGTTGTAGTCGTAGTGTCTAACTAGTGTACTTACCCGTTCGTGAGCCCTGCCAGTGCCGTAAACAGCCCTCTTCTCTACCAGCTGGATACCTTTTCAACCGATCGAGGTTTCCCCTCATCCTTTTAGGGGCAAAGCTTCTTAAAGCGGCACACGTTCGTTCATCGTAATAGACCTATTCGTAGTCGTTATTTGTAACCAGTACACTCAACCGTTTGATAGCCCTGCCAGTGCCAAAAAGAACCATCTTCTCTACCAGCCGGATTTCTTTTCAACCGATCGAGGTTTCCACTCATCCATTTAGGGGCAAAGCTTCTTAAAGCGGCTCCCATTCGTTCATCGTAGTAGTTTAAGTCGTAGTAGTAGTGCGTAACCAGTGCTTTTACCCGTTTGTGAGCCCTACCAGTGCCGTAAGGAGCCATCTTCCCTACAAACCGGATACCTTTTCAACCGATTGAAGTTTAAACTCGACCTTTTAGGGGCGAAGCTCCTTAAAGCGGCACCCGTTCGTCCCTCGTAGTAGTCTTAGTCGTAGTCGTAGTGTGTAACCAGCATACTTACCCGTTTTTGAGCCCTGCCAGCGCCGTAAAGGGTCATTTTTTCTACCAGCCGGATACCTTTTCCGCCGATCGACGGTTTTACTCAACCTTTTAGGGGTGAAGCTCCTTAACCCTTTATGGGACAGTGGGACATTTACAACCCACTTTTTGACTGCAGTTTAAAAGCCGCGCCACACCAAAACCACCGCCGCTGTTTAGCTGAGACTTCTATCGCCATCTCGTGAGTGTCTAACCAAACTTTTTAAACATTATTTTCTACGAAGCTCTAGGGGGCAGCACGATATAACGTTTCATTCGAAGCGTTCCGAATTCGTTTACCGCGCTCTGTTTCGCGGGTATTTTGAGTCGACGTGCACTAAATACACAATGACAAGTAAGTGTGAAAGTTTTATTTCTCGTGTGGGTTTCTATATAGTCACTGTGTTATGTTTTCTGATTTTATTGTCGTACTGGCTACCCGGAAAGTTGTGCAACGTGAGTGACGCAACTCAGAGCTGGCGAAATTTCCTAGGCCTAATTTTCTTCTCGCTTACGTCCGAATTTTAGCGCGCTATTGCATTCTCTTTTCATTCCAGGGAGGTCACTATCAGTTGAAGAAGCGGTTGAGCTTCAGTTCAGGCTTCCAGATGATCCTCGAGAAAGCGACATCGAGAGTGAACTTGCAGACAGTGAGAATGAAGGTGTGCCTGCGCTGGCTCCGGTCGAGAAAAGTGACTCAGATGACAACGCGCTTGATCAGCCATCCACAAGCACAGGAAAAAGGAGGCGATCATCGTACGTCAGGAAGAAGCCCAAAAAAAGGAAAAGACGCCCGAGAAGTCCTGAGCCAGTCCAATCGGATAACTCTGACAGCCGAGATGTTGCCTCGGAAGGAACCGCTTTGTGGTCTACAGCTCTTCCTGTTCTCAACAATCGCTCTGTGAGTAGCCTGGAACCGCAGTATTCGAGCAAGTTGTCCTCATCTTGTACACCATCCGAGTCATTCAGCCTGTACTTCAATGATGATGTACTTGAAATGATCGTGCTTGAAACAAACCGCTATGCCAGGCAGGAGGCTCGAAGAGGGTGGCACGATCTAACAAAAGGTGAACTGAAAGCCTATTTGGGCACTCTTATTTTGATGAGCGTAAATCCTGCGCACCATCTGTACGTCTACTGGAGTAGCGACAGCTTTTTCAATGTGAAGGAGATATCCAGTGTGATGACATTCAAGAGGTTTCAGGCCATTATGAACTCACTGTACTTTTACGACAATGAGAAGAGAAAAAGTAAAGGTGAAGAGGGTTTTGTTAGACTGGCCAAAATACGACCTCTTGTGGACACCTTGAACAAAAAGTTTCTTCAAGAGTACAAGCCTTCTGGCCACCAGGCAATTGACGAAAGTATGGTGCGTTTCAAAGGATGATCGGCTTTGAAACAGTATGCCCCCATGAAACCAATCAAACGCGGGTACAAGTTATGGTGTAGAGCGGACTCTGTGACTGGCTACCTCTGCGAGTTTCAAATATATGAAGGGAAGTCTGCAGAAAGAGAGGCTGCTCGTACACTTGGAGAACATGTCGTTCTTTTTCTTTGCAACAATGTTGACGAAGACAGTACGCTCTGCTTTGATAACTTCTTCACTACGACCAAGCTCATGGAAGAGCTTTCAGAAAAACAAATTATGGCAGCAGGCACGGTTAGAACAAATAGGAAGGATTTACCTCATGAAATCAAAGTGGACCAGAAATTGAAGAGAGGGGACTATGTTTGGCGATCAAAGGGCCAATTGACGGCGTACCAGTGGCGTGACAACCGAAATGTGACGATGCTGTCAAACTTCCATGATCCATCTGAGGTGGTTGAAGTGAACCGGATGCTTTCTAATGGAGCCAAGGTGGGCGTGACATGCCCCAAAGTAGTCTCTGACTACAGTAAGTTCATGGGGGGTGTCGACCGATTCGACCAAAAGCGTAACGCATATATGTTCGACCGTAGGTCGAAAAAGGGTTGGTACAGACTCTTCTATTACCTCTTAGATGCAGCTGTAGTCAACGCTTTCATTCAGCATTGCCACTTCACACCAAACGAATACTTGTGGTTTCGTCTTGCCCTTGGAAGGGAGCTTATCAGCGGTCAGAGCTTCAGGAAAAAGACGGCCATTCCCGCGTTTCAGCACAAGAAGCGTGGACGTCAGTCTGGACAGAAGATGGTGGGCGTTTCTGGAGAAATCAGATTTCACAAAGGTGACCACCACCCTCTGAAGACAACCGGACGTAAACGGTGCAGGTGGTGTTCTACCAAGGCGAAGGAAATTAGGACGGCACTTGTATGCAAAGTCTACAACGTGCCGTTGTGTGCTACATGTTTCCTGCCTTTTCATAACGGAAAGTGAAGGTTTTCATACAGCCAGACGTCGCTGTTTGCAAGAGTGCAATTTTGAATAAATTTAGCACCCACATTTTTTTTATTGCCAACAGCCATGTCGAATGTGGTTACTGGGACCATATTGTTCTCTGGTGTTCTGAACAACCAGTGGGACATATGCGTCCTACTTTTTTTGAGTCCCCTTTGCACTGACGAAACTAAAAATTTATATGTCACATAGTGTTGTAGTAACCATCAGTTTTATACAGACAAAATGAATTGATCGTGTTTTTTTTTAATGTGTCCCATAAAGAGTTAAAGCGGCACCCGTTCGTTCATGTAGTAGGCCTAGTCGTAGTCGTAGTGTGTAACCAGTATACTTTTCATTCATGAGCCTTCCCAGCGCCGTAAAGAGCCATCTTCTCTACCAGCCGGATACCTTTTCAACCGATCGAGGTTTCCCCTCAGCCTTTTAGGGGCGAAGCTCCTTAAAGCGGCAACCGTTCGTCCCTCGTAGTAGTCCTAGTCATAGTCGTAGTGTGTAACCAGTACACTTACCCGTTTGTGAGCCCTGCCAGTACCATGGAGAGCCATCTTCTCTATAAGCCGGATACCTTTTCAACCGATCGAGGTTTCCCCTCAGCCTTTTAGGGGCGAAGCTCCTTAAAGCGGCAACCTTTCGTCCCTCGTAGTAGTCCTAGTCATAGTCGTAGTGTGTAACCAGTACACTTACGCGTTTGTGAGCCCTGCCAGTGCAATAGAGAGCCATCTTCTCTATAAGCCGGATACCTTTTCTACCGATCGAGGTTTTCACACAACCTTTTAGGGGGAAGCTCCTTAAAGCGGCACCCGTTCGTTCATCGTAGTGGTTCTAGTCGTAGTCGTAGTGTGTAACCACTGTACTTACCCGTTTTTGAGCCCTGCCAGTGCCGTAAAGAGCCACATTCTCTACCAGCCGGATACCTTTCAAACCGATCGATGTTTCCAATCAAATTTTTAGGGGTGAAGCTCCTTAAAGCAGCACCTGTTCGTTCCTTGTAGTAGGCCTAGTCGTAGTCGTAGTGTGTAACCAGAATACTTTTCGTTTTTGAGCCCTCCCCGCGCCGTAAAGAGCCATCTTCTCTACCAGCCGGATACCTTTTCAACCAATCTAGGTTTCCCCTCAGCCTTTTAGGGGCGAAGCTCCTTAAAGCGGCAACCGTTCGTCCCTCGTAGTAGTCCTAGTCATAGTCGTAGTGCGTAACGAGTACACCTACCCGTTTGTGAGCCCTGCCAGTGCCATAGAGAGCCATCTTTTCTATGAGCCGGATACCTTTTCAACCGATCGAGGTTTCCACACAACCGTTTAAGGGCGAAGCTCCTTAAAGCGGCACCCGTTCGTTCATCGTATTGGTTCTAGTCGTAGTCGTAGTTTGTAACCAGTGCACTTACCCGTTTTTGAGCCCTGCCAGTGCCGTAAACAGCCATCTTCCCTACAAACCAGATACCTTTTCAACCGATTGAGGTTTCCACTCGACCTTTGAGGGGTGAAGCTCCTTAAAGCGGCAACCGTTCATCCCTCGTAGTAGTCCTAGTCATAGTCGTAGTGTGTAACCAGTATACTTTTTGTTTTTGAGCACTCCCAGCGCTGTAAAGAGCCATCTTCTCTGCCAGCCGGATACCTTTTCAACCGATCGAGGTTTTCCCTCACCCTTTTAGGTGTGAAGGTTCCTAAAGCGGCAACCGTTCGTTCATCGTAGTAGTCCTAGTCATAGTCGTAGTGTGTAACCAGTACACTTACCCGTTTCTGAGCCCTGCCAGTGCCATAAAAAGCCATCTTCTCTACCAGCTGGATAACTTTTAAGCCGATCGAGGTTTCTACTCATCCTTTTATGGGCGAAGCTCCTTAAAGCGGCACCCATTCGTTCATCGTAGTATTTTAAGTCGTAGTCGTAGTGTCTAACTAGTGTACTTACCCGTTTGTGAGCCCTGCCAGTGCCGTAAACAGCCCTCTTCTCTACCAGCTGGATACCTTTTCAACCGATCGAGGTTTCCACTCACCCTTTTAGGGGCGAAGCTCCTTGAAGCGGCGCCCGTTCGTCCCTCGTAGTAGTCTTAGTCGTAGTCGTAGTGTGTAACCAGCATACTTACCCGTTTGTGAGCCCTGCCAGCGCCGTAAAGGGTCATCTTTTCTACCAGCCGGATACCTTTTCAGCCGATCGACGTTTTTACTCAACCTATTAGGGGTGAAGCTCCTTAAAGCGGCACCCGTTCGTTCATGTAGTAGGCATAGTCGCAGTCGTAGTGTGTAACCAGTATACTTTTCATTTTTGAGCCCTCCCAGCGCCGTAAAGAGCCATCTCTCTACCAGCCGGATACCTTTTCAACCGATCGAGGTTTCCCCTCAGCCTTTTATGGGCGAAGCTCCTTAAAGCGGCAACCGTTCGTCCCTCGTAGTAGTCCTAGTCATAGTCGTAGTGTGTAACCAGTACACTTACCCGTTTGTGAGCCCTGCCAGTACCATAGAGAGCCATCTTCTCTATAAGCCGGATACCTTTTCAACCGATCGAGGTTTCCCCTCAGCCTTTTAGGGGCGAAGCTCCTTAAAGTGGCAACCTTTCGTCCCTCGTAGTAGTCCTAGTCAGAGTCGTAGTGTGGAACCAGTACACTTACCCGTTTGTGAGCCCTGCCAGTGCAATAGAGAGCCATCTTCTCTATAAGCCGGATACCTTTTCTACCGATCGAGGTTTTCACACAACCTTTTAGGGGCGAAGCTCCTTAAAGCGGCACCCGTTCGTTCATCGTAGTGGTTCTAGTCGTAGTCGTAGTGTGTAACCAGTGTACTTACCCGTTTTTGAGCCCTGCCAGTGCCGTAAAAAGCCACCTTCTCTACCAGCTGGATACCTTTTCAACCGATCGATATTTCCACTAAACCTTTTAGGGGCGAAGCTCCTTAAAATGGCACCCGTTTGTTCATTGCAGTAGTCCCAGTCGTAGTCGTAGTGTGTAACCAGTATACTTACCCGTTTGTGAGCCCGGCCAGCGCTGTAAAGAGCCATCTTCTCTACCAGCTGGATTCGTTTTCAACCGATCCATGCTTCTACTCAACATTTTAGGGGTGAAGCTCCTTAAAGCGGCAACCGTTCATCCCTCGTAGTAGTCCTAGTCATAGTCGTAGTGTGTAACCAGTATACTTTTTGTTTTTGAGCACTCCCAGCGCCGTAAAGAGCCATCTTCTCTGCCAGCCGGATACCTTTTCAACCGATCGAGGTTATCCCTCACCCTTTTAGGGGTGAAGGTTCCTAAAGCGGCAACCGTTCGTTCATCGTAGTAGTCCTAGTCATAGTCGTAGTGTGTAACCAGTACACTTACCCGTTTGTGAGCCCTGCCAGCGCATTAAATAGCCATCTTCTCTACCAGCCGGATAACTTTTCAACCGATCGAGGTTTCTACTCATCCTTTTAGGGGCGAAGCTCCTTAAAGCGGCACCCATTCGTTCATCGTAGTAGTCCTAGTCGTAGTCGTAGTGTCTAACTGGTGTACTTACCCGTTTGTGAGCCCTGCCAGTGCCGCAAACAGCCATCTTCTCTACCAGCTGGATACCTTTTCAACCGATCGAGGTTTCCACTCATCCTTTTAGGGGCGAATCTCCTTAAAGTGGCACCCATTCGTTCATCGTAGTAGTTTAAGTCGTAGTCGTAGTGTGTACACTAGCAGAAAAAAACGAATCGTGGGAAACGCCCACCATGGAGCATGGTGGGTATGGTGGGTGCTGCCGTGCCGGCAACACTTGAGCCCGAAATGACGTCAGAATCACCGTGACGAGCTGCCACAAAAAATAAAAAAGAATTCTATAAAAAACAGTATAAAAAACCCCCGTCCCGTTAAAAAAGAAGGCGCCACGTAGGATCGAACGTGCAACTTGCCGATGCCCCTTCGAAGACGCTAACCACTGCGCCACACCCACATTACGTTGATTGTGTGTTCAATACTTAGTTGGCATACAAACTTACGGTTCAACTTAATTTATGTTTGTCGTGTACACAACATAGACAAGATCTACACCTGCTACTAAAAATTGCACATTTATTAAACACAAGCAACTGCGGCCTGTAACGATTGCCACTATGGTAATGGCACTAGTGGTATTTTTTTCACAATTCACAACTTCAAGAAAAAAAACCAAGTGGACTGGGGAGCAGCAACAGTTTACCGGCGAGGTCTGCCAAGTTTAATATCCGTTTCGCGCTCGTTCTAAAGGGTGACATCTGCTCACGCTTTATGACGCTTCTAGGCTCATTCCATAGATACGCCCGCCTAATTTATTTGATTGAGTATTGGGATGCTTTTCGCGCAATGTAGAGGGCGGTCGCGCCAGCGCAATGGTGTAGCTCTTTCGCTAAAGCAATAACTACATAACGGCTTGGCCAAAACGAATGCAGTGTGCCGGAAACATTACGCTATCATATTGGTTCACCAAGCATACGAATTGCGACGTCTGAGTTCTCGTACAAAAGCTAGAGAAGTTCCGGCGAGTGCGACCGGTGGCTTTCGGTGAGAAGACACTTAATTACGTTCTCTGGGTGTGCTTTCATCGCGTCGCATTGATGTTTGTTGCTTCTTGAGCGGACACCTTACACAATGAAAAATGCTTCATTTAGGTTATTGTTGCCATGGCTGCGCTGTATTGTCATACTTATTCGTCGAAATCGTGTATTCTGAAACCCGGTAGCACGGATAACACAATTGTACGGGCTCGGACGGTAGGCCTAACCTTTGGTGGAAATCATAGTGGTAGAACATGTAGTGTACAGATCCCAGCTTGGTACACTATATAAATTGCCCGCCATTAAAAGCCCACCCATCATCTGCTTACTGCCTCCCATCATTATCGCGATGGTGGGCAGAGCTTCTCAACTTGGTACACCATGTGGCCCACCATAACAAGCAGCACCCATGATCTGCTTAGTGCTTCCCAGCATTATCGCAATGGTGGGAAGAGTTTCTCAGCTTGGTACACCATGTAGCCCACCATAATAAGCACCACCCACCATATGCTTAGGGCTTCCCAACATTATCGCAATGGTGGGCAAAGTGTCCCATTATTGCCCACTATCTAGCCTCTGCTTTCCACCATCATTTCCACTTTACCCATCATCTGTACACCATACCACCCAGTATGTCCTGGTATAACCACCATATTTTCCACTACGTTCCACCATAGCCATCATAATTTCCACCATGCCATATATTATTTCCACCATGCCCACTATTATTTCCACTACGCCCACCACGTTTTCCAGTATCCACCATGGCAATTTTTCCGATAGGGTAACCAGTGTTTTTACCCGTTTGTGAGCCCTACTAGTGCCGTAAGGAGCCATCTTCTCTACATACCGGATACCTTTTCAACCGATCGAAGTTCAAACTCAACCTTTTAGGGGCGAAGCTCCTTAAAGCTTTCGATAAAGTACCTCACCAATTACTCCTCCTGAAAATTAGGACCTTAAACATTGACCCGAACATTCTTAAATGGATTGAATGCTTTCTGACTAATCGCACTCAGTTTGTAACAACTAATGGCTATAACTCACCTCTTT
Organism: Rhipicephalus microplus; assembly: GCF_043290135.1. Taxonomy (NCBI): domain Eukaryota; kingdom Metazoa; phylum Arthropoda; class Arachnida; order Ixodida; family Ixodidae; genus Rhipicephalus; species Rhipicephalus microplus. The sequence continues at coordinate 1,210,902 of NW_027464628.1, forward strand.
CTGAGTAACATCCGGCGTACCCCAAGGTTCCGTATTAGGCCCTTTACTCTTTCTTATATATATTAATGATCTCCCAGACAGCATTAACTCCGCTATAAGGTTATTTGCAGATGATTGTGTAATTTACCGCGAAATAAACAATGAATATGATAACCAATTGCTACAGTCAGACCTTGACACTGTCTCAACCTGGTGCAATAAATGGGTTATAACTCTCAACTCTAACAAATCTAAATGCATGTCAATAACCCGGCGATCTATTTCTCCCCCCTGTACCTACAGAATTAACGCCGTTCCCCTCCAGCATGTCTCTTCATATAAGTACCTCGGCGTTTACATTACCAACAATCTATCTTGGCACACGCATGTTACCTACATCTGTAATAACGCTAACCGAACGCTAGGATACTTACGCCGCAACTTTTCTCGCGCTCCGCTGTCCCTCAAAATTCTATTATACCGATCACTAATTCGCCCAAAGCTTGAGTACGCGTCCGCTATATGGGATCCCGTGCAGCAAAATTTAATTAACGCGTTAGAATCTGTTCAGAACCGCTCAGTTCGGTTCATTTGTTCTAATTATTCCCGTACTACTAGCATATCAGAAATGAAATCTAACCTTGACCTACCCAATTTAACTGTCCGGAGGAAACTGGCGCGACTGCATTTTTTTCATAAGATATTTTTTCACAATCCATCAATGAAGCGAGACCTCATTTCACAACCGTCATACCACTCATCGCGCATTGATCATCAGCATAAGGTTGCCATTCCGTTTTGCCGCACCAAAATATTTTCAGCAGCCTTCTTACCGAAAACAGCCGCCGATTGGAACCACCTTCCCTCTTCCGTTGTATCAATAACATACCCTTTGTTATTCAAGACTGCAATTTCTCAGCGATGCTTGTAACTATACGCAGTTTTCATTATTTATCTTTGTCTTGTATGTGCTTGAATTCTTATACATTTTTAGTTGACTTATGTTGCCTTCCTGATTTGCGCATCTGACACTTGTTTCTTTATTTTGTCTTTTTTTCTTGTGTGTTATATATATGTTGTACCCACCCCCTCTGTAATGCCCTACGGGCCCTGAAGGTATTCTAATAAATAAATAAATAATAAATAAATAAAAAAGCGTTGCCCGTTCGTCCCACGTAGTAGTCTTAGTCGTAGTCATAACGTAACCAGCATACTCACCCATTTGTGAGCCCTGCCAGCGCCGTAATGGGTCATATTCTCTACCAGCCGCATACCTTTTCAGCTGATCGATGTTTTTACTCAACCTTTTAGGGGTGAAGCTCCTTAAAGCGGCACCTGTTCGTTCCTTGTAGTAGACCTAGTCGTAGTCGTAGTGTGTAACCAGTATACATTTCGTTTTTAGCCCTCCCAGCGCCGTAAAGAGCCATCTTCTCTACCAGCCGGATACCTTTTCAACCGATCGAGGTTTCCCCTCAGCCTTTTAGGGCCGAAGCTCCTTAAAGCGGCAACCGTTCGTCCCTCGTAGTAGTCCTAGTCATAGTCGTAGTGCGTAACCAGTACACTTACCCGTTTGTGAGCCCTGCCAGTGCCATAGAGAGCCATCTTTTCTATAAGCCGGATACCTTTTCAACCGATCGAGGTTTCCACACAACCTTTTAGGGGCGAAGCTCCTTAAAGCGGCACCCGTTCGTTCATCGTAGTGGTTCTAGTCGTAGTCGTAGTGTGTAACCAGTGTACTTACCCGTTTTTGAGCCCTGCCAGTGCCGTAAACAGCCATCTTCCCTGCAAACCGGTTACCTTTTCAACCGATTGAGGTTTCCACTCAACCTTTTAGGGGCGAAGCTCCTTAAAGCGGCACCCGTTCATCCCTCGTAGTAGTCTTAGTCATAGTCGTAGTGTGTAACCAGTGTACTTTTCGTTTTTGAGCCCTCCCAGCATCGTAGAGAGCCATCTTCTCTACCAGCCGGATACCTTTTCAACCGATCGAGGTTTCCACACGACCTTTTAGGGGCGAAGCTCTTTAAAGCGGCACCGGTTCGTTCCTATTAGTAGTCCTAGTCGTAGTTGTAGTGTGTAACCAGTATACTTACCCGTTTGTGAACCCTGCCACTGCCGTAAAGAGCCATCTTTTCTGCCAGCCGGATACCTTTTCAACCGATCGATGTTTCCAGTCAAATTTTTAGGAGCGAAGCTCCTTAATGTGGCACCCGTTCGTTCCTCGTAGTAGCCTTGTCGTAGTCGTAGTGTGTAACCAGTGCTTTTACCCGTTTGTGAGCCCTACCAGTGCCGTAAGGAGCCATCTTCTCTATAAACCGGATACCTTTTCAACCGATCGAAGTTTGCACTCGACTTTTCAGGGGCGAAGCTCCTCAAAGCGGCGCCCGTTCGTCCCTCGTAGTAGTATTAGTCGTAGTCGTAGTGTGTAACCTGCATACTTACCCGTCTTTGAGTCCTGCCAGCGCCGTAAAGGGTCATCTTCTCTACTAGCCGGATACCTTTTCAACCGATTGATGTTTCCACTCAACCTTTTAGGGGCGAATCTCCTTAAAGCGGCACCTGTTCATCCCTCGTAGTAGTTCTAGTCGTAGTCGTAGTGTGTAACCAGTACAGCTACGCGTTTGTAAGCCCTGCAAGTGCCGTAAAGAGCCATCTTCTCTACTAGCTGGATACCCTTTCAACCGATCGATGTTTCCACTCAACCTTTTAGGGGCGAAGCTCCTTAAAGCGGCACCCGTTCGTTCAATGGAGTAGTCCCAGTCGTAGTCGTAGTGTGTAACCAGTATACTTACCCATTTGTGAGCCCGGCCAGCGCTGTAAAGAGCCATCTTCTCTACCAGCCGGATACATTTTCAACCGATCGAGGTTTCTCCTCAGCCTTTTAGAGGTGAAAGTCCCTAAAGCGGCAACCGTTCGTTCATCGTAGTAGTGCTAGTCGTAGTCGTAGTGTGTAACCAGTACACTTACCCGTTTCTGAGCCCTGCCAGTGCCATAAAGAGCCATCTTCTCTACAAACCGGATACCTTTTCAACCGATCGAGGCTTCCACTCGACCTTTTAGGGGCGAGGATCCTTAAAGCGGCACCCGTTCGTCTCTTGTAGTAGTCCTAGTCGTAGTCGTAGTGTGTAACCAGCATACTTACCTGTTTGTGAGCCCTGCCAGCGCCGTAAAGAGTCATCTTCTCTACCAGCTGGATTCGTTTTCAACCGATCGATGCTTCTACTCAACATTTTAGGGGCGAAGCTCCTTCAAGCAGCACCCGTTCATTCCTCGTAGAATTCCTAGTCGTAGTCGAAGTGGGCAACTGGTATACTTACCCGTTTGTGAGCCCTACCAGCGCATTTAAGAACCATCTTCTCTACCAGCCGGATAACTTTTCAACCGATCGAGGTTTCTACTCATCCTTTTAGGAGCGAAGCTCCTTAAAGCGGCACCCATTCGTTCATCGTAGTAGTCCAAGTCATAGTGGAAGTGTGTAACCAGTGTTTTTACCCGTTTGTGAGCCCTGCCAGTGCAGTAAAGAGCCATCTTCTCTACAAACCGGATGCCTTTTCAACCAATCGAGGTTTCCATTCATCCTTTTAGGGGTGAAGCTCCTTAAAGCGGCACCCATTCGTCCCTCGTTGTAGTCCTAGTCGTAGTCGTAGTGTGTAACCAGTATACTTTTTGTTTTTGAGCCCTCACAGCGCCGTAAACAGCCATCTTCTCTACCAGCCGGATACCTTTTCAACCGATCGATGTTTCCATTCGAACTTTTCGGGGCGAAGCTTCTTAAAGCGGCACCCGTTCGTTCATCGTAGTAGACCTATTCGTAGTCGTAGTTTGTAACCAGTACACTCACCCGTTTGATAGCCCTGCCAGTGCCATAAAGAGCCATCTTCGCTACCAGCCGGATATCTTTTCAACCGATTGAGGTTTCCACTCATGCTTTCAGGTCGAAGCTCCTTAAAGCGGCGCCCGTTCGTCCCTCGTAGTAGTCTTAGTCGTAGTCGTAGTGTGTAACCAGCATACTTACCCGTGTGTGAGCCCTACCAGTGCCGTGAAAAGCCATCTTCTCTACCAGCTGGATACCTTTTCAACCGATTGAGGTTTCCACACATCCTTTGAGGGGCGAATCTCCTTAAAGTGGCACCCATTCGTTCATCGTAATAGTGTAAGTCGTAGTCGTAGTGTGTACCCTATCGGAAAAAAAACGAATGGTGGGAAACGCCCACCATGGAGCATGGTGGATATGGTGGGTGCTGCAGTGCCGGCAACACTTGAGCGCGAAATGACGTCAGAATCACCGTGGCGAGCTGCCACAAAAAATGAAAAAGAATTCTATAAAAACAGTATAAAAAACACCCGTCCCGTAAAAAAAAGAAGGCGCCACGGAGGATCGAACGTGCAACTTGCCGATTCCCATTCGAAGACGCTAACCACTGCGCCACACCAACATTACGTTGATTGTGTGTTAAATACTTAGTTGGCATACAAACTTACGGTTCAACTTAAGTTATGTTTGTCGAGTACACATCATAGACAAGATCTACACCTGCTACTAAAAATTGCACATTTAATAAACACAAGCAACTGCGGCCTGTAACGATTGCCACTATGTTAATGGCACTAGTGCTATTTTTTCACAATTCACAACTTCAAGAAAAAAAACCAAGAGGACTGGGGAGCAGCAACAGTTTACCGGCGAGGTCTGCCAAGTTTAATATCCGTTTCGCGCTCGTTCTAAAGGGTGACATCTGCTCACGCTTTATGACGCTTCTAGGCTCATTCCATAGATACGCCCGCCTAATTTATTTGATTGAGTATTGGGATGCTTTTCGCGCAATGTAGAGGGCGGTCGCGCCAGCGCAATGGTGTAGCTCTTTCGCTAAAGCAATAAATACATAATGGCTTAGCCAAAACGAATGCAGTGTGCCGGAAACATTACGCTATCATATTGGTTCACCAAGCATACGAATTGCCACGTCTGAGTTCTCGTACAAAAGCTAGAGAAGTTCCGGCGAGTGCGACCGGTGGCTGTCGGTGAGAAGACACCTAATTACGTTCTCTGGGAGTGCTTTAATCGCGTCGTATCGATGTTTGTTGCTTCTTGAGCGGACACCATACACAATGAAAAATGCTTCATTTAGGTTAATTGTTGCCATGGCTGCGCTGTTTGTCATTTTTATTCGTAGAAATCGTGTATTCTGAAACCCGGTAGCACGGATAACACAATATTACGGGCTCGGTCGTAGGCCTAACCTTTGGTGGAAATCATGGTTTTAGAACTTGTAGTGTACAGATCCCAGCTTGGTACACTATATAAATTGCCCGCCATTATAAGCCCACCCATCATCTGCTTACTGCCTCCCAGCATTATCGCGATGGTGGGTAGAGCTTCTCAACTTGGTACACCATGTGGCCCACCATAACAAGCAGCACCCATGATCTGCTTAGTGCTTCCCAGCATTATCGCAATGGTGGGAAGAGTTTCTCCGCTTGGTGCACCATGTAGCCCACCATAATAAGCACCACCCACCATATGCTTAGGGCTTCCCAGCATTATCGCAATGGTGGGCAAAGTGTCCCATTATTGCCCACTATCTAGCCTCTGCTTTCCACCACCATTTCCACTTTACCCATCATCTGTACACCATACCACCCAGTATGTCCTGGTATAACCACCATATTTTCCACTACGTTCCACCATAGCCATCATAATTTCCACCATGCCATATATTATTTCCACCATGCCCACTATTATTTCCACTACGCCCACCACGTTTTCCAGTATCCACCATGGCAATTTTTCCGATAGGGTAACCAGTGTTTTTACCCGTTTGTGAGCACTAGTAGTGCCGTAAGGAGCCATCTTCTCTACATACCGGATACCTTTTCAACCGATCGAAGTTTAAACTCAACCTTTAAGGGGCGAAGCTCCTTAAAGCGTTTCCCGTTCGTCCCACGTAGTAGTCTTAGTCGTAGTCATAACGTAACCAGCATACTTACCCGTTTGTGAGCCCTGCCAGCGCCGTATTGGGTCATATTCTCTAACAGCCGGATACCTTTTCAGCCGATCGATGTTTTTACTCAACCTTTTAGGGGTGAAGCTCCTTAAAGCGGCACCTGTTCGTTCCTTGTAGTAGACCTAGTCGTAGTCGTAGTGTGTAACCAGTATACATTTCGTTTATAGCCCTCCCAGCGCCGTAAAGAGCCATCTTCTGTACCAGCCGGATACCTTTTCAACCGATCGTGGTTTCCCCTCAGCCTTTTAGGGCCGAAGCTCCTTAAAGCGGCAACCGTTCGTCCCTCGTGATAGTCCTAGTCATAGTCGTAGTGCGTAACCAGTACACTTACCCGTTTGTGAGCCCTGCCAGTGCCATAGAGAGCCATCTTTTCTATAAGCCGGATACCTTTTCAACCGATTGAGGTTTCCACTCGACCTTTTAGGGGCGAAGCTCCTTAACGCGGCACCCGTTCATCCCTCGTAGTAGTCTTAGTCATAGTCGTAGTGTGTAACCAGTGTACTTTTCGTTTTTGAGCCCTCCCAGCACCGTAGAGAGCCATCTTCTCTACCAGCCGGATACCTTTTCAACCGATCGAGGTTTCCACAAGACCTTTTAGGGGCGAAGCTCTTTAAAGCGGCACCGGCTCGTTCCTATTAGTAGTCCTAGTCGTAGTTGTAGTGTGTAACCAGTATACTTACCCGTTTGTGAGCCCTGCCACTGCCGTAAAGAGCCATCTTTTCTGCCAGCCGGATACCTTTTCAACCGATCGATGTTTCCACTCAAATTTTTAGGAGCGAAGCTCCTTAATGTGGCACCCGTTCGTTCCTCGTAGTAGCCTTGTCGTAGTCGTAGTGTGTAACCAGTGCTTTTACCCGTTTGTGAACCCTACCAGTGCCTTAAGGAGCCATGTTCTCTACAAACCGGATACCTTTTCAACCGATCGAAGTTTGCACTCGACTTTTCAGGGGCGAAGCTCCTTAAAGCGGCGCCCGTTCGTCCCTCGTAGTAGTATTAGTCGTAGTCGTAGTGTGTAACCTGCATACTTACCCGTCTTTGAGCCCTGCCAGCGCCGTAAAGGATCATCTTCTCTACCAGCCGGATACCTTTTCAACCGATCGATGTTTCCACACAACCTTTTAGGGGCGAATCTCCTTAAAGGGGCACCTGTTCATCCTTCGTAGTAGTTCTAGTCGTAGTCGTAGTGTGTAACCAGTACAGCTACGCGTTTGTGAGCCCTGCAAGTGCCGTAAAGAGCCATCTTCTCTACTAGCTGGATACCCTTTCAACCGATCGATGTTTCCACTCAACCTTTTAGGGGCGAAGCTCCTTGAAGCGGCACCCGTTCATTCAATGGAGTAGTCCCAGTCGTAGTCGTAGTGTGTAACCAGTATACTTACCCGTTTGTGAGCCCTGCCAGCGCATTAAAGAGCCATCTTCTCTACCAGCCGGATAACTTTTCAACTGATCGAGGTTTCTACTCATCATTTTAGGGGCGAAGCTCCTCAAAGCTGCACCCGTTCGTTCATCGTAGTAGCCCAAGTCGTAGTCGAAGTGTGTAACCAGTGTTTTTACCCATTTGTGAGCCCTGCCAGTGCAGTAAAGAGCCATCTTCAATACAAACCGGGTACCTTTTCAACCAATGGAGGTTTCCACTCGACCTCTTAGGGGCGAAGATCCTTATAGCGGCACCCGTTCGTTCACCGCAGTAGTCCCAGTCGTAGTCGTTGTGTGTAACCAGTATACTTACCCGTTTGTGAGCCCTGCCAGCGCTGTAAAGAGCCATCTTCTCTCCCAGCCGGATACCTTTTCAACCGATCGAAGTTTCCACTCGACCTCTTAGGGGCGAAGCGCCTTAAAGTGGCGCCCGTTCGTCCCTTGTAGTAGTCTTAGTCGTAGTCGTAGTGTGTAACCATTATACTTACCCGTTTGTGAGCCCTGCCAGCGCCGTAAAGGTTCATCTTCTCTACCAGCCGGATACCTTTTCAGCCGATCGATGTTTTTACTCAACCTTTTAGGGGTGGAGCTCCTTAAAGCGGCACCCGTTCGTTCCTTCTAGTAGGCCTAGTCGTAGTCGTAGTGTGTAACCAGTATACTTTTCAATTTTGAGCCCTCCCAGCGCCGCAAAGAGCCATCTTCTCTACCAGCGGGATACCTTTTCTGTCGATCGATGTTTTTACTCAACCTTTTAGGGGTGAAGCTCCTTAAAGCGGCACCCGTTCGTTCCTTGTAGTAGGCCTCGACGTAGACGCAGTGTGTAACCAGTATTCTTTTCGTTTTTGAGCCCTCCCAGCGCCGTAAAGGGCCATCTTCTCTACTAGCCGGATACCTTTTCAACTGATCGATGTTTCCATTCAAACTTTTAGGGACGAAGCTTCTTTAAGCGGCACCCGTTCGTTCATCGTAGTAGACCTATTTGTAGTCGTAGTTTGTAACAAGTGCACTCACCCGTTTAATAGCCCTGCCAGTGCCATAAAGAGCCATTTTCTCTACCAGCCGGATACCTTTTCATCCGATCGATGTTTCCATTCACAATTTTAGGGGCGAAGCTTCTTAAAGCGGCACCGGTTCGTTCCTCATAGTAGTCCTAGTCGTAGTTGTAGTGTGTAACCAGTATACTAAACCGTTTGTGAGCCCTGCCCCTGCCGTAAAGAGCCATCTTCTCTACCAGCCGGATACCTTTTCAACCGATCGACGTTTTCACTCAACCTTTAGGGGCGTAGCTCCTTAAAGCGGCACCCGTTCGTTCATCGCAGTAGTCCCAGTCGTAGTCGTAGTGCGTAACCAGTATACTTACCCGTTTGTGAGCCCTGCCAGCGCTGTAAAGAGCCATCTTCTCTACCAGCTGGTTACCTTTTACACCGACCGAGGTTTTCCCTCAGCCTTTTAGGGGTGAAGGTTCATAAAGCGGCAACCGTTCGTTCATCGTAGTAGTTCAAGTCGTAGTCGTAGTGTGTAACCAGTGCTTTTACCCGTTTGTGAGCCCTACCAGTGCCGTAAGGAGCCATCTTCTCTACAAACCGGGTACCTTTTCAACCGATCGAAGTTTCCACTCGACCTTTCGGGGGCGAAGCTCCTTAAAGCGGCGCCCGTTCGTCCCTCGTAGTAGTATTAGTCATAGTCGTAGTGTGTAACCAGCATACTTACGCGTGTGTGAGCCCTGCCAGCGCCGTAAAGAGCGATTTTCTCTACCAGCCGTATACCTTTTCAACCGATCGAGGTTTCCCCTCCGCCTTTTAGGGACGAAGCTCCTAAAAGCGGCACCTGTTCGTCCCTCGTCGTTGTTCTAGTCGTAGTCGTAGTGTGTAACCAGTACATTTACGCGTTTGTGAGCCCTGCAAGTGCCGTAAAGATCCATCTTCTCTACCAGCCGGATACCCTTTCAACCGATCGATGTTTCCAATCAACCTTTTAGGGGCGAAGCTCCTTATTGCGGCACCCGTTCCTTCATTGCAGTAGTCCCAGTCGTAGTCGTAGTGTGAAACCAGTATACTTACCCGTTTGTGAGCCCTGCCAGCGCTGTAAAGAGCCATCTTCTCTACCAGCCGGATACACTTTCAACCGATCGAGGTTTCCACTCGACCTTTTAGGGGTGAGGCTCCTTAAAGCGGCACCCGTTCGTCCCTCGTAGTAGTCTTAGTCGTAGTCGTAGTGTGTAACCAGCATACTTACCCGTTTGTGAGCCCTGCCAGCGCCGTAAAGAGTCATCTTCTCTACCAGCTGGATTCGTTTTCAACCGATCGATGCTTCTACTCAACATTTTAGGGGCGAAGCTCTTTCAAGCGGCACCCGTTCATTCCTCGTAGAATTCCTAGTCGTAGTCGAAGTGTGCAACTAGTATACTTACCCGTTTGTGAGCCCTGCCAGTGCATTAAAGAGCCATCTTCTCTACCAGCCGGATAACTTTTCAACTGATCGAGGTTTCTACTCATCATTTTAGGGGCGAAGCTCCTCAAAGCTGCACCCGTTCGTTCATTGTAGTAGCCCAAATCGTAGTCGAAGTGTGTAACCAGTGTTTTTACCCATTTGTGAGCCCTGCCAGTGCAGTAAAGAGCCATCTTCAATACAAACCGGGTACCGTTTCAACCAATGGAGGTTTCCACATGACCTCTAGGGGCGAAGATCCTTATAGCGGCACCCGTTCGTTCATCGCAGTAGTCCCAGTCGTAGTCGTAGTGTGTAACCAGTATACTTACCTGTTTGTGAGCCCTGCCAGCGCTGTAAAGAGCCATCTTCTCTACCAGCCGGTTACTTTTTCAACCGATCGAGGTTTTCCCTCAGCATTTTGGGGTGAAGGTCCATAAAGCGGCAACAGTTCGTTCATCGTAGTAGTTCAAGTCGTAGTCATAGTGTGTAACCAGTGCTTTTACCCGTTTGTGAGCCCCACCACTGCCCTAAGGAGCCATCTTCTCTACCAGCCGGATACATTTTCAACCGATGGAGGTTTCCACTCGACCTTTTAGGGGCGAGGCTCCTAAAAGCGGCACCCGTTCGTCCCTCGTAGTAGTCTTAGTCAAAGTCGTAGTGTGTAACCAGCATACTTACCCGTTTGTGAGCCCTGCCAGCGCCGTAAAGAGTCATCTTCTCTACCAGCTGGATTCGTTTTCAACCGATCGATGCTTCTACTCAACATTTTAGGGGCGAAGCTCCTTCAAGCGGCACCTGTTCATTCCTCGTAGAATTCCTAGTCGTAGTCGAAGTGTGCAACTAGTATACTTACCCGTTTGTGAGCCCTGCCAGCGCATTAAAGAGCCATCTTCTCTACCAGCCGGATAACTTTTCAACTGATCGAGGTTTCTACTCATCATTTTAGGAGCGAAGCTCCTCAAAGCTGCACCCGTTCGTTCATTGTAGTAGCCCAAATCGTAGTCGAAGTGTGTAACCAGTGTTTTTACCCATTTGTGAGCCCTGCCAGTGCAGTAAAGAGCCATCTTCAATACAAACCGGGTACTTTTTCAACCAATGGAGGTTTCCACTCGACCTCTTAGGGGCGAAGATCCTTATAGCGGCATCCGTTCGTTCATCGCAGTAGTCCCAGTCGTAGTCGTAGTGTGTAACCAGTATACTTACCCGTTTGTGAGCCCTGCCAGCGCTGTAAAGAGGCATCTTTTCTACCAGCCAGATACCTTTTCAACCGATTGAGGTTTCTTATCAGCCTTTTAGGGGCGAAGCTCCTTAAAGCGGCAACCGTTCGTCCCTCGTAGTAGTCCTAGACATAGTCGTAGTGTGTAACCAGTAAACTTACCCATTTGTGAGCCCTGCTAGTGCCGTAAGCAGCCATCTTCCCTTCAAACCGGATTCCTTTTCAACCGATTGAGGTTTCCACTTGACCTTTTAGGGGTGAAGCTTCTTAAAGCGGCGCGCGTTCGTCCTCTGTAGTAGTCTTTGTCGTAGTCGTAGTGTGTAACCATTATACTTACCCGTTTGTGAGCCTTACCAGCACCGTTAAGAGCCATCTTCCCTACCAGCCGGATACCTTTTCAACCGATTGATGTTTCTACTCAACCTTTTAGGGGCGAAGCTCCTTAAAGTTGCACCCGTTCGTTCCTCGTAGTATTCCTACTCATAGTCAAAGTGTGCAACTAGTATACTTTTCGTTTTTGAGCCCTCCCAGCACCGTAAAAAGCCATGTTCTCTACCAGCCGGATACCTTTTCAACCGATCGAGGTTTTCACACGACCTTTTAGGGGCGAAGCTCCTTAAAGCGCCACCGGTTCGTTCCTTATAATAGTCCTAGTCGTAGTTGTAGTGTGTAACCAGTATACTTACCCGTTTGTGAGCCCTGCCACTGCCGTAAAGAGCCATCTTCTCTACCAGCGGGATACCTTTTCAACCGATCGATGTTTTCACTCAACCTTTAGGGGCGAAGCTCCTTAAAGTGGCACCCATTCGTTCATCGTAGTAGTATTAGTCATGGTCGTAGTGTGTAACCAGCATACTTACCCGTTTGTGAGCCCTGCCAGCGCCGTAAAGAGTCATCTTCTCTACCAGCTGGATTCGTTTTCAACCGATCGATGCTTCTACTCAACATTTTAGGGGCGAGTCTCCTTCAAGCGGCACCCGTTCATTCTTCGTAGAATTCCTAGTCGTAGTCGTAGGGTGTAACCAGCATACTTACCCGTTTGTGAGCCCTGCCAGTGCCGTAAAGAGTCATCTTTTCTACCAGCCGTATACCTTTTCAACCGATCGATGTTTCCACTCAACCTTTTAGGTGCGAATCTCCTCAAAGCGGCACCTGGTCGTCCCTCGTAGTAGTTCTAGTCGTAGTCGTAGTGTGTAACCAGTACAGTTACGCGTTTGTGAGCCCTGCAAGTGCCATAAAGAGCCATCTTCTCTACCAGCCGGATACCCTTTCAACCGATCGAAGTTTCCACTCAACCTTTTAGGGGCGAAGCTCCTTGAAGCGGCACCCGTTCGTTCATTTCAGTAGTCCCAGTCGTTGTCGTAGTGTGTAACCAGTATACTTACCCATTTGTGAGCCCTGCCAGCGCCGTAAAGAGTCATCTTCTCTACCAGCTGGATTCGTTTTCAACCGATCGATGCTTCTACTCAACATTTTAGGGGCGAGCCTCCTTCAAGCGGCACCCGTTCATTCCTCATAGAATTCCTAGTCGTAGTCGAAGTGTGCAACTAGTAATCTTACCCGTTTGTGAGCCCTGCCAGCGCATTAAAGAGCCATCTTCTCCACCAGCCGGGTAACTTTTCAACTGATCGAGGTTTCTACTCATCATTTTAGGGGCGAAGCTCTTCAAAGCTGCACCCATTCGTTCATCGTAGTAGTCCAAGTCGTAGTCGAAGTGTGTAACCAGTGTTTTTACGCATTTGTGAGCCCTTCCAGTGCAGTAAAGAGCCATCTTCAATACAAACCGGGTACCTTATCAACCAATGGAGGTTTCCACTCGACCTCTTAGAAGCGAAGCTCCTTAAAGCGGCACCCGTTCGTTCATCGCAGTAGTCCCAGTCATTGTCGTAGTGTGTAACCAGTATACTTACCCGTTTGTGAGCTCTGCCAGCGCTGTAAAGAGCCATCTTCTCTCAAAGCCGGATACCTTTTCAACCGATCGAAGTTTCCACTCGACCTTTTAATGGCGAAGCTCCTTAAAGCGGCGCCCGTTCGTCCCTTGTAGTAGTCTTAGTCGTAGTCGTAGTGTGTAACCATTATACTTACCCGTTTGTGAGCCCTGCCAGCACCGTAAAGGTTCATCTTCTCTACCAGCCGGATACCTTTTCAGCCAATCGATGTTTTTACTCAACCTTTTAGGGATGAAGCTCCTTTAAGCGGCACCCGTTCGTTCCTTGTAGTAGGCCTAGTCGTAGTCGTAGTGTGTAACCAGTATACTTTTCATTTTTGAGCCCTCCCAGCGCCGTAAAGAGCCATCTTCTCCACCAGCCGGATACCTTTTCAGCCGATCGATTGTTTTTACTCAACCTTTTAGGGGTGAAGCTCCTTAAGGCGGCACCCGTTCGTTCCTTGTAGTAGGCCTAGACGTAGACGTAGTGTGTAACCAGTATTCTTTTCGTTTTTGAGCCCTCCCAGTGCCGTTAAGAGCCATCTTCTCTACTAGCCGGATAGCTTTTCAACCGATCGAGGTTTCCCCTCAGCCTTTTAGGGGCGAAGCTCCTTAAAGCGGCAACCGTTCATTCATCGTAGTAGTTCTAGTCGTAGTCGTAGTGTGTAACCAGTGCACTTACCCGTTTGTGAGCTCTGCTATTGCTGTAAACAGCCATCTTCCCTTCAAACCGGATTCCTTTTTAACCGGTTGAGGTTTCCACTCGACCTTTTAGGGGCGAAGCTCCCTAAAGCGGCACCCGTTCGTCCCTTGTAGTAGTCTTAGTCGTAGTCGTAGTGTGTAACCATTATACTTACCCGTTTGTGAAGCCTGCCAGCGCCGTAAAGGTTCATCTTCTCTACAGCCGGATACCTTTTCAGCCGATCGATGTTTTTACTCAACCTTTCAGGGCGAAGCTCCTTAACGCGGCACCTGTTCGTTCCTCGTAGTAGTCCTAGTCGTAGTCCTAGTGTGTAACCAGTATACTTACCCGTTTTTGAGCCCTGCCAGCGCCATAAAGGTTCATCTTCTCTACCAGCCGGATACCTTTTCAGCTGATCGATGTTTTTACTCAACCTTTTAGGGGTGAAGCTCCTTAAAGCGGCACCCGTTCGTTCCTTGTAGTAGGCCTAGTCGTAGTCGTAGTGTGTAACCAGTATACTTTTCATTTTTGAGCCCTACCAGCGCCGTAAAGAGCCATCTTCTCTACCAGCCGGATACCTTTTCAGCCGATCGATGTTTTTACTCAACCTTTTAGGGGTGAAGCTCCTTAAGGCGGCACCCGTTCGTTCCTTGTAGTAGGCCTAGACGTAGACGTAGTGTGTAACCAGTATTCTTTTCGTTTTTCAGCCCTCCCAGCGCCGTAAAGAGCCATCTTCTCTACTAGCCGGATAACTTTTCAACCGATCGAGGTTTCCCCTCAGCCTTTTAGGGGCGAAGCTCCTTAAAGCGGCACCCGTTCGTTCATCGCAGTAGTTCAAGTCGTAGTCGTAGTGTGTAACCAGTGCTTTTACCTGTTTGTGAGCCCTACCAGTGCCGTAAGGAGCCATCTTCTCTACAAACCGGGTACCTTTTCAACCGATCGATGCTTCTACTCAACATTTTAGGGGCGAGTCTCCTTCAAGCGAAACCCCTTCATTCTTCGTAGAATTCCTAGTTGTAGTCGTAGTGTGTAACCAGCATACTTACCCGTTTGTGAGCCCTGCCAGCGCCGTAAAGAGCCATCTTCTCTACCAGCCGGATACCTTTTCAACTGATCGAAGTTTCGACTCGACCTTTCAGGGGCGAAGCTCCTTAAAGCGGCGCCCGTTCGTCCCTCGTAGTAGTATTAGTCATGGTCGTAGTGTGTAACCAGCATACTTACCCGTTTGTGAGCCCTGCCAGTGCCGTAAAGAGTCATCTTCTCTACCAGCCATATACCTTTTCAACCGATCGATGTTTCCACTCAACCTTTTAGGTGCGAATCTCCTTAAAGCGGCACCTGTTTGTCCTTCGTAGTAGTTCCAGTCGTAGTCGTAGTGTGTAACCAGTACAGTTACGCGTTTGTGAGCCCTGCAAGTGCCGTAAAGAGCCATCTTCTCTACCAGCCGGATACCCTTTCAACCGATCGCTGTTTCCACTCGACCTTTTAGGGGCGAGGCTCCTTAAAGCGGCACCCGTTCGTCCCTCGTAGTAGTCCTAGTCGTAGTCGTAGTGTGTAACCATTACACTTACCCGTTTGTGAGCCCTGCCAGCGCCATCAAGGTTCATCTTCTCTACCAGCCGGATACCTTTTCAGCTGATCGATGTTTTTACTCAACCTTTTAGGGGTGAAGCTCCTTAAAGCGGCACCCGTTCGTTCCTTGCAGTAGGCCTAGTCGTAGTCGTAGTGTGAAACCAGTATACTTTTCATTTTTGAGCCCTCCCAGCGCCGTAAAGAGCCATCTTCTCTACCAGCCGGATACCTTTTCAGCCGATCGATGTTTTTACTCAACCTTTTAGGGGTGAAGCTCCTTAAAGCGGCACCCCTTCGTTCCTTGTAGTAGGCCTAGACGTAGACGTAGTGTGTAACCAGTATTCTTTTCGTTTTTGAGCCCTCCCAGCGCCGTAAAGAGCTATCTTCTCTACTAGCCAGATACCTTTTAAACTGATCGATGTTTTCATTCAAACTTTTAGGGGCGAAGCTTATTAAAGCGGCACCCGTTCGTTCATCGTAGTAGACCTATTTGTAGTCGTAGTTTGTAACCAGTACACTCATCCGTTTGATAGCCCTGCTAGTGCCATAAAGAGCCATTTTCTCTACCAGCCGGATACCTTTTTAACCGATCGATGTTTCCACTCAACCTTTTAGGTGCGAATCTCCTTGAAGCGGCACCCGTTCGTTCATTGCAGTAGTCCCAGTCGTTGTCGTAGAGTGTAACCAGTATACTTACCCGTTTGTGAGCCCTGCCAGCGCTGCAAAGAGCGATCTTCTCTACCAGCAGGATACCTTTTCAACCGATCGAGGTTTTCCCTCAGCCTTTTAGGGGTGAAGGTCCCTAAAGCGGCAACCGTTCGTTCATCGTAGTAGTCCTAGTCGTAGTCGTAGTGTGTAACCAGTACACATACCCGTTTCTGAGCCCTGCCAGTGGTATAAAGAGCCGTCTTCTCTACAAACCGGATACCTTTTGAACCGATCGAGGTTTCCACTCGACCTTTTAGTGGCGAGGCTCCTTAAAGCGGCACCCGTTCGTCCCTCGTAGTAGTCCTAGTCGTAGTCATAGTGTGTAACCAGTACACTTACCCGTTTGTGAGCCCTGCCAGCGCTGTAAGGAGTCATCTTCTCTACCAGCTGGATTCGTTTTCAACCGATCGATGCTTCTACTCAACATTTTAGGGGCGAGTCTCCTTCAAGCGGCACCCGTTCATTCTTCGTAGAATTCCTAGTCGTAGTCGAAGTGTGCAACTAGTATACTTACCCGTTTGTGAGCCCTGCCAGCGCCTTGAAGAGCCATCTTCTCTACCAGCCGGATAACTTTTCAACTGATCGAGGTTTCTACTCCTCATTTTAGTGGCGAAGCTCCTCAAAGTTGCACCCATTCGTTCATCGTAGTAGTCCAAGTCGTAGTCGAAGTATGTAACCAGTGTTTTTACCCATTTGTAAGCGCTGCCAGTGCAATAAAGAGCCATCTTCAATACAAACCGGGTACCTTTTCAACCGATGGGGGTTTCGACTCGACCTCTTGGGCGAAGCTCCTTAAAGCTGATCCCGTTCGTTCATCGCAGTAGTCCCAGTCATTGTCGTAGTGTGTAACCAGTATACTTACCCGTTTGTGAGCCCTGCCAGCGCTGTATAGAGCCATCTTCTCACCCAGCCGGATACCTTTTCAACCGATCGAAGTTTCCACTCGACCTTTTAGGGGCTAAGCTCCTTAAAGCGGCGCCCGTTCGTCCTTTGTAGTATTCTTAGTCGTAGTCGTAGTGTGTAACCATTACACGTACCCGTTTGTGAGCCCTGCCACTGCCGTAAAGAGCCATCTTCTCTACCAGCCGGATATCTTTTCAACCGATCAATGTTTTTACTCAACCTTTTAGGGGTGAAGCTCCTTAAAGCGGCACCCGTTCGTTCCTTGTAGTAGGCCTAGTCGTAGTCATAGTGTGTAACCAGTATACTTTTCATTTTTGAGCCCTCCCAGCGCCGTAAAGAGCCATCTTCTCTACCAGCCGGATACCTTTTCAGCCGATCGATGTTTTTACTCAACCTTTTAGGAGTGAAGCTCCTTAACGCGGCACCCGTTCGTTCCTTGTAGTAGGCCTAGACGTAGACGTAGTGTGTAACCAGTATTCTTTTCGTTTTTGAGCCCTCCCAGCGCCGTAAAGAGCCATCTTCTCTACCAGCCGGATACCTTTTCAACCGATCTAGGTTTCCCCTCAGCCTTTTAGGGGCGAAGCTCCTTAAAGCGGCAACCGTTCATTCGTCGTAGTAGTTCTAGTCGTAGTCGTAGTGTGTAACCAGTGTACTTTTCGTTTTTGAGCCCTCCCAGCACCATAGAGAGCCATCTTCTCTACCAGCCGGATACCTTTTCAACCGATCGAGGTTTCCACACGACCTTTTAGGGGCGAAGCTCCTTAAAGCGGCACCGGTTCGTTCCTATTAGTAGTCCTAGTAGTAGTTGTAGTGTGTAACCAGTATACTTACCCGTTTGTGAGCCCTGCCACTGCCGTAAAGACCCATCTTCTCTACCAGCCGGATATCTTTTCAACCGATCGATGTTTTCACTCAACCTTTAGGGGCGAAGCTCCTTAAAGCGGCACCCATTCGTTCATCGTAGTAGTCCCAGTCGTAGTCGTAGTGTGTAACCAGTATACTTACCCGTTTGTGAGCCCTGCCAGCGCTGTAAAGAGCCATCTTCTCTACCAGCCGGATACCTTTTCGACCGATAGAGGTTTTACCTCAGCCTTTTAGGGGCGAGGCTCCATAAAGCGGCACCCGTTCGTCCCTCGTAGTAGTCCTAGTCGTAGTCGTAGTGTGTAACCAACATACTTACCCGTTTTTGAGCCCTGCCAGCGCCGTAAAGATTCATCTTCTCTACCAGCTGGATTCGTTTTCAATCGATCGATGCATCTACTCAACATTTTAGGGGCGAAGCTTTTTATAGCGGCACCGGTTCGTTCCTCGTAGTAGTCCTAGTCGTAGTCGTAGTGTGTAACCAGCATACTTACCCGTTTGTGAGCCCTGCCAGCGCCGTAAAGAGTCATCTTCTCTACCAGCTGGATTCGTTTTCAAGCGATCGATGCTTTTACTCAACATTTTAGGGGCGAAGCTCCTTCAAGCGGCACCCGTTCGTTCCTCGTAGAATTCCTAGTCGTAGTCGAAGTGTGCAACTAGTATACTTACTCGTTTGTGAGCCCTGCTAGCGCATTAAGGAGCCATCTTCTCTACCAGCTGGATAACTTTTCAGCCGATCGAGGTTTCTACTCATGCTTTTAGGGGCGAAGCTCCCTAAAGCCGCACCCATTCGTTCATCGTAGTAGCCCAAGTCGTAGTCGAAGTGTGTAACCAGTGTTTTTACCCGTTTTTGAGCCCTGCCAGTGGAGTAAAGAGCCACCTTCTCTACAAACCTGATACCTTTTCAACCAATCGAGGTTTTCACTCGACCTCTTTTGGGCGAAGCTCCTTAAAGCGGCACCCATTCGTCCCTCGTTGTAGTCCTAGTCGTAGTCGAATTGTGTAACCAGTATACTTTTTGTTTTTGAGCGCTCCCCGCGCCGTAAAGAGCCATCTTCTCTACCAGCCGGATACCTTTTCAACTGATCGATGTTTCCATTCAAACTTTTAGGGGCGATGCTTCTTAAAGCGGCACCCGCTCGTTCATCGTAGTAGACCTATATGTAGTCGTAGTTTGTAACCAGTACACTCACCTGTTTGATAGCCCTGCCAGTGCCATAAAGAGCCATCTTCTCTACCAGCCGGATATCTTTTCAACCGATCGAGATTTCCACTCATCCATTTAGGGGCGAAGCTTCTTAAAGCGGCACCCATTGGTTCATCGTAGTAGTCCTAGTCGTAGTCGTAGTGTCTAACTGGTGTACTTACCCGTTTGTGAGCCCTGCCAGTGCCGTAAACAGCCATCTTCCCTACCAGCTGGATACCTTTTCAACCGATCGAGCTTTCCACTCATCCTTTTAGGGGCGAAGCTCTTTAAAGCGGCGCTCGTTCGTCCCACGTAGTAGTCTTAGTCGTAGTCGTAGTGTGTAACCAGCATGCTTACCCGTTTGTGAGCCCTGCCAGCGCCGTAAAGGGTCATCTTCTCCACCAGCCGGATACCTTTTCAGCCGATCGATGTTTTTACTCAACCTTTTAGGGGTGAAGCTCCTTAAAGCGGCACCCGTTCGTTCCTTGTAGTAGGCCTAGTCGTAGTCGTAGTGTGTAACCAACATACTTACCCGTTTTTGAGCCCTGCCAGCGCCGTAAAGATTCATCTTCTCTACCAGCTGGATTCGTTTTCAATCGATCGATGCATCTACTCAACATTTTAGGGGCGAAGCTTTTTATAGCGGCACCGGTTCGTTCCTCGTAGTAGTCCTAGTCGTAGTCGTAGTGTGTAACCAGCATACTTACCCGTTTGTGAGCCCTGCCAGCGCCGTAAAGAGTCATCTTCTCTACAAACCTGATACTTTTTCAACCAATCGAGGTTCCCCTCAGCCTTTTAGGGGCGAAGCTCCTTAAAGCGGCAACCGTTCGTCCCTCGTAGTAGTCCTAGTCATAGTCGTGTTGTGTAACCAGTACACTTACCCGTTTGTGAGCCCTGCCAGTGCCATAGAGAGCCATCTTCTCTATTAGCCGGATACCTTTTCAACCGATCGAGGTTTCCACACAACCTTTTAGGGGCGAAGCTCCTTAAAGCGGCACCCGTTCATTCATCGTAGTGGTTCTAGTCGTAGTCGTAGTGTGTAACCAGTGTACTTACCCATTTTTGAGCCCTGCCAGTGCAGTAAACAGCCATCTTCCCTACAAACCGAATACCTTTTCAACCGATTGAGGTTTTCATTCGACCTTTCAGGGGCGAAGCTCCTTATAGCGGAACCCATTCGTCCCTCGTAGTAGTCCTCGTCATATTCGTAGTTTGAACCAGTATACTTTTTGTTTTTGAGCACTCCCAGCGCCGTAAAGAGCCATCTTCTCTACCAGCCGGATACCTTTTCAACCGATCGATGTTTCCACTCAAATTTTTTGGGGCGAAGCTTCTTAATGTGGCACCCGTTTGTACCTCGTAGTAGCCTTGTCGTAGTCGTAGTGTAAAACTAGTATATTACCCGTTTGTGAGCCCTGCCAGCGCCGTAAAGAGCCATTTTCTCTACCAGCTGTATACCTTTTCAACCGATCGAGGTTTCCTCTCAGCCTTTTAGGGGCGAAGCTCCTTAAAGCGGCAACCGTTCGTCCCTCGTAGTAGTCCTAGTCATAGTCGTAGTGTGTAACCAGTACACTTACCCGTTTGTGAGCCCTGCCAGTGCCATAGAGAGCCATCTTCTCTAAAGCCGGATACCTTTTCAACCGATCGAGGTTCCCACACAACCTTTTAGGGGCGAAGCTCCTTAAAGCGGCACCCGTTCGTTCATCGTAGTGATTCTAGTCGTAGTCGTAGTGTGTAACCAGTGTACTTACCCGATTTTGAGCCCTGCCAGTGCCGTAAACAGCCATCTTTCCTACAAACCGGATACCTTTTCAACCGATTGAGGTTTCCACTCGACCTTTTAGGGGCGAAGCTCCTTAAAGCGGCACCCGTTCGTCCCTCGTAGTAGTCCTCGTCATAGTCGTAGTTTGTAACCAGTATACTTTTTGTTTTTGAGCACTCCCATCGCCGTAAAGATCCATCTTCTCTACCAGCCGGATATCTTTTCAACCGATCGAGGTTTCCACTCGACCTTTTAGGTGCGAGGCTCCTTAAAGCGGCACCCGTTCGTCCCTCGTAGTAGTCCTAGTCGTAGTCGTAGTGTGTAACCAGCATACTTACCCGTTTGTGAGCCCTGCCAGCGCTGTAAATAGTCATCTTCTCTACCAGCTGGATTCGTTTTCAACCGATCGATGCTTCTACTCAACATTTTAGGGGCGAGTCTCCTTCAAGCGGACCGCGTTCATTCTTCGTAGAATTCCTAGTCGTAGTCGAAGTGTGCAACTAGTATACTTATCCGTTTGTGAGCCCTGCCAGCGCCGTGAAGAGCCATCTTCTCTACCAGCCGGATAACTTTTCAACTGATCGAGGTTTCTACTCATCATTTTAGGGGCGAAGCTCCTCAAAGCTGCACCCATTCGTTCATCGTAGTAGTCCAAGTCGTAGTCGAAGTGTGTAACCTGCGTTTTTACCCATTTCTGAGCGCTGCCAGTGCAGTAAAGAGCCACCTTCAATACAAACCGGGTACCTTTTCAACCAATGGAGGTTTCGACTCGACCTCTTATGGGCGAAGCTCCTTAAAGCGGCACCCGTTCGTTCATCGCAGTAGTCCCAGTCATTGTCGTAGTATGTAACCAGTATACTTACCCGTTTGTGAGCCCTGCCAGCGCTGTAAAGAGCCATCTTCTCTCCCAGCCGGATACTTTTTCAACCGATCGAAGTTTCCACTCGACCTTTTAGGGGCGAAGCTCCTTAAAGCGGCCCCCGGTTGTCCCTTGTAGTAGTCTTAGTCGTAGTCGTAGTGTGTAACCATTATACTTACCCGTTTGTGAGCCCTGCCAGCGCCATAAAGGTTCATCTTCTCTACCAGCCGGATACCTTTTCAGCTGATCGATGTTTTTACTCAACCTTTTAGGGGTGAAGCTCCTTAAAGCGGCACCCGTTCGTTCCTTGTAGTAGGCCTAGTCGTAGTCGTAGTGTGTAACCAGTATACTCTTCATCTTTGAGCCCTCCCAGCGCCGTAAAGAGCCATCTTCTCTACCAGCGGGATACCTTTTCAGCTGATCGATGTTTTTACTCAACCTTTTAGGAGTGAAGCTCCTTAACGCGGCACCCGTTCGTTCCTTGTAGTAGGCCTAGACGTAGACGTAGTGTGTAACCAGTATTCTTTTCGTTTTTGAGCCCTCCCAGCGCCGTAAAGAGCCATCTTCTCTACCAGCCGGATACCTTTTCAACCGATCTAGGTTTCCCCTCAGCCTTTTAGGGGCGAAGCTCCTTAAAGCGGCAACCGTTCATTCGTCGTTGTAGTTCTAGTCGTAGTCGTAGTGTGTAACCAGTGTACTTTTCGTTTTTGAGCCCTCCCAGCACCATAGAGAGCCATCTTCTCTACCAGCCGGATACCTTTTCAACCGATCGAGGTTTCCACACGACCTTTTAGGGGCGAAGCTCCTTAAAGCGGCACCGGTTCGTTCCTATTAGTAGTCCTAGTCGTAGTTGTAGTGTGTAACCAGTATACTTACCCGTTTTTGAGCCCTGCCAGCGCCGTAAAGATTCATCTTCTCTACCAGCTGGATTCGTTTTCAACCGATCGATGCATCTACTCAACATTTTTGGGGCGAAGCTTTTTATAGCGGCACCGGTTCGTTCCTCGTAGTAGTCCTAGTCGTAGTCATAGTGTGTAACCAGCATACTTACCCGTTTGTGAGCCCTGCCAGCGCCGTAAAGAGTCATCTTCTCTACCAGCTGGATTCGTTTTCAAGCGATCGATGCTTTTACTCAACATTTTAGGGGCGAAGCTCCTTCAAGCGGCACCCGTTCGTTCCTCGTAGAATTCCTAGTCGTAGTCGAAGTGTGCAACTAGTATACTAACTCGTTTGTGAGCCCTGCTAGCGCATTAAGGAGCCATCTTCTCTACCAGCTGGATAACTTTTCAGCCGATCGAGGTTTCTACTCATGCTTTTAGGGGCGAAGCTCCCTAAAGCCGCACCCATTCGTTCTTCGTAGTAGCCTGTGGTAAAAAAAACGCTGCCCGGGAGAGTGTGCGTCATGCTTTGACGTAGAAAATCGGTGTGCGGGGCCGATTTAGTATTTTAAGGTGCGCGGGAATCATTATGATGGTGATAGCACTAAAACTATGAGCGCGCCTATGCGCGTGCTCGTGCGCGTACCACGTGAAAAAGCTCCCGAGCCACGGGGACAGCTCGGCTGACCCCAGAGAGCAGAACGCAAGGAAAGGTTCGGGCCACGCCCCGGCTGCTCGTTCTGACCCTCCGTGTCCGGGCCTCGTCCCGGCGTTGAAGTCCTCGGGTGCCTCCTGGACTGGGCATCGCCCCACCTCACCCCAGAGAGCAGAGAGCAAGGACAAGTTCGGGCCACGCCCCGGCTGCTCGTTCTGACCCTCCGTGTCCGGGCCTCGTCCCGGCGTTGAAGTCCTCGGCTGCGTCCTGGACTGGGCATCGCCCCACCTCGCACCCACGTTGGTCTGAAGCGGCGTTCGTCACGGCCAGCTGCTGTTCTGGTCTCGGAGCGAGACGCTGTCCCAGCTCTGTTCGCGGCAGTCGGCGGTACGCTGTTCTCGGTGGCAAGCCCAGGCGTTGACCACCGTACTGGGATGGCCCTGGCGGTTATCTTCTAGACCGAGCCCCGCCTCGGTAGGAACTCCGCAAGCACCAGGCATCGCGCCTCCCGACTACCAGAGAGCTCAAGGTGAAGAGCAACGTTCACGCCCCAAGAGTAGAATGTGAGTGAACGAACAAGAACAATAACTCTCTTCGCGTAGGACCGTTAGCGCGTGTATATCTGTGTGAGTTTATGTTGTGTGTATCCATTTGTCCGTCTTCGTGTGTATAAAAGTCTCTCGTTGTCCTCGAACGTCCTCTGTCCTCATCTGGCTAACCTGCGCCCACAGTTGCCCACAAATTTTGGCGAGCCTTGCCAGGATAGATCGGCCTTACCTTTTTGCTGAGAGCCAGACGGGCGGGACGAATCGATGGATTAGAGAAATTGCACGCGATTGGAACGGACATGGGCCTTGCTAGGATTGGCACTCAACATCTTTCAGGCGAGAATTGGTCGCACGCAGGATGCCTGTAAACGTGCAAAGACTGCTTTGTATTGGAGAGGAGGTCGGGTGGTCTTGCGCCGACTTAGAGCGAATGTTGCAAGAAGACCTTGATGAGGAACAAAAGAGAATTGATTTCGAACTGCGGTACATGTGCAAAAATGACAATGAGCGTGTGCGTTTGCGACAGGAAGGAGAGAAGCTGTTGTCTGAGATCAGCACAGCTATCTTGGAAATCCGAGAGATTGCAAATAGGGTAACGCTTAAGGAGGTTAATGAAGAGGGCCAAGTCAATAATCTCAAGGATGAGATAGTTATCTATGATGTGGACACAAGTCTGTCAGACACACTCGCAAAAGTGTATGTCGAAGAACATGATGATGTAGCTTTGTGTACACGATCTGCAAGTGAATGTGGTAAGCAGATACGTGATGGCATTGAAGGTGACAGAAGTATGGAGCAGCATGGTTTCTGCCGTCGTCAGATGAAACCTGTCGGCCAAAGAAAGAGCACGTCATGCGTATCTGAGACTCTTGCTTCGGAGCCCAACGAAAAGCGAATGGCAATGAAAAACCCTAAAATAGAGCCAGAAGATGATCATAATTCGAGCAAGAGGGGCCGGAACTGCCAGAGTAGTAGTAGGGCTAGGAACGATGTGAGCCCACAACATGGTACTCCGTACCGTGCGGAGGCACACCAACTTCAAGACAACCGAAAGATGTGGCGTGCTTTGGACTGCGTAGCTTGGCGCTCGGACCCAATTGTTTGGATTGAATACTGCTCCATCTATATGAACATCGAGAAGCCACCGCGGTACACAGAAGCACATAAGAAGAAAGAACTCTGGTTCTGCGCTAGTACGTGGAAGAAAAGGAGGAAGAGTACAAACCTGGTTGACCGATTCTGAACTGAACTGCGACACGACAATGGACTTCGAACTAGATGCATAACAACAACAAAGGTACCAAGCTGAAGGCATTCCTATATTCTTCAACACTTCAACACCGGGAAGCACGTGACAGCGTTCGAAGCAGCGAAGCAGGCAAGGACAGACGGTTCTTGGCTGGACGACCGGTCCGGGGAACTAGGAGACGTCCTCTTGCTTCTGTACTGTCCTGGATTCCGGCTGGGTGACTGGCCCAGGAACCAGGCGATCCGCTGCTGTTCCGGCTGCCGTTGCTGACAGCTGCGCAACCGGTGAATGAGGCCTCGACTCCGGCTGGGTGACTGGCCCAGGAACCAGGCGAGGTTCCGCTGTTTCGGCTGCCATCTCGAGTGGTTACGAGTTCCCGTTTGCTGTTGGCCGCTGGTCCTGATGCCGTTCCGGGTGGCTGGCACCACCCAGGTATGCTACTGGGACGAACGCGGCGGCTGAGAGCTGTTGCTCGAGGGCAGAGCTTCCAAGCGACCGCTACCCTCCTGCTGCTACGGCGGCAGAAGGCCGTGAGATGGCGTGAGCCAACTCATGTTGAAGACGTCAACGGGACAGACGACATGTCATGCGAGTGATCGGCGTCCAAGCCCAATCAAAAAATGGCGAGAGACGTCTAACTAAGTCAGAGATTTCGCATAGAACTGCATTTGACAGACCATGTTAGAGATGATCCATTATTAGTTGCTTTTCCCGTGTAAATATATTTTTTGTGTGTGTGTGTACACAAAGAACTCATGACGCGGGTATTACGTTGTCTACTCAATGAACATGCCTACCCTTTTTATCCCACCGTTTCACTGTTCTTGAACTGGGGGGAAGATGTGGTAAAAAAAAACGCTGCCCTGGAGAGTGTGCGTCATGCTTTGACGTAGAAAATCGGTGTGCGGGGCCGATTTAGTATTTTAAGGTGCGCGGGAATCATTATGATGGTGATAGCACTAAAACTATGAGCGCGCCTATGCGCGTGCTCGTGCGCGTACCACGTGAAAAAGCTCCCGAGCCACGGGGACAGCTCGGCTGACCCCAGAGAGCAGAACGTAAGGAAAGGTTCGGGCCACGCCCCGGCTGCTCGTTCTGACCCTCCGTGTCCGGGCCTCGTCCCGGCGTTGAAGTCCTCGGGTGCCTCCTGGACTGGGCATCGCCCCACCTCACCCCAGAGAGCAGAGAGCAAGGACAAGTTCGGGCCACGCCCCGGCTGCTCGTTCTGACCCTCCGTGTCCGGGCCTCGTCCCGGCGTTGAAGTCCTCGGCTGCGTCCTGGACTGGGCATCGCCCCACCTCGCACCCACGTTGGTCTGAAGCGGCGTTCGTCACGGCCAGCTGCTGTTCTGGTCTCGGAGCGAGACGCTGTCCCAGCTCTGTTCGCGGCAGTCGGCGGTACGCTGTTCTCGGTGGCAAGCCCAGGCGTTGACCACCGTACTGGGATGGCCCTGGCGGTTATCTTCTAGACCGAGCCCCGCCTCGGTAGGAACTCCGCAAGCACCAGGCATCGCGCCTCCCGACTACCAGAGAGCTCAAGGTGAAGAGCAACGTTCACGCCCAAGAGTAGAATGTGAGTGAACGAACAAGAACAATAACTCTCTTCGCGTAGGACCGTTAGCGCGTGTATATCTGTGTGAGTTTATGTTGTGTGTATCCATTTGTCGGTCTTCGTGTATATAAAAGTCTCTCGTTGTCCTCGAACGTCCTCTGTTCTCATCTGGCTAACCTGCGGCCACAGTTTCCCCACATAGCCCAAGTCGTAGTCGAAGTGTGTAACCAGTGTTTTTACCCGTTTGTGAGCCCTGCCAGTGGAGTAAAGAGCCACCTTCTCTACAAACCTGATACCTTTTCAACCAATCGAGGTTTCCACTCGACCTCTTTTGGGCGAAGCTCCTTAAAGCGGCACCCATTCGTCCCTCGTTGTAGTCCTAGTCGTAGTCGAATTGTGTAACCAGTATACTTTTTGTTTTTGAGCCCTCCCCGCGCCGTAAAGAGCCATCTTCTCTACCAGCCGGATACCTTTTCAACTGATCGATGTTTCCATTCAAACTTTTAGGGGCGATGCTTCTTAAAGCGGCACCCGCTCGTTCATCGTAGTAGACCTATATGTAGTCGTAGTTTGTAACCAGTACACTCACCTGTTTGATAGCCCTGCCAGTGCCATAAAGAGCCATCTTCTCTTCCAGCCGGATATCTTTTCAACCGATCGAGATTTCCACTCATCCATTTAGGGGCGAAGCTTCTTAAAGCGGCACCCATTGGTTCATCGTAGTAGTCCTAGTCGTAGTCGTATTGTCTAACTGGTGTACTTACCCGTTTGTGAGCCCTGCCAGTGCCGTAAACAGCCATCTTCCCTACCAGCTGGATACCTTTTCAACCGATCGAGGTTTCCACTCATCCTTTTAGGGGCGAAGCTCCTCAAAGCTGCGCCCATTCGTTCATCGTAGAAGTCCAAGCCGTAGTCGAAGTGTGTAACCAGTGTTTTTACCCATTTGTGAGCCCTGCCAGTGCTGTAAAGAGCCATTTTCAATACAAACCGGTTACCTTTTCAACCAATGGAGGTTTCGACTCGACCTCTTAGGGGCGAAGCTCCTTAAAGCGGCACCCGTTCGTTCATCCCAGTAGTCCCAGTCATTGTCGTAGTGTGTAACCAGTATACTTACCCGTTTGTGAGCCCTGCCAGCGCTGTAAAGAGCCATCTTCTCTCCCAGCCGGATACCTTTTCAACCGATCGAAGTTTCCACTCGACCTTTTAGGGGCGAAGCTCCTTAAAGCGGCCCCCGGTTGTCCCTTGTGGTAGTCTTAGTCGTAGTCGTAGTGTGTAACCATTATACTTACCCGTTTGTGAGCCCTGCCAGCGCCATAAAGGTTCATCTTCTCTACCAGCCGGATACCTTTTCAGCTGATCGATGTTTTTACTCAACCTTTTAGGGGTGAAGCTCCTTAAAGCGGCACTCGTTCGTTCCTTTTAGTAGGCCTAGTCGTAGTCGTAGTGTGTAACCAGTATACTCTTCATTTTTGAGCCCTCCCAGCGCCGTAAAGAGCCATCTTCTCTACCAGCCGGATACCTTTTCAGCTGATCGATGTTTTTACTCAACCTTTTAGGGGTGAAGCTCCTTAAAGCGGCACCCGTTCGTTCCTTGTAGTAGGCCTAGACGTAGACGTAGTGTGTAACCAGTATTCTTTTCGTTTTTGAGCCCTCCCAGCGCCGTAAAGAGCCATCTTCTCTACTAGCCAGATACCTTTTGAACTGATCGATGTTTCTATTCAAACTTTTAGGGGCGAAGCTTATTAAAGCGGCACCCGTTCGTTCATCGTAGTAGACCTATTTGTGGTCGTAGTTTGTAACCAGTACCCTCACCCGTTTTATAGCCCTGCTAGTGCCATAAAGAGCCATTTTCTCTACCAGCCAGATACCTTTTTAACCGATCGATGTTTCCACTCAACCTTTTAGGTGCGAATCTCCTTGAAGCAGCACCCGTTCGTTCATTGCAGTAGTCCCAGTCGTTGTCGTAGTGTGTAACCAGTATACTTACCCGTTTGTGAGCCCTGCCAGCGCTGCAAAGAGCAATTTCTCTACCAGCCGGATGCCTTTTCAACCGATCGAGGTTTTCCCTCAGCCTTTTAGGGGCGAAGCTCCTTAAAGCGGCAACCGTTCATTCGTCGTAGTAGTTCTAGTCGTAGTCGTAGTGTGTAACCAGTGTACTTTTCGTTTTTGAGCCCTCCCAGCACCATAGAGAGCCATCTTCTCTACCAGCCGGATACCTTTTCAACCGATCGAGGTTTCCACACGACCTTTTAGGGGCGAAGCTCCTTAAAGCGGCACCGGTTCGTTCCTATTAGTAGTCCTAGTCGTAGTTGTAGTGTGTAACCAGTATACTTACCCGTTTTTGAGCCCTGCCAGCGCCGTAAAGATTCATCTTCTCTACCAGCTGGATTCGTTTTCAACCGATCGATGCATCTACTCAACATTTTTGGGGCGAAGCTTTTTATAGCGGCACCGGTTCGTTCCTCGTAGTAGTCCTAGTCGTAGTCATAGTGTGTAACCAGCATACTTACCCGTTTGTGAGCCCTGCCAGCGCCGTAAAGAATCATCTTCTCTACCAGCTGGATTCGTTTTCAAGCGATCGATGCTTTTACTCAACATTTTAGGGGCGAAGCTCCTTCAAGCGGCACCCGTTCGTTCCTCGTAGAATTCCTAGTCGTAGTCGAAGTGTGCAACTAGTATACTAACTCGTTTGTGAGCCCTGCTAGCGCATTAAGGAGCCATCTTCTCTACCAGCTGGATAACTTTTCAGCCGATCGAGGTTCCTACTCATGCTTTTAGGGGCGAAGCTCCCTAAAGCCGCACCCATTCGTTCATCGTAGTAGCCTGTGGTAAAAAAAACGCTGCCCTGGAGAGTGTGCGTCATGCTTTGACGTAGAAAATCGGTGTGCGGGGCCGATTTAGTATTTTAAGGTGCGCGGGAATCATTATGATGGTGATAGCACTAAAACTATGAGCGCGCCTATGCGCGTGCTCGTGCGCGTACCACGTGAAAAAGCTCCCAAGCCACGGGGACAGCTCGGCTGACCCCAGAGAGCAGAACGCAAGGAAAGGTTCGGGCCACGCCCCGGCTGCTCGTTCTGACCCTCCGTGTCCGGGCCTCGTCCCGGCGTTGAAGTCCTCGGGTGCCTCCTGGACTGGGCATCGCCCCACCTCACCCCAGAGAGCAGAGAGCAAGGACAAGTTCGGGCCACGCCCCGGCTGCTCGTTCTGACCCTCCGTGTCCGGGCCTCGTCCCGGCGTTGAAGTCCTCGGCTGCGTCCTGGACTGGGCATCGCCCCACCTCGCACCCACGTTGGTCTGAAGCGGCGTTCATCACGGCCAGCTGCTGTTCTGGTCTCGGAGCGAGACGCTGTCCCAGCTCTGTTCGCGGCAGTCGGCGGTACGCTGTTCTCGGTGGCAAGCCCAGGCGTTGACCACCGTACTGGGATGGCCCTGGCGGTTATCTTCTAGACCGAGCCCCGCCTCGGTAGGAACTCCGCAAGCACCAGGCATCGCGCCTCCCGACTACCAGAGAGCTCAAGGTGAAGAGCAACGTTCACGCCCCAAGAGTAGAATGTGAGTGAACGAACAAGAACAATAACTCTCTTCGCGTAGGACCGTTAGCGCGTGTATATCTGTGTGAGTTTATGTTGTGTGTATCCATTTGTCCGTCTTCGTGTGTATAAAAGTCTCTCGTTGTCCTCGAACGTCCTCTGTCCTCATCTGGCTAACCTGCGCCCATGTTGCCCACAAATTTTGGCGAGCCTTGCCAGGATAGATCGGCCTTACCTTTTTGCTGAGAGCCAGACGGGCGGGACGAATCGATGGATTAGAGAAATTGCACGCGATCGGAACGGACATGGGCCTTGCTAGGATTGGCACTCAACATCTTTCAGGCGAGAATTGGTCGCACGCAGGATGCCTGTAAACGTGCAAAGACTGCTTTGTATTGGAGAGGAGGTCGGGTGGTCTTGCGCCGACTTAGAGCGAATGTTGCAAGAAGACCTTGATGAGGAACAAAAGAGAATTGATTTCGAACTGCGGTACATGTGCAAAAATGACAATGAGCGTGTGCGTTTGCGACAGGAAGGAGAGAAGCTGTTGTCTGAGATCAGCACAGCTATCTTGGAAATCCGAGAGATTGCAAATAGGGTAACGCTTAAGGAGGTTAATGAAGAGGGCCAAGTCAATAATCTCAAGGATGAGATAGTTATCTATGATGTGGACACAAGTCTGTCAGACACACTCGCAAAAGTGTATGTCGAAGAACATGATGATGTAGCTTTGTGTACACGATCTGCAAGTGAATGTGGTAAGCAGATACGTGATGGCATTGAAGGTGACAGAAGTATGGAGCAGCATGGTTTCTGCCGTCGTCAGATGAAACCTGTCGGCCAAAGAAAGAGCACGTCATGCGTATCTGAGACTCTTGCTTCGGAGCCCAACGAAAAGCGAATGGCAATGAAAAACCCTAAAATAGAGCCAGAAGATGATCATAATTCGAGCAAGAGGGGCCGGAACTGCCAGAGTAGTAGTAGGGCTAGGAACGATGTGAGCCCACAACATGGTACTCCGTACCGTGCGGAGGCACACCAACTTCAAGACAACCGAAAGATGTGGCGTGCTTTGGACTGCGTAGCTTGGCGCTCGGACCCAATTGTTTGGATTGAATACTGCTCCATCTATATGAACATCGAGAAGCCACCGCGGTACACAGAAGCACATAAGAAGAAAGAACTCTGGTTCTGCGCTAGTACGTGGAAGAAAAGGAGGAAGAGTACAAACCTGGTTGACCGATTCTGAACTGAACTGCGACACGACAATGGACTTCGAACTAGATGCATAACAACAACAAAGGTACCAAGCTGAAGGCATTCCTATATTCTTCAACACTTCAACACCGGGAAGCACGTGACAGCGTTCGAAGCAGCGAAGCAGGCAAGGACAGACGGTTCTTGGCTGGACGACCGGTCCGGGGAACTAGGAGACGTCCTCTTGGTTCTGTACTGTCCTGGATTCCGGCTGGGTGACTGGCCCAGGAACCAGGCGATCCGCTGCTGTTCCGGCTGCCGTTGCTGACAGCTGCGCAACCGGTGAATGAGGCCTCGACTCCGGCTGGGTGACTGGCCCAGGAACCAGGCGAGGTTCCGCTGTTTCGGCTGCCATCTCGAGTGGTTACGAGTTCCCGTTTGCTGTTGGCCGCTGGTCCTGATGCCGTTCCGGGTGGCTGGCACCACACAGGTATGCTACTGGGACGAACGCGGCGGCTGAGAGCTGTTGCTCGAGGGCAGAGCTTCCAAGCGACCGCTACCCTCCTGCTGCTACGGCGGCAGAAGGCCGTGAGATGGCGTGAGCCAACTCATGTTGAAGACGTCAACGGGACAGACGACATGTCATGCGAGCGATCGGCGTCCAAGCCCAATCAAAAAATGGCGAGAGACGTCTAACTAAGTCAGAGATTTCGCATAGAACTGCATTTGACAGACCATGTTAGAGATGATCCATTATTAGTTGCTTTTCCCGTGTAAATATATTTTTTGTGTGTGTGTGTACACAAAGAACTCATGACGCGGGTATTACGTTGTCTACTCAATGAACATGCCTACCCTTTTTATCCCACCGTTTCACTGTTCTTGAACTGGGGGGAAGATGTGGTAAAAAAAAACGCTGCCCTGGAGAGTGTGCGTCATGCTTTGACGTAGAAAATCGGTGTGCGGGGCCGATTTAGTATTTTAAGGTGCGCGGGAATCATTATGATGGTGATAGCACTAAAACTATGAGCGCGCCTATGCGCGTGCTCGTGCGCGTACCACGTGAAAAAGCTCCCGAGCCACGGGGACAGCTCGGCTGACCCCAGAGAGCAGAACGTAAGGAAAGGTTCGGGCCACGCCCCGGCTGCTCGTTCTGACTCTCCGTGTCCGGGCCTCGTCCCGGCGTTGAAGTCCTCGGGTGCCTCCTGGACTGGGCATCGCCCCACCTCACCCCAGAGAGCAGAGAGCAAGGACAAGTTCGGGCCACGCCCCGGCTGCTCGTTCTGGCCCTCCGTGTCCGGGCCTCGTCCCGGCGTTGAAGTCCTCGGCTGCGTCCTGGACTGGGCATCGCCCCACCTCGCACCCACGTTGGTCTGAAGCGGCGTTCGTCACGGCCAGCTGCTGTTCTGGTCTCGGAGCGAGACGCTGTCCCAGCTCTGTTCGCGGCAGTCGGCGGTACGCTGTTCTCGGTGGCAAGCCCAGGCGTTGACCACCGTACTGGGATGGCCCTGGCGGTTATCTTCTAGACCGAGCCCCGCCTCGGTAGGAACTCCGCAAGCACCAGGCATCGCGCCTCCCGACTACCAGAGAGCTCAAGGTGAAGAGCAACGTTCACGCCCAAGAGTAGAATGTGAGTGAACGAACAAGAACAATAACTCTCTTCGCGTAGGACCGTTAGCGCGTGTATATCTGTGTGAGTTTATGTTGTGTGTATCCATTTGTCGGTCTTCGTGTATATAAAAGTCTCTCGTTGTCCTCGAACGTCCTCTGTTCTCATCTGGCTAACCTGCGGCCACAGTTTCCCCACATAGCCCAAGTCGTAGTCGAAGTGTGTAACCAGTGTTTTTACCCGTTTGTGAGCCCTGCCAGTGGAGTAAAGAGCCACCTTCTCTACAAACCTGATACCTTTTCAACCAATCGAGGTTTCCACTCGACCTCTTTTGGGCGAAGCTCCTTAAAGCGGCACCCATTCGTCCCTCGTTGTAGTCCTAGTCGTAGTCGAATTGTGTAACCAGTATACTTTTTGTTTTTGAGCCCTCCCCGCGCCGTAAAGAGCCATCTTCTCTACCAGCCGGATACCTTTTCAACTGATCGATGTTTCCATTCAAACTTTTAGGGGCGATGCTTCTTAAAGCGGCACCCGCTCGTTCATCGTAGTAGACCTATATGTAGTCGTAGTTTGTAACCAGTACACTCACCTGTTTGATAGCCCTGCCAGTGCCATAAAGAGCCATCTTCTCTTCCAGCCGGATATCTTTTCAACCGATCGAGATTTCCACTCATCCATTTAGGGGCGAAGCTTCTTAAAGCGGCACCCATTGGTTCATCGTAGTAGTCCTAGTCGTAGTCGTATTGTCTAACTGGTGTACTTACCCGTTTGTGAGCCCTGCCAGTGCCGTAAACAGCCATCTTCCCTACCAGCTGGATACCTTTTCAACCGATCGAGGTTTCCACTCATCCTTTTAGGGGCGAAGCTCCTCAAAGCTGCGCCCATTCGTTCATCGTAGTAGTCCAAGCCGTAGTCGAAGTGTGTAACCAGTGTTTTTACCCATTTGTTAGCCCTGCCAGTGCTGCAAAGAGCCATTTTCAATACAAACCGGGTACCTTTTCAACCAATGGAGGTTTCGACTCGACCTCTTAGGGGCGAAGCTCCTTAAAGCGGCACCCGTTCGTTCATCGCAGTAGTCCCAGTCATTGTCGTAGTGTGTAACCAGTATACTTACCCGTTTGTGAGCCCTGCCAGCGCTGTAAAGAGCCATCTTCTCTCCCAGCCGGATACCTTTTCAACCGATCGAAGTTTCCACTCGACCTTTTAGGGGCGAAGCTCCTTAAAGCGGCCCCCGGTTGTCCCTTGTGGTAGTCTTAGTCGTAGTCGTAGTGTGTAACCATTATACTTACCCGTTTGTGAGCCCTGCCAGCGAAATAAAGGTTCATCTTCTCTACCAGCCGGATACCTTTTCAGCTGATCGATGTTTTTACTCCACCTTTTAGGGGTGAAGCTCCTTAAAGCGGCACTCGTTCGTTCCTTTTAGTAGGCCTAGTCGTAGTCGTAGTGTGTAACCAGTATACTCTTCATTTTTGAGCCCTCCCAGCGCCGTAAAGAGCCATCTTCTCTACCAGCCGGATACCTTTTCAGCTGATCGATGTTTTTACTCAACCTTTTAGGGGTGAAGCTCCTTAAAGCGGCACCCGTTCGTTCCTTGTAGTAGGCCTAGACGTAGACGTAGTGTGTAACCAGTATTCTTTTCGTTTTTGAGCCCTCCCAGCGCCGTAAAGAGCCATCTTCTCTACTAGCCAGATACCTTTTGAACTGATCGATGTTTCTATTCAAACTTTTAGGGGCGAAGCTTATTAAAGCGGCACCCGTTCGTTCATCGTAGTAGACCTATTTGTGGTCGTAGTTTGTAACCAGTACCCTCACCCGTTTTATAGCCCTGCTAGTGCCATAAAGAGCCATCTTCTCTATTAGCCGGATACCTTTTCAACCGATCGAGGTTTCCACACAACCTTTTAGGGGCGAAGCTCCTTAAAGCGGCACCCGTTCATTCATCGTAGTGGTTCTAGTCGTAGTCGTAGTGTGTAACCAGTGTACTTACCCATTTTTGAGCCCTGCCAGTGCAGTAAACAGCCATCTTCCCTACAAACCGGATACCTTTTCAACCGATTGAGGTTTTCATTCGACCTTTCAGGGGCGAAGCTCCTTATAGCGGAACCCATTCGTCCCTCGTAGTAGTCCTCGTCATATTCGTAGTTTGAACCAGTATACTTTTTGTTTTTGAGCACTCCCAGCGCCGTAAAGAGCCATCTTCTCTACCAGCCGGATACCTTTTCAACCGATCGATGTTTCCACTCAAATTTTTTGGGGCGAAGCTTCTTAATGTGGCACCTGTTTGTTCCTCGTAGTAGCCTTGTCGTAGTCGTAGTGTAAAACTAGTATAATACCCGTTTGTGAGCCCTGCCAGCGCCGTAAAGAGCCATTTTCTCTACCAGCTGTATACCTTTTCAACCGATCGAGGTTTCCTCTCAGCCTTTTAGGGGCGAAGCTCCTTAAAGCGGCAACCGTTCGTCCCTCGTAGTAGTCCTAGTCATAGTCGTAGTGTGTAACCAGTACACTTACCCGTTTGTGAGCCCTGCCAGTGCCATAGAGAGCCATCTTCTCTAAAGCCGGATACCTTTTCAACCGATCGAGGTTCCCACACAACCTTTTAGGGGCGAAGCTCCTTAAAGCGGCACCCGTTCGTTCATCGTAGTGGTTCTAGTCGTAGTCGTAGTGTGTAACCAGTGTACTTACCCGATTTTGAGCCCTGCCAGTGCCGTAAACAGCCATCTTTCCTACAAACCGGATACCTTTTCAACCGATTGAGGTTTCCACTCGACCTTTTAGGGGCGAAGCTCCTTAAAGCGGCACCCGTTCGTCCCTCGTAGTAGTCCTCGTCATAGTCGTAGTTTGTAACCAGTATACATTTTGTTTTTGAGCACTCCCATCGCCGTAAAGATCCATCTTCTCTACCAGCCGGATATCTTTTCAACCGATCGAGGTTTCCACTCGACCTTTTAGGTGCGAGGCTCCTTAAAGCGGCACCCGTTCGTCCCTCGTAGTAGTCCTAGTCGTAGTCGTAGTGTGTAACCAGCATACTTACCCGTTTGTGAGCCCTGCCAGCGCTGTAAATAGTCATCTTCTCTACCAGCTGGATTCGTTTTCAACCGATCGATGCTTCTACTCAACATTTTAGGGGCGAGTCTCCTTCAAGCGGACCGCGTTCATTCTTCGTAGAATTCCTAGTCGTAGTCGAAGTGTGCAACTAGTATACTTATCCGTTTGTGAGCCCTGCCAGCGCCGTGAAGAGCCATCTTCTCTACCAGCCGGATAACTTTTCAACTGATCGAGGTTTCTACTCATCATTTTAGGGGCGAAGCTCCTCAAAGCTGCACCCATTCGTTCATCGTAGTAGTCCAAGTCGTAGTCGAAGTGTGTAACCTGCGTTTTTACCCATTTCTGAGCGCTGCCAGTGCAGTAAAGAGCCACCTTCAATACAAACCGGGTACCTTTTCAACCAATGGAGGTTTCGACTCGACCTCTTATGGGCGAAGCTCCTTAAAGCGGCACCCGTTCGTTCATCGCAGTAGTCCCAGTCATTGTCGTAGTATGTAACCAGTATACTTACCCGTTTGTGAGCCCTGCCAGCGCTGTAAAGAGCCATCTTCTCTCCCAGCCGGATACTTTTTCAACCGATCGAAGTTTCCACTCGACCTTTTAGGGGCGAAGCTCCTTAAAGCGGCCCCCGGTTGTCCCTTGTAGTAGTCTTAGTCGTAGTCGTAGTGTGTAACCATTATACTTACCCGTTTGTGAGCCCTGCCAGCGCCATAAAGGTTCATCTTCTCTACCAGCCGGATACCTTTTCAGCTGATCGATGTTTTTACTCAACCTTTTAGGGGTGAAGCTCCTTGAAGCTGCACCCGTTCGTTCCTTGTAGTAGGCCTAGTCGTAGTCGTAGTGTGTAACCAGTATACTCTTCATTTTTGAGCCCTCCCAGCGCCATAAAGAGCCATCTTCTCTACCAGCCGGATACCTTTTCAGCTGATCGATGTTTTTACTCAACCTTTTAGGAGTGAAGCTCCTTAACGCGGCACCCGTTCGTTCCTTGTAGTAGGCCTAGACGTAGACGTAGTGTGTAACCAGTATTCTTTTCGTTTTTGAGCCCTCCCAGCGCCGTAAAGAGCCATCTTCTCTACCAGCCGGATACCTTTTCAACCGATCTAGGTTTCCCCTCAGCCTTTTAGGGGCGAAGCTCCTTAAAGCGGCAACCGTTCATTCGTCGTTGTAGTTCTAGTCGTAGTCGTAGTGTGTAACCAGTGTACTTTTCGTTTTTGAGCCCTCCCAGCACCATAGAGAGCCATCTTCTCTACCAGCCGGATACCTTTTCAACCGATCGAGGTTTCCACACGACCTTTTAGGGGCGAAGCTCCTTAAAGCGGCACCGGTTCGTTCCTATTAGTAGTCCTAGTCGTAGTTGTAGTGTGTAACCAGTATACTTACCCGTTTTTGAGCCCTGCCAGCGCCGTAAAGATTCATCTTCTCTACCAGCTGGATTCGTTTTCAACCGATCGATGCATCTACTCAACATTTTTGGGGCGAAGCTTTTTATAGCGGCACCGGTTCGTTCCTCGTAGTAGTCCTAGTCGTAGTCATAGTGTGTAACCAGCATACTTACCCGTTTGTGAGCCCTGCCAGCGCCGTAAAGAGTCATCTTCTCTACCAGCTGGATTCGTTTTCAAGCGATCGATGCTTTTACTCAACATTTTAGGGGCGAAGCTCCTTCAAGCGGCACCCGTTCGTTCCTCGTAGAATTCCTAGTCGTAGTCGAAGTGTGCAACTAGTATACTAACTCGTTTGTGAGCCCTGCTAGCGCATTAAGGAGCCATCTTCTCTACCAGCTGGATAACTTTTCAGCCGATCGAGGTTTCTACTCATGCTTTTAGGGGCGAAGCTCCCTAAAGCCGCACCCATTCGTTCATCGTAGTAGCCTGTGGTAAAAAAAACGCTGCCCTGGAGAGTGTGCGTCATGCTTTGACGTAGAAAATCGGTGTGCGGGGCCGATTTAGTATTTTAAGGTGCGCGGGAATCATTATGATGGTGATAGCACTAAAACTATGAGCGCGCCTATGCGCGTGCTCGTGCGCGTACCACGTGAAAAAGCTCCCGAGCCACGGGGACAGCTCGGCTGACCCCAGAGAGCAGAACGCAAGGAAAGGTTCGGGCCACGCCCCGGCTGCTCGTTCTGACCCTCCGTGTCCGGGCCTCGTCCCGGCGTTGAAGTCCTCGGGTGCCTCCTGGACTGGGCATCGCCCCACCTCACCCCAGAGAGAAGAGAGCAAGGACAAGTTCGGGCCACGCCCCGGCTGCTCGTTCTGACCCTCCGTGTCCGGGCCTCGTCCCGGCGTTGAAGTCCTCGGCTGCGTCCTGGACTGGGCATCGCCCCACCTCGCACCCACGTTGGTCTGAAGCGGCGTTCGTCACGGCCAGCTGCTGTTCTGGTCTCGGAGCGAGACGCTGTCCCAGCTCTGTTCGCGGCAGTCGGCGGTACGCTGTTCTCGGTGGCAAGCCCAGGCGTTGACCACCGTACTGGGATGGCCCTGGCGGTTATCTTCTAGACCGAGCCCCGCCTCGGTAGGAACTCCGCAAGCACCAGGCATCGCGCCTCCCGACTACCAGAGAGCTCAAGGTGAAGAGCAACGTTCACGCCCCAAGAGTAGAATGTGAGTGAACGAACAAGAACAATAACTCTCTTCGCGTAGGACCGTTAGAGCGTGTATATCTGTGTGAGTTTATGTTGTGTGTATCCATTTGTCCGTCTTCGTGTGTATAAAAGTCTCTCGTTGTCCTCGAACGTCCTCTGTCCTCATCTGGCTAACCTGCGCCCACAGTTGCCCACAAATTTTGGCGAGCCTTGCCAGGATAGATCGGCCTTACCTTTTTGCTGAGAGCCAGACGGGCGGGACGAATCGATGGATTAGAGAAATTGCACGCGATCGGAACGGACATGGGCCTTGCTAGGATTGGCACTCAACATCTTTCAGGCGAGAATTGGTCGCACGCAGGATGCCTGTAAACGTGCAAAGACTGCTTTGTATTGGAGAGGAGGTCGGGTGGTCTTGCGCCGACTTAGAGCGAATGTTGCAAGAAGACCTTGATGAGGAACAAAAGAGAATTGATTTCGAACTGCGGTACATGTGCAAAAATGACAATGAGCGTGTGCGTTTGCGACAGGAAGGAGAGAAGCTGTTGTCTGAGATCAGCACAGCTATCTTGGAAATCCGAGAGATTGCAAATAGGGTAACGCTTAAGGAGGTTAATGAAGAGGGCCAAGTCAATAATCTCAAGGATGAGATAGTTATCTATGATGTGGACACAAGTCTATCAGACACACTCGCAAAAGTGTATGTCGAAGAACATGATGATGTAGCTTTGTGTACACGATCTGCAAGTGAATGTGGTAAGCAGATACGTGATGGCATTGAAGGTGACAGAAGTATGGAGCAGCATGGTTTCTGCCGTCGTCAGATGAAACCTGTCGGCCAAAGAAAGAGCACGTCATGCGTATCTGAGACTCTTGCTTCGGAGCCCAACGAAAAGCGAATGGCAATGAAAAACCCTAAAATAGAGCCAGAAGATGATCATAATTCGAGCAAGAGGGGCCGGAACTGCCAGAGTAGTAGTAGGGCTAGGAACGATGTGAGCCCACAACATGGTACTCCGTACCGTGCGGAGGCACACCAACTTCAAGACAACCGAAAGATGTGGCGTGCTTTGGACTGCGTAGCTTGGCGCTCGGACCCAATTGTTTGGATTGAATACTGCTCCATCTATATGAACATCGAGAAGCCACCGCGGTACACAGAAGCACATAAGAAGAAAGAACTCTGGTTCTGCGCTAGTACGTGGAAGAAAAGGAGGAAGAGTACAAACCTGGTTGACCGATTCTGAACTGAACTGCGACACGACAATGGACTTCGAACTAGATGCATAACAACAACAAAGGTACCAAGCTGAAGGCATTCCTATATTCTTCAACACTTCAACACCGGGAAGCACGTGACAGCGTTCGAAGCAGCGAAGCAGGCAAGGACAGACGGTTCTTGGCTGGACGACCGGTCCGGGGAACTAGGAGACGTCCTCTTGGTTCTGTACTGTCCTGGATTCCGGCTGGGTGACTGGCCCAGGAACCAGGCGATCCGCTGCTGTTCCGGCTGCCGTTGCTGACAGCTGCGCAACCGGTGAATGAGGCCTCGACTCCGGCTGGGTGACTGGCCCAGGAACCAGGCGAGGTTCCGCTGTTTCGGCTGCCATCTCGAGTGGTTACGAGTTCCCGTTTGCTGTTGGCCGCTGGTCCTGATGCCGTTCCGGGTGGCTGGCACCACCCAGGTATGCTACTGGGACGAACGCGGCGGCTGAGAGCTGTTGCTCGAGGGCAGAGCTTCCAAGCGACCGCTGCCCTCCTGCTGCTACGGCGGCAGAAGGCCGTGAGATGGCGTGAGCCAACTCATGTTGAAGACGTCAACGGGACAGACGACATGTCATGCGAGCGATCGGCGTCCAAGCCCAATCAAAAAATGGCGAGAGACGTCTAACTAAGTCAGAGATTTCGCATAGAACTGCATTTGACAGACCATGTTAGAGATGATCCATTATTAGTTGCTTTTCCCGTGTAAATATATTTTTTGTGTGTGTGTGTACACAAAGAACTCATGACGCGGGTATTACGTTGTCTACTCAATGAACATGCCTACCCTTTTTATCCCACCGTTTCACTGTTCTTGAACTGGGGGGAAGATGTGGTAAAAAAAAAACGCTGCCCTGGAGAGTGTGCGTCATGCTTTGACGTAGAAAATCGGTGTGCGGGGCCGATTTAGTATTTTAAGGTGCGCGGGAATCATTATGATGGTGATAGCACTAAAACTATGAGCGCGCCTATGCGCGTGCTCGTGCGCGTACCACGTGAAAAAGCTCCCGAGCCACGGGGACAGCTCGGCTGACCCCAGAGAGCAGAACGTAAGGAAAGGTTCGGGCCACGCCCCGGCTGCTCGTTCTGACCCTCCGTGTCCGGGCCTCGTCCCGGCGTTGAAGTCCTCGGTTGCCTCCTGGACTGGGCATCGCCCCACCTCACCCCAGAGAGCAGAGAGCAAGGACAAGTTCGGGCCACGCCCCGGCTGCTCGTTCTGACCCTCCGTGTCCGGGCCTCGTCCCGGCGTTCAAGTCCTCGGCTGCGTCCTGGACTGGGCATCGCCCCACCTCGCACCCACGTTGGTCTGAAGCGGCGTTCGTCACGGCCAGCTGCTGTTCTGGTCTCGGAGCGAGACGCTGTCCCAGCTCTGTTCGCGGCAGTCGGCGGTACGCTGTTCTCGGTGGCAAGCCCAGGCGTTGACCACCGTACTGGGATGGCCCTGGCGGTTATCTTCTAGACCGAGCCCCGCCTCGGTAGGAACTCCGCAAGCACCAGGCATCGCGCCTCCCGACTACCAGAGAGCTCAAGGTGAAGAGCAACGTTCACGCCCAAGAGTAGAATGTGAGTGAACGAACAAGAACAATAACTCTCTTCGCGTAGGACCGTTAGCGCGTGTATATCTGTGTGAGTTTATGTTGTGTGTATCCATTTGTCGGTCTTCGTGTATATAAAAGTCTCTCGTTGTCCTCGAACGTCCTCTGTTCTCATCTGGCTAACCTGCGGCCACAGTTTCCCCACATAGCCCAAGTCGTAGTCGAAGTGTGTAACCAGTGTTTTTACCCGTTTGTGAGCCCTGCCAGTGGAGTAAAGAGCCACCTTCTCTACAAACCTGATACCTTTTCAACCAATCGAGGTTTCCACTCGACCTCTTTTGGGCGAAGCTCCTTAAAGCGGCACCCATTCGTCCCTCGTTGTAGTCCTAGTCGTAGTCGAATTGTGTAACCAGTATACTTTTTGTTTTTGAGCCCTCCCCGCGCCGTAAAGAGCCATCTTCTCTACCAGCCGGATACCTTTTCAACTGATCGATGTTTCCATTCAAACTTTTAGGGGCGATGCTTCTTAAAGCGGCACCCGCTCGTTCATCGTAGTAGACCTATATGTAGTCGTAGTTTGTAACCAGTACACTCACCTGTTTGATAGCCCTGCCAGTGCCATAAAGAGCCATCTTCTCTTCCAGCCGGATATCTTTTCAACCGATCGAGATTTCCACTCATCCATTTAGGGGCGAAGCTTCTTAAAGCGGCACCCATTGGTTCATCGTAGTAGTCCTAGTCGTAGTCGTATTGTCTAACTGGTGTACTTACCCGTTTGTGAGCCCTGCCAGTGCCGTAAACAGCCATCTTCCCTACCAGCTGGATACCTTTTCAACCGATCGAGGTTTCCACTCATCCTTTTAGGGGCGAAGCTCCTCAAAGCTGCGCCCATTCGTTCATCGTAGTAGTCCAAGCCGTAGTCGAAGTGTGTAACCAGTGTTTTTACCCATTTGTGAGCCCTGCCAGTGCTGTAAAGAGCCATTTTCAATACAAACCGGGTACCTTTTCAACCAATGGAGGTTTCGACTCGACCTCTTAGGGGCGAAGCTCCTTAAAGCGGCACCCGTTCGTTCATCGCAGTAGTCCCAGTC
The DNA here is from genome assembly GCF_043290135.1 of Rhipicephalus microplus. Classification (NCBI taxonomy): domain Eukaryota; kingdom Metazoa; phylum Arthropoda; class Arachnida; order Ixodida; family Ixodidae; genus Rhipicephalus; species Rhipicephalus microplus. Next base: position 1,253,143 of record NW_027464628.1, read on the forward strand.
ATTGTCGTAGTGTGTAACCAGTATACTTACCCGTTTGTGAGCCCTGCCAGCGCTGTAAAGAGCCATCTTCTCTCCCAGCCGGATACCTTTTCAACCGATCGAAGTTTCCACTCGACCTTTTAGGGGCGAAGCTCCTTAAAGCGGCCCCCGGTTGTCCCTTGTGGTAGTCTTAGTCGTAGTCGTAGTGTGTAACCATTATACTTACCCGTTTGTGAGCCCTGCCAGCGCCATAAAGGTTCATCTTCTCTACCAGCCGGATACCTTTTCAGCTGATCGATGTTTTTACTCAACCTTTTAGGGGTGAAGCTCCTTAAAGCGGCACTCGTTCGTTCCTTTTAGTAGGCCTAGTCGTAGTCGTAGTGTGTAACCAGTATACTCTTCATTTTTGAGCCCTCCCAGCGCCGTAAAGAGCCATCTTCTCTACCAGCCGGATACCTTTTCAGCTGATCGATGTTTTTACTCAACCTTTTAGGGGTGAGCTCCTTAAAGCGGCACCCGTTCGTTCCTTGTAGTAGGCCTAGACGTAGACGTAGTGTGTAACCAGTATTCTTTTCGTTTTTGAGCCCTCCCAGCGCCGTAAAGAGCCATCTTCTCTACTATCCAGATACCTTTTGAACTGATCGATGTTTCTATTCAAACTTTTAGGGGCGAAGCTTATTAAAGCGGCACCCGTTCGTTCATCGTAGTAGACCTATTTGTGGTCGTAGTTTGTAACCAGTACCCTCACCCGTTTTATAGCCCTGCTAGTGCCATAAAGAGCCATTTTCTCTACCAGCCGGATACCTTTTTAACCGATCGATGTTTCCACTCAACCTTTTAGGTGCGAATCTCCTTGAAGCGGCACCCGTTCGTTCATTGCAGTAGTCCCAGTCGTTGTCGTAGTGTGTAACCAGTATACTTACCCGTTTGTGAGCCCTGCCAGCGCTGCAAAGAGCAATTTCTCTACCAGCCGGATGCCTTTTCAACCGATCGAGGTTTTCCCTCAGCCTTTTAGGGGTGAAGGTCCCTAAAGCGGCAACCGTTCGTTCATCGTAGTAGTCCTAGTCGTAGTCGTAGTGTGTAACCAGTACACATACCCGTTTCCAGTGGCATAAAGAGCCGTCTTCTCTACAAACCGGATACCTTTTGAACCGATCGAGGTTTCCACTCGACCTTTTAGGGGCGAGGCTCCTTAAAGCGGCACCCGTTCGTCCCTCGTAGTAGTCCTAGTCGTAGTCATAGTGCGTAACCAGCATACTTACCCGTTTGTGAGCCCTGCCAGCGCCGTAAAGAGTCATCTTCTCTACCAGCTGGATTCGTTTTCAACCGATCGATGCTTCTACTCAACATTTTAGGGGCGAGTCTCCTTCAAGCGGCACCCGTTCATTCCTCGTATAATTCCTAGTCGTAGTCGAAGTGTGCAACTAGTATACTTACCCGTTTGTGAGCCCTGCCAGCGCATTAAAGAGCCATCTTCTCTACCAGCCGGGTAACTTTTCAACTGATCGAGGTTTCTACTCATCATTTTAGGGGCGAAGCTCTTCAAAGCTGCACCCATTTGTTCATCGTAGTAGTTCAAGTCGTAGTCGAAGTGTGTAACCAGTGTTTTTACCCATTTGTGAGCCCTGCCAGTGCAGTAAAGAGCCATCTTCAATACAAACCGGGTACCTTTTCAACCAATGGAGGTTTCGACTCGACCTCTTAGGGGCGAAGCTCCTTAAAGCGGCACCCGTTCGTTCATCGCAGTAGTCCCAGTCGTAGTCGTAGTGTGTAACCATTATACTTACCCGTTTGTGAGCCCTGCCAGCGCCGTAAAGAGCCATCTTCTCTACCAGCCGGATACCTTTTCAGCCAATCGATGTTTTTACTCAACCTTTTAGGGGTGAAGCTCCTTAAAGCGGCACCCGTTTGTTCCTTGAAGTAGGCCTAGACGTAGACGTAGTGTGTAACCAGTATTCTTTTCGTTTTTCAGCCCTCCCAGCACCGTAAAGAGCCATCTTCTCTACTAGCCGGATAACTTTTCAACCGATCGAGGTTTCCCCTCAGCCTTTTAGGGGCGAAGCTCCTTAAAGCGGCAACCGTTTTTCCGTCGTAGTAGTCCTAGTCATAGTCGTAGTGTGTAACCAGTAAACTTACCCGTTTGTGAGCCCTGCCAGTGCCATGGAGAGCCATCTTCTCTATAAGCCGGATACCTTTTCAACCGAACGAGGTTTCTACACAACCTTTTAGGGGCGAAGCTTCCTAAACCGGCGCCCGTTCGTCCCTTGTAGTAGTCTTAGTCGTAGTCGTAGTGTGTAACCAGTATACTTACCCGTTTGTGAGCCCTGCCAGCGCCGTAAAGGTTCATCTTCTCTACCAGCCGGATACCTTTTCAGCCGATCGATGTTTTTACTCAACCTTTTAGGGGTGAAGCTCCTTAAAGCGGCACCCGTTCGTTCCTTGTAGTAGGCCTAGTGGTAGTCGTAGTGTGTAACCAGTATATTTGTCATTTTTGAGCCCTCCCAGCGCCGCAAAGCGCCATCTTCTCTACCAGCCGGATACCTTTTCTGTCGATTGATGTTTCCATTCAAACTTTTGGGGGGGAAGCTTCTTAAAGCGGCACCCGTTCGTTCATCGTAGTAGACCTATTTGTAGTCGTAGTTTGTAACCAGTACACTCACCTGTTTGATAGCCCTGCCAGTGCCATAAAGAGCCATCTTCTCTACCAGCCGGATATCTTTTACACCGATCGAGATTTCCACTCATCCATTTAGGGGCGAAGCTTCGTAAAGCGGCACCCATTGGTTCATCGTAGTAGTCCTAGTCGTAGTCATAGTGTCTAACTGGTGTACTTACCCGTTTGTGAGCCCTGCCAGTGCCGTAAACAGCCATCTTCCCTACCAGCTGGATTCCTTTTCAACCGATCGAGCTTTCCACTCATCCTTTTAGGGGCGAAGCTCTTTAAAGCGGCGCCCGTTCGTCCCACGTAGTAGTCTTAGTCGTAGTCGTAGTGTGTAACCAGCATACTTACCCGTTTGTGAGCCCTGCCACCGCCGTAAAGGGTCATCTTCTCCACCAGCCGGATACCTTTTCAGCCGATCGATGTTTTTACTCAACCTTTTAGGGGAGAAGCTCCTTAAAGCGGCACCCGTTCGTTCCTTGTAGTAGGCCTAGTCGTAGTCGTAGTGTGTAACCAGTATACTTTTCGTTTTTGAGCCCTCCCAGTGCCGTAAAGAGACATCTTCTCTAGCAGCCGGATACCTTTTCAACCGATCGAGGTTTCCCCTCAGCCTTTTAGGGGCGAAGCTCCTTAAAGCGGCAACCGTTCATCCCTCGTAGTAGTCCTAGTCATAGTCGTAGTGTGTAACCAGTGTTTTCACCCGTTTGTGAGCCCTGCCAGTGCAGTAAAGAGCCATCTTCTCTACAAACCTGATACTTTTTCAACCAATCGAGGTTCCCCTCAGCCTTTTAGGGGCGAAGCTTCTTAAAGCGGCAACCGTTCGTCCCTCGTAGTAGTCCTAGTCATAGTCGTGTTGTGTAACCAGTACACTTACCCGTTTGTGAGCCCTGCCAGTGCTATAGAGAGCCATCTTCTCTATAAGCCGGATACCTTTTCAACCGATCGAGGTTTCCACACAACCTTTTAAGGGCGAAGCTCCTTAAAGCGGCACCCGTTCGTTCATCGTAGTGGTTCTAGTCGTAGTCGTAGTGTGTAACCAGTGTACTTACCCATTTTTGAGACCTGCCAGTGCAGTAAACAGCCATCTTCCCTACAAACCGGATACCTTTTCAACCGATTGAGGTTTTCATTCGACCTTTCAGGGGCGAAGCTCCTTATAGCGGCACCCATTCGTCCCTCGTAGTAGTCCTCGTCATAGTCGTAGTTTGAACCAGTATACGTTTTGTTTTTGAGCACTCCCAGCGCCGTAAAGAGCCATCTTCTCTACCAGCCGGATACCTTTTCAACCGATCGCTGTTTCAACTCAAATTTTTTGGGGCGAAGCTTCTTAATGTGGCACCCGTTTGTTCTTCATAGTAGCCTTGTCGTAGTCGTAGTGTAAAACTGGTATAATACCCGTTTGTGAGCCCTGCCAGCGCCGTAAAGAGCCATTTTCTCTACCAGCTGTATACCTTTTCAACCGATCGAGGTTTCCCCTCAGCCTTTTAGGGGCGAAGCTCCTTAAAGCGGCAACCGTTCGTCCCTCGTAGTAGTCCTAGTTATAGTCGTAGTGTGTAACCAGTACACTTACCCGTTTGTGAGCCCTGCCAGTGCCGTAAAGATCCATCTTCTCTACCAGCCGGATATCTTTTCAACCGATCGAGGTTTCCACTCGACCTTTTAGGTGCGAGGCTCCTTAAAGCGGCACCCGTTCGTCCCTCGTAGTAGTCCTAGTCGTAGTCGTAGTGTGTAACCAGCATACTTACCCGTTTGTGAGCCCTGCCAGCGCTGTAAATAGTCATCTTCTCTACCAGCTGGATTCGTTTTCAACCGATCGATGCTTCTACTCAACATTTTAGGGGCGAGTCTCCTTCAAGCGCACCGCGTTCATTCTTCGTAGAATTCCTAGTCGTAGTCGAAGTGTGCAACTAGTATACTTATCCGTTTGTGAGCCCTGCGAGCGCCGTGAAGAGCCATCTTCTCTACCAGCCGGATAACTTTTCAACTGATCGAGGTTTCTACTCATCATTTTAGGGGCGAAGCTCCTCAAAGCTGCACCCATTCGTTCATCGTAGTAGTCCAAGTCGTAGTCGAAGTGTGTAACCTGCGTTTTTACCCATTTCTGAGCGCTGCCAGTGCAGTAAAGAGCCACCTTCAATACAAACCGGGTACCTTTTCAACCAATGGAGGTTTCGACTCGACCTCTTATGGGCGAAGCTCCTTAAAGCGGCACCCGTTCGTTCATCGCAGTAGTCCCAGTCATTGTCGTAGTGTGTAACCAGTATACTTACCCGTTTGTGAGCCCTGCCAGCGCTGTAAAGAGCCATCTTCTCTCCCAGCCGGATACTTTTTCAACCGATCGAAGTTTCCACTCGACCTTTTAGGGGCGAAGCTCCTTAAAGCGGCCCCCGGTTGTCCCTTGTAGTAGTCTTAGTCGTAGTCGTAGTGTGTAACCATTATACTTACCCGTTTGTGAGCCCTGCCAGCGCCATAAAGGTTCATCTTCTCTACCAGCCGGATACCTTTTCAGCTGATCGATGTTTTTACTCAACCTTTTAGGGGTGAAGCTCCTTAAAGCGGCACCCGTTCGTTCCTTGTAGTAGGCCTAGTCGTAGTCGTAGTGTGTAACCAGTATACTCTTCATTTTTGAGCCCTCCCAGCGCTGTAAAGAGCCATCTTCTCTACCAGCCGGATACCTTTTCAGCTGATCGATGTTTTTACTCAACCTTTTAGGAGTGAAGCTCCTTAACGCGGCACCCGTTCGTTCCTTGTAGTAGGCCTAGACGTAGACGTAGTGTGTAACCAGTATTCTTTTCGTTTTTGAGCCCTCCCAGCGCCGTAAAGAGCCATCTTCTCTACCAGCCGGATACCTTTTCAACCGATCTAGGTTTCCCCTCAGCCTTTTAGGGGCGAAGCTCCTTAAAGCGGCAACCGTTCATTCGTCGTAGTAGTTCTAGTCGTAGTCGTAGTGTGTAACCAGTGTACTTTTCGTTTTTGAGCCCTCCCAGCACCATAGAGAGCCATCTTCTCTACCAGCCGGATACCTTTTCAACCGATCGAGGTTTCCACACGACCTTTTAGGGGCGAAGCTCCTTAAAGCGGCACCGGTTCGTTCCTATTAGTAGTCCTAGTCGTAGTTGTAGTGTGTAACCAGTATACTTACCCGTTTTTGAGCCCTGCCAGCGCCGTAAAGATTCATCTTCTCTACCAGCTGGATTCGTTTTCAACCGATCGATGCATCTACTCAACATTTTAGGGGCGAAGCTTTTTATAGCGGCACCGGTTCGTTCCTCGTAGTAGTCCTAGTCGTAGTCATAGTGTGTAACCAGCATACTTACCCGTTTGTGAGCCCTGCCAGCGCCGTAAAGAGTCATCTTCTCTACCAGCTGGATTCGTTTTCAAGCGATCGATGCTTTTACTCAACATTTTAGGGGCGAAGCTCCTTCAAGCGGCACCCGTTCGTTCCTCGTAGAATTCCTAGTCGTAGTCGAAGTGTGCAACTAGTATACTAACTCGTTTGTGAGCCCTGCTAGCGCATTAAGGAGCCATCTTCTCTACCAGCTGGATAACTTTTCAGCCGATCGAGGTTTCTACTCATGCTTTTAGGGGCGAAGCTCCCTAAAGCCGCACCCATTCGTTCATCGTAGTAGCCTGTGGTAAAAAAAACGCTGCCCTGGAGAGTGTGCGTCATGCTTTGACGTAGAAAATCGGTGTGCGGGGCCGATTTAGTATTTTAAGGTGCGCGGGAATCATTATGATGGTGATAGCACTAAAACTATGAGCGCGCCTATGCGCGTGCTCGTGCGCGTACCACGTGAAAAAGCTCCCGAGCCACGGGGACAGCTCGGCTGACCCCAGAGAGCAGAACGCAAGGAAAGGTTCGGGCCACGCCCCGGCTGCTCGTTCTGACCCTCCGTGTCCGGGCCTCGTCCCGGCGTTGAAGTCCTCGGGTGCCTCCTGGACTGGGCATCGCCCAGCCTCACCCCAGAGAGCAGAGAGCAAGGACAAGTTCGGGCCACGCCCCGGCTGCTCGTTCTGACCCTCCGTGTCCAGGCCTCGTCCCGGCGTTCAAGTCCTCGGCTGCGTCCTGGACTGGGCATCGCCCCACCTCGCACCCACGTTGGTCTGAAGCGGCGTTCGTCACGGCCAGCTGCTGTTCTGGTCTCGGAGCGAGACGCTGTCCCAGCTCTGTTCGCGGCAGTCGGCGGTACGCTGTTCTCGGTGGCAAGCCCAGGCGTTGACCACCGTACTGGGATGGCCCTGGCGGTTATCTTCTAGACCGAGCCCCGCCTCGGTAGGAACTCCGCAAGCACCAGGCATCGCGCCTCCCGACTACCAGAGAGCTCAAGGTGAAGAGCAACGTTCACGCCCCAAGAGTAGAATGTGAGTGAACGAACAAGAACAATAACTCTCTTCGCGTAGGACCGTTAGCGCGTGTATATCTGTGTGAGTTTATGTTGTGTGTATCCATTTGTCCGTCTTCGTGTGTATAAAAGTCTCTCGTTGTCCTCAAACGTCCTCTGTCCTCATCTGGCTAACTTGCGCCCACAGTTGCCCACAAATTTTGGCGAGCCTTGCCAGGATAGATCGGCCTTACCTTTTTGCTGAGAGCCAGACGGGCGGGACGAATCGATGGATTAGAGAAATTGCACGCGATCGGAACGGACATGGGCCTTGCTAGAATCGGCACTCAACATCTTTCAGGCGAGAATTGGTCGCACGCAGGATGCCTGTAAACGTGCAAAGACTGCTTTGTATTGGAGAGGAGGTCGGGTGGTCTTGCGCCGACTTAGAGCGAATGTTGCAAGAAGACCTTGATGAGGAACAAAAGAGAATTGATTTCGAACTGCGGTACATGTGCAAAAATGACAATGAGCGTGTGCGTTTGCGACAGGAAGGAGAGAAGCTGTTGTCTGAGATCAGCACAGCTATCTTGGAAATCCGAGAGATTGCAAATAGGGTAACGCTTAAGGAGGTTAATGAAGAGGGCCAAGTCAATAATCTCAAGGATGAGATAGTTATCCATGATGTGGACACAAGTCTGTCAGACACACTCGCAAAAGTGTATGTCGAAGAACATGATGATGTAGCTTTGTGTACACGATCTGCAAGTGAATGTGGTAAGCAGATACGTGATGGCATTGAAGGTGACAGAAGTATGGAGCAGCATGGTTTCTGCCGTCGTCAGATGAAACCTGTCGGCCAAAGAAAGAGCACGTCATGCGTATCTGAGACTCTTGCTTCGGAGCCCAACGAAAAGCGAATGGCAATGAAAAACCCTAAAATAGAGCCAGAAGATGATCATAATTCGAGCAAGAGGGGCCGGAACTGCCAGAGTAGTAGTAGGGCTAGGAACGATGTGAGCCCACAACATGGTACTCCGTACCGTGCGGAGGCACACCAACTTCAAGACAACCGAAAGATGTGGCGTGCTTTGGACTGCGTAGCTTGGCGCTCGGACCCAATTGTTTGGATTGAATACTGCTCCATCTATATGAACATCGAGAAGCCACCGCGGTACACAGAAGCACATAGGAAGAAAGAACTCTGGTTCTGCGCTAGTACGTGGAAGAAAAGGAGGAAGAGTACAAACCTGGTTGACCGATTCTGAACTGAACTGCGACACGACAATGGACTTCGAACTAGATGCATAACAACAACAAAGGTACCAAGCTGAAGGCATTCCTATATTCTTCAACACTTCAACACCGGGAAGCACGTGACAGCGTTCGAAGCAGCGAAGCAGGCAAGGACAGACGGTTCTTGGCTGGACGACCGGTCCGGGGAACTAGGAGACGTCCTCTTGGTTCTGTACTGTCCTGGATTCCGGCTGGGTGACTGGCCCAGGAACCAGGCGATCCGCTGCTGTTCCGGCTGCCATTGCTGACAGCTGCGCAACCGGTGAATGAGGCCTCGACTCCGGCTGGGTGACTGGCCCAGGAACCAGGCGAGGTTCCGCTGTTTCGGCTGCCATCCCGAGTGGTTACGAGTTCCCGTTTGCTGTTGGCCGCTGGTCCTGATGCCGTTCCGGGTGGCTGGCACCACCCAGGTATGCTACTGGGACGAACGCGGCGGCTGAGAGCTGTTGCTCGAGGGCAGAGCTTCCAAGCGACCGCTACCCTCCTGCTGCTACGGCGGCAGAAGGCCGTGAGATGGCGTGAGCCAACTCATGTTGAAGACGTCAACGGGACAGACGACATGTCATGCGAGCGATCGGCGTCCAAGCCCAATCAAAAAATGGCGAGAGACGTCTAACTAAGTCAGAGAATTCGCATAGAACTGCATTTGACAGACCATGTTAGAGATGATCCATTATTAGTTGCTTTTCCCGTGTAAATATATTTTGTGTGTGTGTGTATACACAAAGAACTCATGACGCGGGTATTACGTTGTCTACTCAATGAACATGCCTACCCTTTTTATCCCACCGTTTCACTGTTCTTGAACTGGGGGGAAGATGTGGTAAAAAAAACGCTGCCCTGGAGAGTGTGCGTCATGCTTTGACGTAGAAAATCGGTGTGCGGGGCCGATTTAGTATTTTAAGGTGCGCGGGAATCATTATGATGGTGATAGCACTAAAACTATGAGCGCGCCTATGCGCGTGCTCGTGCGCGTACCACGTGAAAAAGCTCCCGAGCCACGGGGACAGCTCGGCTGACCCCAGAGAGCAGAACGTAAGGAAAGGTTCGGGCCACGCCCCGGCTGCTCGTTCTGACCCTCCGTGTCCGGGCCTCGTCCCGGCGTTGAAGTCCTCGGGTGCCTCCTGGACTGGGCATCGCCCCACCTCACCCCAGAGAGCAGAGAGCAAGGACAAGTTCGGGCCACGCCCCGGCTGCTCGTTCTGACCCTCCGTGTCCGGGCCTCGTCCCGGCGTTGAAGTCCTCGGCTGCGTCCTGGCATCGCCCCACCTCGCACCCACGTTGGTCTGAAGCGGCGTTCGTCACGGCCAGCTGCTGTTCTGGTCTCGGAGCGAGACGCTGTCCCAGCTCTGTTCGCGGCAGTCAGCGGTACGCTGTTCTCGGTGGCAAGCCCAGGCGTTGACCATCGTACTGGGATGGCCCTGGCGGTTATCTTCTAGACCGAGCCCCGCCTCGGTAGGAACTCCGCAAGCACCAGGCATCGCGCCTCCCGACTACCAGAGAGCTCAAGGTGAAGAGCAACGTTCACGCCCAAGAGTAGAATGTGAGTGAACGAACAAGAACAATAACTCTCTTCGCGTAGGACCGTTAGCGCGTGTATATCTGTGTGAGTTTATGTTGTGTGTATCCATTTGTCGGTCTTCGTGTATATAAAAGTCTCTCGTTGTCCTCGAACGTCCTCTGTTCTCATCTGGCTAACCTGCGGCCACAGTTTCCCCACATAGCCCAAGTCGTAGTCGAAGTGTGTAACCAGTGTTTTTACCCGTTTGTGAGCCCTGCCAGTGGAGTAAAGAGCCACCTTCTCTACAAACCTGATACCTTTTCAACCAATCGAGGTTTCCACTCGACCTCTTTTGGGCGAAGCTCCTTAAAGCGGCACCCATTCGTCCCTCGTTGTAGTCCTAGTCGTAGTCGAATTGTGTAACCAGTATACTTTTTGTTTGTGAGCCCTCCCCGCGCCGTAAAGAGCCATCTTCTCTACCAGCCGGATACCTTTTCAACTGATCGATGTTTCCATTCAAACTTTTAGGGGCGATGCTTCTTAAAGCGGCACCCGCTCGTTCATCGTAGTAGACCTATATGTAGTCGTAGTTTGTAACCAGTACACTCACCTGTTTGATAGCCCTGCCAGTGCCATAAAGAGCCATCTTCTCTTCCAGCCGGATATCTTTTCAACCGATCGAGATTTCCACTCATCCATTTAGGGGCGAAGCTTCTTAAAGCGGCACCCATTGGTTCATCATAGTAGTCCTAGTCGTAGTCGTATTGTCTAACTGGTGTACTTACCCGTTTGTGAGCCCTGCCAGTGCCGTAAACAGCCATCTTCCCTACCAGCTGGATACCTTTTCAACCGATCGAGGTTTCCACTCATCCTTTTAGGGGCGAAGCTCCTCAAAGCTGCACCCATTCGTTCATCGTAGTAGTCCAAGCCGTAGTCGAAGTGTGTAACCAGTGTTTTTACCCATTTGTGAGCCCTGCCAGTGCTGTAAAGAGCCATTTTCAATACAAACCGGGTACCTTTTCAACCAATGGAGGTTTCGACTCGACCTCTTAGGGGCGAAGCTCCTTAAAGCGGCACCCGTTCGTTCATCGCAGTAGTCCCAGTCATTGTCGTAGTGTGTAACCAGTATACTTACCCGTTTGTGAGCCCTGCCAGCGCTGTAAAGAGCCATCTTCTCTCCCAGCCGGATACCTTTTCAACCGATCGAAGTTTCCACTCGACCTTTTAGGGGCGAAGCTCCTTAAAGCGGCCCCCGGTTGTCCCTTGTGGTAGTCTTAGTCGTAGTCGTAGTGTGTAACCATTATACTTACCCGTTTGTGAGCCCTGCCAGCGCCATAAAGGTTCATCTTCTCTACCAGCCGGATACCTTTTCAGCTGATCGATGTTTTTACTCAACCTTTTAGGGGTGAAGCTCCTTAAAGCGGCACTCGTTCGTTCCTTTTAGTAGGCCTAGTCGTAGTCGTAGTGTGTAACAAGTATACTCTTCATTTTTGAGCCCTCCCAGCGCCGTAAAGAGCCATCTTCTCTACCAGCCGGATACCTTTTCAGCTGATCGATGTTTTTACTCAACCTTTTAGGGGTGAAGCTCCTTAAAGCGGCACCCGTTCGTTCCTTGTAGTAGGCCTAGACGTAGACGTAGTGTGTAACCAGTATTCTTTTCGTTTTTGAGCCCTCCCAGCGCCGTAAAGAGCCATCTTCTCTACTAGCCAGATACCTTTTAAACTGATCGATGTTTCTATTCAAACTTTTAGGGGCGAAGCTTTAAAAGCGGCACCCGTTCGTTCATCGTAGTAGACCTATTTGTAGTCGTAGTTTGTAACCAGTACCCTCACCCGTTTTATAGCCCTGCTAGTGCCATAAAGAGCCATTTTCTCTACCAGCCGGATACCTTTTTAACCGATCGATGTTTCCACTCAACCTTTTAGGTGCGAATCTCCTTGAAGCGGCACCCGTTCGTTCATTGCAGTAGTCCCAGTCGTTGTCGTAGTGTGTAACCAGTATACTTACCCGTTTGTGAGCCCTGCCAGCGCTGCAAAGAGCAATCTTCTCTACCAGCCGGATGCCTTTTCAACCGATCGAGGTTTTCCCTCAGCCTTTTAGGGGTGAAGGTCCCTAAAGCGGCAACCGTTCGTTCATCGTAGTAGTCCTAGTCGTAGTCGTAGTGTGTAACCAGTACACATACCCGTTTCTGAGCCCTGCCAGTGGCATAAAGAGCCGTCTTCTCTACAAACCGGATACCTTTTGAACCGATCGAGGTTTCCACTCGACCTTTTAGGGGCGAGGCTCCTTAAAGCGGCACCCGTTCGTCCCTCGTAGTAGTCCTAGTCGTAGTCATAGTGCGTAACCAGCATACTTACCCGTTTGTGAGCCCTGCCAGCGCCGTAAAGAGTCATCTTCTCTACCAGCTGGATTCGTTTTCAACCGATCGATGCTTCTACTCAACATTTTAGGGGCGAGTCTCCTTCAAGCGGCACCCGTTCATTCCTCGTATAATTCCTAGTCGTAGTCGAAGTGTGCAACTAGTATACTTACCCGTTTGTGAGCCCTGCCAGCGCATTAAAGAGCCATCTTCTCTACCAGCCGGGTAACTTTTCAACTGATCGAGGTTTCTACTCATCATTTTAGGGGCGAAGCTCTTCAAAGCTGCACCCATTTGTTCATCGTAGTAGTTCAAGTCGTAGTCGAAGTGTGTAACCAGTGTTTTTACCCATTTGTGAGCCCTGCCAGTGCAGTAAAGAGCCATCTTCAATACAAACCGGGTACCTTTTCAACCAATGGAGGTTTCGACTCGACCTCTTAGGGGCGAAGCTCCTTAAAGCGGCACCCGTTCGTTCATCGCAGTAGTCCCAGTCGTAGTCGTAGTGTGTAACCATTATACTTACCCGTTTGTGAGCCCTGCCAGCGCCGTAAAGGTTCATCTTCTCTACCAGCCGAATACCTTTTCAGCCAATCGATGTTTTTACTCAACCTTTTAGGGGTGAAGCTCCTTAAAGCGGCACCCGTTCATTCCTTGTAGTAGGCCTAGTCGTAGTCGTAGTGTGTAACCAGTATACTTTTCATTTTTGAGCCCTCCCAGCGCCGTAAAGAGCCATCTTCTCTACCAGCCGGATACCTTTTCAGCCGATCGATGTTTTTACTCAACCTTTTAGGGGTGAAGCTCCTTAAGGCGGCACCCGTTTGTTCCTTGAAGTAGGCCTAGACGTAGACGTAGTGTGTAACCAGTATTCTTTTCGTTTTTCAGCCCTCCCAGCACCGTAAAGAGCCATCTTCTCTACTAGCCGGATAACTTTTCAACCGATCGAGGTTTCCCCTCAGCCTTTTAGGGGCGAAGCTCCTTAAAGCGGCAACCGTTTTTCCGTCGTAGTAGTCCTAGTCATAGTCGTAGTGTGTAACCAGTAAACTTACCCGTTTGTGAGCCCTGCCAGTGCCATGGAGAGCCATCTTCTCTATAAGCCGGATACCTTTTCAACCGAACGAGGTTTCCACACAACCTTTTAGGGGCGAAGCTTCCTAAAGCGGCGCCCGTTCGTCCCTTGTAGTAGTCTTAGTCGTAGTCGTAGTGTGTAACCAGTATACTTACCCGTTTGTGAGCCCTGCCAGCGCCGTAAAGGTTCATCTTCTCTACCAGCCGGATACCTTTTCAGCCGATCGATGTTTTTACTCAACCTTTTAGGGGTGAAGCTCCTTAAAGCAGCACCCGTTCGTTCCTTGTAGTAGGCCTAGTGGTAGTCGTAGTGTGTAACCAGTATATTTGTCATTTTTGAGCCCTCCCAGCGCCGCAAAGCGCCATCTTCTCTACCAGCCGGATACCTTTTCTGTCGATTGATGTTTCCATTCAAACTTTTGGGGGGGAAGCTTCTTAAAGCGGCACCCGTTCGTTCATCGTAGTAGACCTATTTGTAGTCGTAGTTTGTAACCAGTACACTCACCTGTTTGATAGCCCTGCCAGTGCCATAAAGAGCCATCTTCTCTACCAGCCGGATATCTTTTACACCGATCGAGATTTCCACTCATCCATTTAGGGGCGAAGCTTCGTAAAGCGGCACCCATTGGTTCATCGTAGTAGTCCTAGTCGTAGTCATAGTGTCTAACTGGTGTACTTACCCGTTTGTGAGCCCTGCCAGTGCCGTAAACAGCCATCTTCCCTACCAGCTGGATTCCTTTTCAACCGATCGAGCTTTCCACTCATCCTTTTAGGGGCGAAGCTCTTTAAAGCGGCGCCCGTTCGTCCCACGTAGTAGTCTTAGTCGTAGTCGTAGTGTGTAACCAGCATACTTACCCGTTTGTGAGCCCTGCCACCGCCGTAAAGGGTCATCTTCTCCACCAGCCGGATACCTTTTCAGCCGATCGATGTTTTTACTCAACCTTTTAGGGGAGAAGCTCCTTAAAGCGGCACCCGTTCGTTCCTTGTAGTAGGCCTAGTCGTAGTCGTAGTGTGTAACCAGTATACTTTTCGTTTTTGAGCCCTCCCAGTGCCGTAAAGAGACATCTTCTCTAGCAGCCGGATACCTTTTCAACCGATCGAGGTTTCCCCTCAGCCTTTTAGGGGCGAAGCTCCTTAAAGCGGCAACCGTTCTTCCCTCGTAGTAGTCCTAGTCATAGTCGTAGTGTGTAACCAGTGTTTTCACCCGTTTGTGAGCCCTGCCAGTGCAGTAAAGAGCCATCTTCTCTACAAACCTGATACTTTTTCAACCAATCGAGGTTCCCCTCAGCCTTTTAGGGGCGAAGCTTCTTAAAGCGGCAACCGTTCGTCCCTCGTAGTAGTCCTAGTCATAGTCGTGTTGTGTAACCAGTACACTTACCCGTTTGCGAGCCCTGCCAGTGCTATAGAGAGCCATCTTCTCTATAAGCCGGATACCTTTTCAACCGATCGAGGTTTCCACACAACCTTTTAAGGGCGAAGCTCCTTAAAGCGGCACCCGTTCGTTCATCGTAGTGGTTCTAGTCGTAGTCGTAGTGTGTAACCAGTGTACTTACCCATTTTTGAGACCTGCCAGTGCAGTAAACAGCCATCTTCCCTACAAACCGGATACCTTTTCAACCGATTGAGGTTTTATTCGACCTTTCAGGGGCGAAGCTCCTTATAGCGGCACCCATTCGTCCCTCGTAGTAGTCCTCGTCATAGTCGTAGTTTGAACCAGTATACTTTTTGTTTTTGAGCACTCCCAGCGCCGTAAAGAGCCATCTTCTCTACCAGCCGGATACCTTTTCAACCGATCGCTGTTTCAACTCAAATTTTTTGGGGCGAAGCTTCTTAATGTGGCACCCGTTTGTTCTTCATAGTAGCCTTGTCGTAGTCGTAGTGTAAAACTGGTATATACCCGTTTGTGAGCCCTGCCAGCGCCGTAAAGAGCCATTTTCTCTACCAGCTGTATACCTTTTCAACCGATCGAGGTTTCCCCTCAGCCTTTTAGGGGCGAAGCTCCTTAAAGCGGCAACCGTTCGTCCCTCGTAGTAGTCCTAGACATAGTCGTAGTGTGTAACCAGTACACTTACCCGTTTGTGAGCCCTGCCAGTGCCATAGAGAGCCATCTTCTCTATAAGCCGGATACTTTTCAACCGATCGAGGTTCCCACACAACCTTTTAGGGGCGAAGCTCCTTAAAGCGGCACCCGTTCGTTCATCGTAGTGGTTCTAGTCGTAGTCGTAATGTGTAACCAGCGTACTTACCCGTTTTTGAGCCCTGCCAGTGCCGTAAACAGCCATCTTCCCTACAAACCGGATACCTTTTCAACCGATTGAGGTTTCCACTCGACCTTTTAGGGGCGAAGCTCCTTAAAGCGGCACCCGTTCGTCCCTCGTAGTAGTCCTCGTCATAGTCGTAGTTTGTAACCAGTATACTTTTTGTTTTTGAGCACTCCCATCGCCGTAAAGAGCCATCTTCTCTACCAGCCGGATATCTTTTCAACCGATCGACATTTGCACTCATCCATTTAGGGGCGAAGCTTCTTAAAGCGGCACCCATTGGTTCATCGTAGAAGTCCTAGTCGTAGTCGTAGTGTCTAACTGGTGTACTTACCCGTTTGTGAGCCCTGCCAGTGCCGTAAACAGCCATCTTCTCTACCAGCCGGATACCTTTTCAGCCGATCGATGTTTTTACTCAACCTTTTAGGGGTGAAGCTCCTTAAGGCAGCACCCGTTCGTTCCTTGTAGTAGGCCTAGACGTAGACGTAGTGTGTAACCAGTATTCTTTTCGTTTTTGAGCCCTCCCAGCGCCGTAAAGAGCCATCTTCTCTACTAGCCGGATACCTTTTCAACCGATCGAGGTTTCCCCTCAGCCTTTTAGGGGTGAAGCTCCTTAAAGCGGCAACCGTTCATCCGTGGTAGTAGTCCTAGTCATAGTCGTAGTGTGTAACCAGTATACTTTTTGTTTTTGAGCACTCCAGCGCCGTAAAAAGCCATCTTCTCTACCAGCCGGATATCTTTTCAACCGATCGATGTTTTCACTCAACCTTTAGGGGCGAAGCTCCTTAAAGCGGCACCCATTCGTTCATCGTAGTAGTCCCAGTCGTAGTCGTAGTGTGTAACCAGTATACTTACCCGTTTGTGAGCCCTGCCAGCGCTGTAAAGAGCCATCTTCTCTACCAGCCGGATACCTTTTCGACCGATAGAGGTTTTACCTCAGCCTTTTAGGGGCGAGGCTTCATAAAGCGGCACCCGTTCGTCCCTCGTAGTAGTCCTAGTCGTAGTCGTAGTGTGTAACCAACATACTTACCCGTTTTTGAGCCCTGCCAGCGCCGTAAAGATTCATCTTCTCTACCAGCTGGATTCGTTTTCAACCGATCGATGCATCTACTCAACATTTTAGGGGCGAAGCTTTTTATAGCGGCACCGGTTCGTTCCTCGTAGTAGTCCTAGTCGTAGTCGTAGTGTGTAACTAGCATACTTACCCGTTTGTGAGCCCTGCCAGCGCCGTAAAGAGTCATCTTCTCTACCAGCTGGATTCGTTTTCAAGCGATCGATGCTTTTACTCAACATTTTAGGGGCGAAGCTCCTTCAAGCGGCACGCAATCGTTCCTCGTAGAATTCCTAGTCGTAGTCGAAGTGTGCAACTAGTATACTTACTCGTTTTTGAGCCCTGCTAGCGCATTAAGGAGCCATCTTCTCTACCAGCTGGATAACTTTTCAGCCGATCGAGGTTTCTACTCATGCTTTTAGGGGCGAAGCTCCCTAAAGCCGCACCCATTCGTTCATCGTAGTAGCCCAAGTCGTAGTCGAAGTGTGTAACCAGTGTTTTTACCCGTTTGTGAGCCCTGCCAGTGGAGTAAAGAGCCACCTTCTCTACAAACCTGATACCTTTTCACCCAATCGAAGTTTCCACTCGACCTCTTTTGGGCGAAGCTCCTTAAAGCGGCACCCATTCGTCCCTCGTTGTAGTCCTAGTCGTAGTCGAATTGTGTAACCAGTATACTTTTTGTTTTTGAGCCCTCCCCGCGCCGTAAAGAGCCATCTTCTCTACCAGCCGGATACCTTTTCAACTGATCGATGTTTCCATTCGAACTTTTAGGGGCGATGCTTCTTAAAGCGGCACCCGCTCGTTCATCGTAGTAGACCTATATGTAGTCGTAGTTTGTAACCAGTACACTCACCTGTTTGATAGCCCTGCCAGTGCCATAAAGAGCAATCTTCTCTACCAGCCGGATATCTTTTCAACCACCAGCCGGATATCTTTTCAACCGATCGAGATTTCCACTCATCCATTTAGGGGCGAAGCTTCTTAAAACGGCACCCATTGGTTCATCGTAGTAGTCCTAGTCGTAGTCGTAGTGTCTAACTGGTGTACTTACCCGTTTGTGAGCCCTGCCAGTGCCGTAAACAGCCATCTTCCCTACCAGTTGATACCTTTTCAACCGATCGAGCTTTCCACTCATCCTTTTAGGGGCGAAGCTCTTTAAAGCGGCGCCCGTTCGTCCCACGTAGTAGTCTTAGTCGTAGTCGTAGTGTGTAACCAGCATACTTACCCGTTTGTGAGCCCTGCCAGCGCCGTAAAGGGTCATCTTCTCCACCAGCCGGATACCTTTTCAGCCGATCGATGTTTTTACTCAACCTTTTAGGGGTGAAGCTCCTTAAAGCGGCACCCGTTCGTTCCTTGTAGTAGTCCTCGTCATAGTCGTAGTGTGTAACCAGTATACTTTTCGTTTTTGAGCCCTCCCAGTGCCGTAAAGAGACATCTTCTCTAGCAGCCGGATACCTTTTCAACCGATCGAGGTTTCTCCTCAGCCTTTTAGGGGCGAAGCTCCTTAAAGCGGCAACCGTTCATCCCTCGTAGTAGTCCTAGTCATAGTCGTAGTGTGTAACCAGTGTTTTCACCCGTTTGTGAGCCCTGCCAGTGCAGTAAAGAGCCATCTTCTCTACAAACCTGATACTTTTTCAACCAATCGAGGTTCCCCTCAGCCTTTTAGGGGCGAAGCTCCTTAAAGCGGCAACCGTTCGTCCCTCGTAGTAGTCCTAGTCATAGTCGTGTTGTGTAACCAGTACACTTACCCGTTTGTGAGCCCTGCCAGTGCCATAGAGAGCCATCTTCTCTATTAGCCGGATACCTTTTCAACCGATCGAGGTTTCCACACAACCTTTTAGGGGCGAAGCTCCTTAAAGCGGCACCCGTTCATTCATCGTAGTGGTTCTAGTCGTAGTCGTAGTGTGTAACCAGTGTACTTACCCATTTTTGAGCCCTGCCAGTGCAGTAAACAGCCATCTTCCCTACAAACCGGATACCTTTTCAACCGATTGAGGTTTTCATTCGACCTTTCAGGGGCGAAGCTCCTTATAGTGGAACCCATTCGTCCCTCGTAGTAGTCCTCGTCATAGTCGTAGTTTGAACCAGTATACTTTTTGTTTTTGAGCACTCCCAGCGCCGTAAAGAGCCATCTTCTCTACCAGCCGGATACCTTTTCAACCGATCGATGTTTCCACTCAAATTTTTTGGGGCGAAGCTTCTTAATGTGGCACCCGTTTGTTCCTCGTAGTAGCCTTGTCGTAGTCGTAGTGTAAAACTAGTATAATACCCGTTTGTGAGCTCTGCCAGCACCGTAAAGAGCCATTTTCTCTACCAGCTGTATACCTTTTCAACCGATCGAGGTTTCCCCTCAGCCTTTTAGGGGCGAAGCTCCTTAAAGCGGCAACCGTTCGTCCCTCGTAGTAGTCCTAGTCATAGTCGTAGTGTGTAACCAGTACACTTACCCGTTTGTGAGCCCTGCCAGTGCCATAGAGAGCCATCTTCTCTATAAGCCGGATACCTTTTCAACCGATCGAGGTTCCCACACAACCTTTTAGGGGCGAAGCTCCTTAAAGCGGCACCCGTTCGTTCATCGTAGTGGTTCTAGTCGTAGTCGTAGTGTGTAACCAGTGTACTTACCCGATTTTGAGCCCTGCCAGTGCCGTAAACAGCCATCTTCCCTACAAACCGGATACCTTTTTAACCGATTGAGGTTTCCACTCGACCTTTTAGGGGCGAAGCTCCTTAAAGCGGCACCCGTTCGTCCCTCGTAGTAGTCCTCGTCATAGTCGTAGTTTGTAACCAGTATACTTTTTGTTTTTGAGCACTCCCATCGCCGTAAAGAGCCATCTTCTCTACCAGCCGGATATCTTTTCAACCGATCGAGGTTTCCACTCGACCTTTTAGGGGCGAGTCTCCTTCAAGCGGACCGCGTTCATTCTTCGTAGAATTCCTAGTCGTAGTCGAAGTGTGCAACTAGTATACTTATCCGTTTGTGAGCCCTGCCAGCGCCGTGAAGAGCCATCTTCTCTACCAGCCGGATAACTTTTCAACTGATCGAGGTTTCTACTCATCATTTTAGGGGCGAAGCTCCTCAAAGCTGCACCCATTCGTTCATCGTAGTAGTCCAAGTCGTAGTCGAAGTGTGTAACCTGCGTTTTTACCCATTTCTGAGCGCTGCCAGTGCAGTAAAGAGCCACCTTCAATACAAACCGGGTACCTTTTCAACCAATGGAGGTTTCGACTCGACCTCTTAGGGGCGAAGCTCCTTAAAGCGGCACCCGTTCGTTCATCGCAGTAGTCCCAGTCAATGTCGTAGTGTGTAACCAGTATACTTACCCGTTTGTGAGCCCTGCCAGCGCTGTAAAGAGCCATCTTCTCTCCCAGCCGGATACTTTTTCAACCGATCGAAGTTTCCACTCGACCTTTTAGGGGCGAAGCTCCTTAAAGCGGCCCCCGGTTGTCTCTTGTAGTAGTCTTAGTCCTAGTCGTAGTGTGTAACCATTATACTTACCCGTTTGTGAGCCCTGCCAGCGCCATAAAGGTTCATCTTCTCTACCAGCCGGATACCTTTTCAGCTGATCGATGTTTTTACTCAACCTTTTAGGGGTGAAGCTCCTTAAAGCGGCACCCGTTCGTTCCTTGTAGTAGGCCTAGTCGTAGTCGTAGTGTGTAACCAGTATACTCTTCATTTTTGAGCCCTCCCAGCGCCGTAAAGAGCCATCTTCTCTACCAGCCGGATACCTTTTCAGCTGATCGATGTTTTTACTCAACCTTTTAGGAGTGAAGCTCCTTAACGCGGTACCCGTTCGTTCCTTGTAGTAGGCCTAGACGTAGACGTAGTGTGTAACCAGTATTCTTTTCGTTTTTGAGCCCTCCCAGCGCCGTAAAGAGCCATCTTCTCTACCAGCCGGATACCTTTTCAACCGATCTAGGTTTCCCCTCAGCCTTTTAGGGGCGAAGCTCCTTAAAGCGGCAACCGTTCATTCGTCGTAGTAGTTCTAGTCGTAGTCGTAGTGTGTAACCAGTGTACTTTTCGTTTTTGAGCCCTCCCAGCACCATAGAGAGCCATCTTCTCTACCAGCCGGATGCCTTTTCAACCGATCAAGGTTTCCACACGACCTTTTAGGGGCGAAGCTCCTTAAAGCGGCACCGGTTCGTTCCTATTAGTAGTCCTAGTCGTAGTCGTAGTGTGTAACCAGCATACTTACCCGTTTGTGAGCCCTGCCAGCGCCGTAAAGAGTCATCTTCTCTACCAGCTGGATTCGTTTTCAAGCGATCGATGCTTTTACTCAACATTTTAGGGGCGAAGCTCCTTCAAGCGGCACCCGTTCGTTCCTCGTAGAATTCCTAGTCGTAGTCGAAGTGTGCAACTAGTATACTTACTCGTTTGTGAGCCCTGCTAGCGCATTAAGGAGCCATCTTCTCTACCAGCTGGATAACTTTTCAGCCGATCGAGGTTTATACTCATGCTTTTAGGGGCGAAGCTCCCTAAAGCCGCACCCATTCGTTCATCGTAGTAGCCCAAGTCGTAGTCGAAGTGTGTAACCAGTGTTTTTACCCGTTTCTGAGCCCTGCCAGTGGAGTAAAGAGCCACCTTCTCTACAAACCTGATACCTTTTCAACCAATCGAGGTTTCCACTCGACCTCGTTTGGGCGAAGCTCCTTAAAGCGGCACCCATTCGTCCCTCGTTGTAGTCCTAGTCGTAGTCGAATTGTGTAACCAGTATACTTTTTGTTTTTGAGCCCTCCCCGCGCCGTAAAGAGCCATCTTCTCTACCAGCCGGATACCTTTTCAACTGATCGATGTTTCCATTCAAACTTTTAGGGGCGATGCTTCTTAAAGCGGCACCCGCTCGTTCATCGTAGTAGACCTATATGTAGTCGTAGTTTGTAACCAGTACACTCACCTGTTTGATAGCCCTGCCAGTGCCATAAAGAGCCATCTTCTCTTCCAGCCGGATATCTTTTCAACCGATCGAGATTTGCACTCATCCATTTAGGGGCGAAGCTTCTTAAAGCGGCACCCATTGGTTCATCGTAGTAGTCCTTGTCGTAGTCGTATTGTGTAACTGGTGTACTTACCCGTTTGTGAGCCCTGCCAGTGCCGTAAACAGCCATCTTCCCTACCAGCTGGATACCTTTTCAACCGATCGAGGTTTCCACTCATCCTTTTAGGGGCGAAGCTCCTCAAAGCTGCGCCCATTCGTTCATCGTAGTAGTCCAAGCCGTAGTCGAAGTGTGTAACCAGTGTTTTTACCCATTTGTGAGCCCTGCCAGTGCTGTAAAGAGCCATTTTCAATACAAACCGGGTACCTTTTCAACCAATGGAGGTTTCGACTCGACCTCTTAGGCGCGAAGCTCCTTAAAGCGGCACCCGTTCGTTCATCGCAGTAGTCCCAGTCATTGTCGTAGTGTGTAACCAGTATACTTACCCGTTTGTGAGCCCTGCCAGCGCTGTAAAGAGCCATCTTCTCTCCCAGCCGGATACATTTTCAACCGATCGAAGTTTCCACTCGACCTTTTAGGGGCGAAGCTCCTTAAAGCGGCCCCCGGTTGTCCCTTGTAGTAGTCTTAGTCGTAGTCGTAGTGTGTAACCATTATACTTACCCGTTTGTGAGCCCTGCCAGCGCCATAAAGGTTCATCTTCTCTACCAGCCGGATACCTTTTCAGCTGATCGATGTTTTTACTCAACCTTTTAGGGGTGAAGCTCCTTAAAGCGGCACTCGTTCGTTCCTTGTAGTAGGCCTAGTCGTAGTCGTAGTGTGTAACCATTATACTTACCCGTTTGTGAGCCCTGCCAGCGCCGTAAAGGTTCATCTTCTCTACCAGCCGGATACCTTGTCAGCCGATTGATGTTTTTACTCAACCTTTTAGGGGTGAAGCTCCTTAAAGCGGCACACGTTCGTTCCTTGTATTAGGCCTAGTCGTAGTCGTAGTGTGTAACCAGTATACTTTTCATTTTTGAGCCCTCCCAGCACCGTAAAGAGCCATCTTCTCTACCAGCCGGATACCTTTTCAGCCGATCAATGTTTTTACTAAACCTTTTAGGGGTGAAGCTCCTTAAGGCAGCACCCGTTCGTTCCTTGTAGTAGGCCTAGACGTAGACGTAGTGTGTAACCAGGATTCTTTTCGTTTTTGAGCCCTCCCAGCGCCGTAAAGAGCCATCTTATCTACTAGCCGGATACCTTTTCAACCGATCGAGGTTTCCCCTCAGCCTTTTAGGGGCGAAGCTCCTTAAAGCGGCAACCGTTCATCCGTGGTAGTAGTCCTAGTCATAGTCGTAGTGTGTAACCAGTACACTTACTCGTTTGTGAGCCCTGCCAGTGCCATGGAGAGCCATCTTCTCTATAAGCCAGATACCTTTTCAACCGATCGAGGTTTCCACACAACCTTTTAGGGGCGAAGCTCCTTAAAGCGGCACCCGTTCATTCATCGTAGTAGTTCTAGTCGTAGTCGTAGTGTGTAACCAGTGTACTTTTCGTTTTTGAGCCCTCCCAGCACCGTAGAGAGCCATCTTCTCTACCAGCCGGATACCTTTTCAACCGATCGAGGTTTCCACACGACCTTTTAGGAGCGAAGCTCCTTAAAGCGGCACCGGTTCGTTCTTATTAGTAGTCCTAGTCGTAGTTGTAGTGTGTAACCAGCATACTTACCCGTTTGTGAGCCCTGCCAGCGCCGTAAAGAGTCATCTTCTCTACCAGCTGGATGCGTTTTCAAGCGATAGATGCTTTTACTCAACATTTTAGGGGCGAAGCTCCTTCAAGCGGCACCCGTTCATTCCTCGTAGAATTCCTAGTCGTAGTCGAAGTGTGCAACTAGTATACTTACTCGTTTGTGAGCCCTGCCAGCGCATTAAAGAGCCATCTTCTCTACCAGCTGGATAACTTTTCAGCCGATCGAGGTTTCTACTCATGCTTTTAGGGGCGAAGCTCCCTAAAGCCGCACCCATTCGTTCATCGTAGTAGCCCAAGTCGTAGTCGAAGTGTGTAACCAGTGTTTTTACCCGTTTGTGAGCCCTGCCAGTGCAGTAAAGAGCCACCTTCTCTACAAACCTGATACCTTTTCAACCAATCCAGGTTTTCACTCGACCTCTTTTGGGCGAAGCTCCTTAAAGCGGCACCCATTCGTCCCTCGTTGTAGTCCTAGACGTAGTCGAATTGTGTAACCAGTATACTTTTTGTTTTTGAGCCCTCCCAGCGCCGTAAAGAGCCATATTCTCTACCAGCCGGATACCTTTTCAACTGATCGATGTTTGCATTCAAACTTTTAGGGGGGAAGCTTCTTAAAGCGGCACCTGTTCGTTCATCGTAGTAGACCTATTTGTAGTCGTAGTTTGTAACCAGTACACTCACCCGTTTGATAGCCCTGCCAGTGCTACAAAGAGCCATTTTCTCTACCAGCCGGATACCTTTTCATCCGATCGATGTTTCCATTCAAACTTTTAGGGGCGAAGCTTCTTAAAGCGGCACCCGTTCGTTCATCGTAGTAGACCCCTTTGTAGTCGTAGTTTGTAACCAGTACACTCACCCGTTTGATAGCCCTGCCACTGCCATAAAGAGCCATCTTCTCTACCAGCCGGATACCTTTTCAACCGATCGATGTTTTCATTCAACCTTTTAGGGGCGAAGCTTCTTAAAGCGGCACCCGTTCGTTCATCGCAGTAGTCCCAGTCGTAGTCGTAGTGTGTAACCAGTATACTTACCCGTTTGTGAGCCCTGCCAGCGCTGTAAAGAGCCATCTTCTCTACCAGCTGGTTACCTTTTCAACCGTTCGAGGTTTTCCCTCAGCCTTTTAGGGGTGAAGGTCCATAAAGCGGCAACCGTTTGTTCATCGTAGTAGTTCAAGTCGTAGTCATAGTGTGTAACCAATGCTTTTACCCGTTTGTGAGCCCCACCAATGCCGTAAGGAGCCATCTTCTCTACAAACCGGATACCTTTTCAACCGATCGAAGTTTCCACTTGACCTTTTCTGGGCGAGGCTCCTTAAAGCGGCACCCGTTCGTCCCTCGTAGTAGTCCTAGTCGTAGTCGTAGTGTGTAACCAGCATACTTACCCGTTTGTGAGCCCTGCCAGCGCCGTAAAGAATCATCTTCTCTACCAGCCGTATACCTTTTCAACCGATCGATGTTTCCATTCAACCTTTTAGGTGCGAATCTCCCTAAAGCGGCAACCGTTCGTTCATCGTAGTAGTCCTAGTCGTAATCGTAGTGTGTAACCAGTACACTTACCCGTTTCTGAGCCCTGCCAGTGGCATAAAGAGCCAGCTTCTCTACAAACCGGATACCTTTCGAACCGATCGAGGTTTCCACTCGACCTTTTAGGGGCGAAGCTCCTTAAAGCGGCACCCGTTCGTTCATTGCAGTAGTCCCAGTCGTAGTCGTAGTGTGTAACCAGAATACTTACCCGTTTGTGAGCCCTGCCAGCGCTGTAAAGAGCCATCTTCTCTACCAGCCGGAAACCTTTTCAACCGATCGAGGTTTTCCTCAGCCTTTTTGGGGTGAAGGTCCCTAAAGCGGCGCCCGTTCGTCCCTCGTATTAGTATTAGTCGTAGTCGTAGTGTGTAACCAGCATACTTACCCGTCTGTGAGCCCTGCCAGCGCCGTAAAGGGTCATCTTCTCTACCAGCCGGATACCTTTTCAACCGATCGATTTTCCACTCAGCCTTTTAGGTGCGAATCTCCTTAAAGCGGCACCCGTTCGTCCCTCGTAGTAGTCCTAGCCGTAGTCGTAGTGTGTAACCAGTGTACTTACCCGTTTTTGAGCCCTGCCAGTGCCTTAAAGAGTCATCATCTCTACCAGCTGGATTTGTTTTCAACCGATCGATGCTTCTACTCAACATTTTAGGGGCGAATCTCCTTCAAGCGGCATCCGTTCATTCCTCGTAGAATTCCTAGTCGTAGTCGAAGTGTGCAACTAGTATACTTACCCGTTTGTGAGCCCTGCCAGCGCCGTGAAGAGCCATCTTCTCTACCAGCCGGATACCTTTTCAACCGATCGAGGTTTACCCTCAGCCTTTTAGGGGTGAAAGTCCCTAAAGCGGCAATGGTTCGTTCATCGTAGTAGTCCTAGTCGTAGTCGTAGTGTGTAACCAGTACACTTACCCGTTTCTGAGCCCTGCCAGTGCCATAAAGAACCATCTTCTCTACAAACCGGATACCTTTTGAGCCGATCGAGGTTTCCACTCGACCTTTTAGGGGCGAGGCTCCTTAAAGCGGCACCCGTTCGTCCCTCGTAGTAGTCCTAGTCGTAGTCGTAGTGTGTAACCAGCATACTTCCCTGTTTGTGAGCCCTGCCAGCGCCGTAAAGAGTCATCTTCTCTACCAGCTGGATTCGTTTTCAACCGATCGATGCTTGTACTCAACATTTTAGGGGCGAATCTTCTTCAAGCGGCACCCGTTCATTCCTCGTAGAATTCCTAGTCGTAGTCGAAGTGTGCAACTAGTATACTTACCCGTTTGTGAGCCCTGCCAGCGCCGTGAAGAGCCATCTTCCCTTCAAACCGGATTCCTTTTCAACCGGTTGAGGTTTCCACTCGACCTTTTAGTGGCGAAGCTCCCTAAAGCGGCGCCCGTTCGTCCCTTGTAGTAGTCTTAGTCGTTGTCGTAGTGTGTAACCAGTATACTTACCCGTCTGTGAGCCCTGCCAGCGCCGTAAAGGTTCATCTTCTCTACCAGCCGGATACCTTTTCAGCCGATCGATGTTTTTACTAAACCTTTTAGGGGTGAAGCTCCTTAAAGCGGCACCGTTCGTTCCTTGTAGTAGGCCTAGTTGTAGTCGTAGTGTGTAACCAGTATATTTTTCATTTTTGAGCCCTCACAGCGCCGCAAAGCGCCATCTTCTCTACCAGCCCGATACCTTTTCTGTCGATTGATGTTTCCATTCAAACTTTTAGGGGGGAAGCTTCTTAAAGCGGCACCCGTTCGTTCATCGTAGTAGACCTATTTGTAGTCGTAGTTTGTAACCAGTACACTCACCCGTTTGATAGCCCTGCCAGTGCAACAAAGAGCCATTTTCTCTACCAGCCGGATACCTTTTCATCCGATTGATGTTTCCATTCAAACTTTTAGGGGCGAAGCTTCTTAAAGCGGCACCCGTTCGTTCATCGTAGTACACCTATTTGTAGTCGTAGTTTGTAACCAGTACACTCACCCGTTTGATAGCCCTGCCACTGCTATAAAGAGCCATCTTCTCTACCAGCCGGATACCTTTTCAACCGATCGATGTTTTCATTCAACCTTTTAGGGGCGAAGCTTCCTAAAGCGGCACCCGTTCGTTCATCGCAGTAGTCCCAGTCGTAGTCGTAGTGTGTAACCAGTATACTTACCAGTTTGTGAGCCCTGCCAGCGCTGTAAAGAGCCATCTTCTCTACCAGCTGGTTACCTTTTCAACCGTTCGAGGTTTTCCCTCAGCCTTTTAGGGGTGAAGGTCCATAAAGCGGCAACCGTTTGTTCATCGTAGTAGTTCAAGTCGTAGTCATAGTGTGTAACCAGTGCTTTTACCCGTTTGTGAGCCCCACCAATGCCGTAAGGAGCCATCTTCTCTACAAACCGGATACCTTTTCAACCGATCGAAGTTTCCACTCGACCTTTTATGGGCGAGGCTCCTTAAAGCGGCACCCGTTCGTCCCTCGTAGTAGTCCTAGTCGTAGTCGTAGTGTGTAACCAGCATACTTACCCATTTGTGAGCCCTGCCAGCGCCATAAAGAGTCATCTTCTCTACCAGCCGTATACCTTTTCAACCGATCGATGTTTCCACTCAACCTTTTAGGTGGGAATCTCCCTAAAGCGGCAACCGTTCGTTCATCGTAGTAGTCCTAGTCGTAATCGTAGTGTGTAACCAGTACACTCACCCGTTTCTGAGCCCTGCCAGTGGCATAAAGAGCCATCTTCTCTACAAACCGGATACCTTTCGAACCGATCGAGGTTTCCACTCGACCTTTTAGGGGCGAAGCTCCTTAAAGCGGCACCCGTTCGTTCATTGCAGTAGTCCCAGTCGTAGTCGTAGTGTGTAACCAGTATACTTACCCGTTTGTGAGCCCTGCCAGCGCTGTAAAGAGCCATCTTCTCTACCAGCCGGAAACCTTTTCAACCGATCGAGGTTTTCCCTCAGCCTTTTTGGGGTGAAGGTCCCTAAAGCGGCAACCGTTCGTTCATCGTAGTAGTCCTAGTCGTAGTCGTAGTGTGTAACCAGTACACTTACTCGTTTGTGAGCCCTGCCAGCGCTGTAAAGAGTCATCTTCTCCACCAGCTGGATTTGTTTTCAACCGATCGATGCTTCTACTCAACATTTTAGGGGCGAGTCTCCTTCAAGCGGCACCCGTTCATTCTTCGTAGAATTCCTAGTCGTAGTCGAAGTGTGCAACTAGTATACTTACCCGTTTGTGAGCCCTGCCAGCGCCGTGAAGAGCCATCTTCTCTACCAGCCGGATACCTTTTCAGCCGATCAATGTTTTTACTCAACCTTTTAGGGGTGAAGCTCCTTAAAGCGGCACCCGTTCTTTCCTTGTAGTAGGCCTAGTCGTGGTCGTAGTGTGTAACCAGTATACTTTTCATTTTTGAGCCCTCCCAGTGCCGTAAAGAGCCATCTTCTCTAGCAGCCGGATACCTTTGCAACCGATCGAGGATTCCCCTCAGCCTTTTAGGGGCGAAGCTCCTTAAAGCGGCAACCGTTCATCCCTCGTAGTAGTCCTAGTCATAGTCGTAGTGTGTAACCAGTGTTTTCACCCGTTTGTGAGCCCTGCCAGTGCAGTAGAGAGCCATCTTCTCTACAAACCTGATACTTTTTCAACCAATCGAGGTTCCCCTCAGCCTTTTAGGGGCGAAGCTTCTTAAAGCGGCAACCGTTCGTCCCTTGTAGTAGTCTTAGTCGTAGTCGTAGTGTGTAACCATTATACTTACCCGTTTGTGAGCCCTGCCAGCACCGTAAAGGTTCATCTTCTCTACCAGCCGGATACCTTTTCAGCCGATCGAGGTTTCCACACAACCTTTTAGGGGCGAAGCTCCTTAAAGCGGCACCCGTTCGTTCATCGTAGTGGTTCTAGTCGTAGTCGTAGTGTGTAACCAGTGTACTTACCCATTTTTGAGCCCTGCCAGTGCCGTAAACAGCCATCTTCCCTACAAACCGGATACCTTTTCAACCGATTGAGGTTTTCACTCGACCTTTCAAGGGCGAAGCTACTTATAGCGGCACCCATTCGTCCCTCGTAGTAGTCCTCGTCATAGTCGTAGTTTGAACCAGTATACTTTTTGTTTTTGAGCACTCCCAGCGCCGTAAAGAGCCATCTTCTCTACCAGCCGGATACCTTTTCAACCGATCGATGTTTCCACTCAAATTTTTAGGAGCGAAGCTTCTTAATGTGGCACCCGTTTTTTCCTCGTAGTAGACTTGTCGTAGTCGTAGTGTGAAACTAGTATATTACCCGTTTGTGAGCCCTGCCAGCGCTGTAAAGAGCCATTTTCTCTACCAGCCGTATACCTTTTCAACCGATCGAGGTTTCCCCTCAGCCTTTTAGGGGCGAAGCTCCTTAAAGCGGCAACCGTTCGTCCCTCGTATTAGTCCTAGTCATAGTCGTAGTGTGTAACCAACATACTTACCCGTTTTTGAGCCCTGACAGCGCCATAAAGAGTCATCTTCTCTACCAGCCGGATACCTTTTCAACCGATCGATGTTTTCACTCAACCTTTTAGAAGCGAAGCTCCTTAAAGTGGCACCCGTTCGTTCATCGCAGTAGTCCCAGTCGTAGTCGTAGTGTGTAACCAGTATACTTACCCGTTTGTGAGCCCTGCCAGCGCTGTAAAGAGCCATCTTCTCTACCAGCCGGTTACCTTTTCAACCGATCGAGGTTTTCCCTCAGCCTTTTAGGGGTGAAGGTCCATAAAGCGGCAACCGTTCGTTCATCGTAGGAGTTCAAGTCGTAGTCGTAGTGTGTAACCAGTGCTTTTACCCGTTTATGAGCCCCACCAGTGCCGTAAGGAGCCATATTCTCTACAAACCGGATACCTTTTCAACCGATCAAAGTTTCCACTCGACCTTTCAGGGGCGAAGCTCCTTAAAGCGGCGCCCGTTCGTCCCTCGTAGTAGTATTTGTCGTAGTCATAGTGTGTAACCAGCATACTTACCCGTCTGTGAGCCCTGCCAGCGCCGTAAAGGGTCATCTTCTCTACCAGCCGGATACCTTTTCAACCGATCGATTTTCCACTCAGCCTTTTAGGTGCGAATCTCCTTAAAGCGGCACCCGTTCGTCCCTCGTAGTAGTCCTAGACGTAGTCGTAGTGTGTAACCAGTGTACTTACCCGTTTTTGAGCCCTGCCAGTGCCTTAAAGAGTCATCTTCTCTACCAGCTGGATTCGTTTTCAACCGATCGATGCTTCTACTCAACATTTTAGGGGCGAATCTCCTTCAAGCGGCATCCGTTCATCCCTCGTAGAATTCCTAGTCGTAGTCGAAGTGTGCAACCAGTATACTTACCCGTTTGTGAGCCCTGGCAGCGCCGTGAAGAGCCATCTTCTCTACCAGCCGGATACCTTTTCAACCGATCGAGGTTTACCCTCAGCCTTTTAGGGGTGAAGGTCCCTAAAGCGGCAACGGTTCGTTCATCGTAGTAGTCCTAGTCGTAGTCGTAGTGTGTAACCAGTACACTTACCCGTTTCTGAGCCCTGCCAGTGCCATAAAGAACCATCTTCTCTACAAACCGGATACCTTTTGAGCCGATCGAGGTTTCCACTCGACCTTTTAGGGGCGAGGCTCCTTAAAGCGGCACCCGTTCGTCCCTCGTAGTTGTCCTAGTCGTAGTCGTAGTGTGTAACCAGCATACTTCCCTGTTTGTGAGCCCTGCCAGCGCCGTAAAGAGTCATCTTCTCTACCAGCTGGATTCGTTTTCAACCGATCGGTGCTTGTACTCAACATTTTAGGGGCGAATCTCCTTCAAGCGGCACCCGTTCATTCCTCGTAGAATTCCTAGTCTTAGTCGAAGTGTGCAACTAGTATACTTACCCGTTTGTGAGCCCTGCCAGCGCCGTAAAGGGTCATCTTCTCTACCAGCCGGATACCTTTTCAACCGATCGATTTTCCACTCAGCCTTTTAGGTGCGAATCTCCCTAAAGCGGCAACCGTTCGATCATCGTAGTAGTCCTAGTCGTAATCGTAGTGTGTAACCAGTGTACTTACCTGTTTTTGAGGCCTGCCAGTGCCTTAAAGAGTCATCTTCTCTACAAACCGGATACCTTTCGAACCGATCGAGGTTTCCACTCGACCTTTTAGGGGCGAAGCTCCTTAAAGCGGCACCCGTTCGTTCATTGCAGTAGTCCCAGTCGTAGTCGTAGTGTGTAACCAGTGTACTTACCCGTTTGTGAGCCCTGCCAGCGCTGTAAAGAGCCATCTTCTCTACCAGCCGGAAACATTTTCAACCGATCGAGGTTTTCCCTCAGCCTTTTTGGGGTGAAGGTCCCTAAAGCGGCGCCCAATCGTCCCTCGTAGTAGTATTAGTCGTAGTCGTAGTGTGTAACCAGCATACTTACCCGTCTGTGAGCCCTGCCAGCGCCGTAAAGGGTCATCTTCTCTACCAGCCGGATACCTTTTCAACCGATCGATTTTCCACTCAGCCTTTTAGGTGCGAATCTCCTTAAAGCGGCACCCGTTCGTCCCTCGTAGTAGTCCTAGACGTAGTCGTAGTGTGTAACCAGTGTACTTACCCGTTTTTGAGCCCTGCCAGTGCCTTAAAGAGTCATCTTCTCAACCAGCTGGATTCGTTTTCAACCGATCGATGCTTCTACTCAACATTTTAGGGGCGAATCTCTTTCAAGCGGCATCCGTTCATTCGTCGTAGAATTCCTAGTCGTAGTCGAAGTGTGCAACTAGTATACTTACCCGTTTGTGAGCCCTGCCAGCGCCGTGAAGAGCCATCTTATCTGCCAGCCGGATACCTTTTCAACCGATCGAGATTTACCCTCAGCCTTTTAGGGGTGAAGGTCCCTAACGCGGCAACGGTTCGTTCATCGTAGTAGTCCTAGTCGTAGTCGTAGTGTGTAACCAGTACACTTACCCGTTTCTGAGCCCTGCCAGTGCCATAAAGAACCATCTTCTCTACAAACCGGATACCTTTTGAGCCGATCGAGGTTTCCACTCGACCTTTTAGGGGCGAGGCTCCTTAAAGCGGCACCCGTTCGTCCCTCGTAGTAGCCCTAGTCGTAGTCGTAGTGTGTAACCAGCATACTTCCCTGTTTGTGAGCCCTGCCAGCGCCGTAAACAGTCATCTTCTCTACCAGCTGGATTCGTTTTCAACCGATCGATGCTTGTACTCAACATTTTAAGGGCGAATCTCCTTCAAGCGGCACCCGTTCATTCCACGTAGAATTCCTAGTCGTAGTCGAAGTGTGCAACTAGTATACTTACCCGTTTGTGAGCCCTGCCAGCGCCGTGAACAGCCATCTTCCCTTCAAACCGGATTCCTTTTCAACCGGTTGAGGTTTCCACTCGACCTTTTAGGGGCGAAGCTCCCTAAAGCGGCGCCCGTTCGTCCCTTGTAGTAGTCTTAGTCGTAGTCGTAGTGTGTAACCAGTATACTTACCCGTTTGTGAGCCCTGCCGGCGCCGTAAAGGTTCATCTTCTCTACCAGCCGGATACCTTTTCAGCCGATCGATGTTTTTACTCAACCTTTTAGGGGTGAAGCTCCTTAAAGCGGCACCCGTTCGTTCCTTGTAGTAGGCCTAGTTGTAGTCGTAGTGTGTAACCAGTATATTTTTCATTTTTGAGCCCTCCCAGCGCCGCAAAGCGCCATCTTCTCTACCAGCCGGATACCTTTTCTGTCGATTGATGTTTCCATTCAAACTTTTAGGGGGGAAGCTTCTTAAAGCGGCACCCGTTCGTTCATCGTAGTAGACCTATTTGTAGTCGTAGTTTGTAACCAGTACACTCACCCGTTTGATAGCCCTGCCATTGCAACAAAGAGCCATTTTCTCTACCAGCCGGATACCTTTTCATCCGATCGATGTTTCCATTCAAACTTTTAGGGGCGAAGCTTCTTAAAGCGGCACCCGTTCGTTCATCGTAGTAGACCTATTTGTAGTCGTAGTTTGTAACCAGTACACTCACCCGTTTGATATCCCTGCCACTGCCATAAAGAGCCATCTTCTCTACCAGCCGGATACCTTTTCAACCGATCGATGTTTTCATTCAACCTTTTAGGGGCGAAGCTTCTTAAAGCGGCACCCGTTCGTTCATCGCAGTAGTCCCAGTCGTAGTCGTAGTGTGTAACGAGTATACTTACCCGTTTGTGAGCCCTGCCAGCGCTGTAAAGAGCCATCTTCTCTACCAGCTGGTTACCTTTTCAACCGCTCAAGGTTTTCCCTCAGCCTTTTAGGGGTGAAGGTCCATAAAGCGGCAACCGTTCGTTCATCGTAGTAGTTCAAGTCGTAGTCGTAGTGTGTAACCAGTGCTTTTACCCGTTTGTGAGCCCCACCAATGCCGTAAGGAGCCATCTTCTCTACAAACCGGATACCTTTTCAACCGATCGAAGTTTCCACTCGACCTTTTATGGGCGAGGCTCCTTAAAGCGGCACCCGTTCGTCCCTCGTAGTAGTCCTAGTCGTAGTCGTAGTGTGTAACCAGCATACTTACCCGTTTTTGAGCCCTGCCAGCACCGTAAAAAGTCATCTTCTCTACCAGCCGTATACCTTTTCAACCGATCGATGTTTCCATTCAACCTTTTAGGTGCGAATCTCCCTAAAGCGGCAACCGTTCGTTCATCGTAGTAGTCCTAGTCGTAATCGTAGTGTGTAACCAGTACACTTACCCGTTTCTGAGCCCTGCCAGTGGCATAAAGAGCCATCTTCTCTACAAACCGGATACCTTTCGAACCGATCGAGGTTTCCACTCGACCTTTTAGGGGCGAAGCTCCTTAAAGCGGCACCCGTTCGTTCATTGCAGTAGTCCCAGTCGTAGTCGTAGTGTGTAACCAGTATACTTACCCGTTTGTGAGCCCTGCCAGCGCTGTAAAGGGTCATCTTCTCTACCAGCCGGATACCTTTTCAACCGATCGATTTTCCACTCAGCCTTTTAGGTGCGAATCTCCTTAAAGCGGCACCCGTTCGTCCCTCGTAATAGTCCTAGACGTAGTCGTAGTGTGTAACCAGTGTACTTACCCGTTTTTGAGCCCTGCCAGTGCCTTAAAGAGTCATCTTCTCTACCAGCTGGATTCATTTTAAACCGACCGATGCTTCTACTCAACATTTAAGGGCGAATCTCCTTCAAGCGGCATCCGTTCATCCCTCGTAGAATTCCTAGTCGTAGTCGAAGTGTGCAACAAGTATACTTACCCGTTTGTGAGCCCTGCCAGCGCCATGAAGAGCCATCTTCTCTACCAGCCGGATACCTTTTCAACCGATCGAGGTTTACCCTCAGCCTTTTAGGGGTGAAGGTCCATAAAGCGGCTACTGTTTGTTCATCGTAGTAGTTCAAGTCGTAGTCATAGTGTGTAACCAGTGCTTTTACCCGTTTGAGAGCCCCACCAATGCCGTAAAGAGCCATCTTCTCTACAAACCGGATACCTTTTCAACCGATCGAAGTTTCCACTCGACCTTTTATGGGCGAGGCTCCTTAAAGCGGCCCCCGTTCGTCCCTCGTAGTAGTCCTAGTCGTAGTCGTAGTGTGTAACCAGCATACTTACCCGTTTGTGAGCCCTGCCAGCGCCGTAAAGAGTCATCTTCTCTACCAACCGATCGATGTTTCCACTCAACCTTTTAGGTGCGAATCTCCCTAAAGCGGCAACCGTTCGTTCATCGTAGTAGTCCTAGTCGTAATCGTAGTGTGTAACCAGTACACTTACCCGTTTCTGAGCCCTGCCAGTGGCATAAAGAGCCATCTTCTCTAAAAACCGGATACCTTTCGAACCGATCGAGGTTTCCACTCGACCTTTTAGGGGCTGAGCTCCTTAAAGCGGCACCCGTTCGTTCATTGCAGTAGTCCCAGTCGTAGTCGTAGTGTGTAACCAGTATACTTACCCGTTTGTGAGCCCTGCCAGTGCCTTAAAGAGTCATCTTCTCTACCAGCTGGATTCGTTTTCAACCGATCGATGCTTCTACTCAACATTTTAGGGGCGAATCTCCTTCAAGCGGCATTCGTTCATTCCTCGTAGAATTCCTAGTCGTAGTCGAAGTGTGCAACTAGTATACTTACCCGTTTGTGAGCCCTGCCAGCGCCGTGAAGAGCCATCTTCTCTACCAGCCGGATAACTTTTCAACTGATCGAGGTTTCTACTCATCATTTTAGTGGCGAAGCTCCTCAAAGCTGCACCCATTCGTTCATCGTAGTAGTCCAAGTCGTAGTCGTAGTGTGTAACCAGTATACTTTTCATTTTTGAGCCCTCCCAGTGCCGTAAAGAGCCATCTTCTCTATCAGCCGGATACCTTTTCAGCCGATCGATGTTTTTACTCAACCTTTTAGGAGTGAAGCTCCTTAAGGCGGCACCCGTTCGTTCCTTGTAGTAGGCCTAGACGTAGACGTAGTGTGTAACCAGTATTCTTTTCGTTTTTGAGCCCTCCCAGCGCCGTAAAGAGCCATCTTCTCTACTAGCCGGATACCTTTTCAACCGATCGAGGTTTCCCCTCAGCCTTTTAGGGGCGAAGCTCCTTAAAGCGGCAACCGTTCATCCGTCGTAGTAGTACTAGTCATAGTCGTAGTGTGTAACCAGTACACTTACTCATTTGTGAGCCCTGCCAGTGCCATGGAGAGCCATCTTCTCTATAAGCCGGATACCTTTTCAACCGATCGAGGTTTCCACACTACCTTTTAGGGGCGAAGCTCCTTAAAGCGGCACCCGTTCATTCATCGTAGTAGTTCTAGTTGTAGTCGTAGTGTGTAACCAGTGTACTTTTCGTTTTTGAGCCCTCCCAGCGCCGTGAAGAGCCATCTTCCCTTCAAACCGGATTCCTTTTCAACCGGTTGAGGTTTCCACTCGACCTTTTAGGGGCGAAGCTCCCTAAAGCGGCGCCCGTTCGTCCCTTGTAGTAGTCTTAGTCGTAGTCGTAGTGTGTAACCAGTATACTTACCCGTTTGTGAGCCCTGCCAGCGCCGTAAAGGTTCATCTTCTCTACCAGCCGGATACCTTTTCAGCCGATCGATGTTTTTACTCAACTTTTTAGGGGTGAAGCTCCTTAAAGCGGCACCCGTTCGTTCCTTGTAGTAGGCCTAGTTGTAGTTGTAGTGTGTAACCAGTATATTTTTCATTTTTGAGCCCTCCCAGCGCCGCAAAGCGCCATCTTCTCTACCAGCCGGATACCTTTTCTGTCGATTGATGTTTCCATTCAAACTTTTAGGGGGGAAGCTTCTTAAAGCGGCACCCGTTCGTTCATCGTAGTAGACCTATTTGTAGTCGTAGTTTGTAACCAGTACACTCACCCGTTTGATAGCCCTGCCAGTGCAACAAAGAGCCATTTTCTCTACCAGCCGGATACCTTTTCATCCGATCGATGTTTCCATTCAAACTTTTAGGGGCGAAGCTTTTTAAAGTGGCACCCGTTCGTTCATCGTAGTAGACCAATTTGTAGTCGTAGTTTGTAACCAGTACACTCACCCGTTTGATAGCCCTGCCACTGCCATAAAGAGCCATCTTCTCTACCAGCCGGATACCTTTTCAAGCGATCGATGTTTTCATTCAACCTTTTTGGGGCGAAGCTTCTTAAAGCGGCACCCGTTCGTTCATCGCAGTAGTCCCAGTCGTAGTCGTAGTGTGTAACCAGTATACTTACCCGTTTGTGAGCCCTGCCAGCGCTGTAAAGAGCCATCTTCTCTACCAGCTGGTTGCCTTTTCAACCGTTCGAGGTTTTCCCTCAGCCTTTTAGGGGTGAAGGTCCATAAAGCGGCAACTGTTTGTTCATCGTAGTAGTTCAAGTCGTAGTCATAGTGTATAACCAGTGCTTTTACCCGTTTGTGAGCCCCACCAATGCCGTAAAGAGCCATCTTCTCTACAAACCGGATACCTTTTCAACCGATCGAAGTTTCCACTCGACCTTTTATGGGCGAGGTTCCTTAAAGCGGCCCCCGTTCATCCCTCGTAGTAGTCCTAGTCGTAGTCGTAGTGTGTAACCAGCATACTTACCCGTTTGTGAGCCCTGCCAGCGCCGTAAAGAGTCATCTTCTCTACCAACCGATCGATGTTTCCACTCAACCTTTTAGGTGCGAATCTCCCTAAAGCGGCAACCGTTCGATCATCGTAGTAGTCCTAGTCGTAATCGTAGTGTGTAACCAGTACACTTACCCGTTTCTGAGCCCTGCCAGTGGCATAAAGAGCCATCTTCTCTACAAACCGGATACCTTTCGAACCGATCGAGGTTTCCACTCGACCTTTTAGGGGCGAAGCTCCTTAAAGCGGCACCCGTTCGTTCATTGCAGTAGTCCCAGTCGTAGTCGTAGTGTGTAACCAGTGTACTTACCCGTTTGTGAGCCCTGCCACCGCTGTAAAGAGCCATCTTCTCTACCAGCTGGTTGCCTTTTCAACCGATCGAGGTTTTCCCTCAGCCTTTTTGGGGTGAAGGTCCCTAAAGCGGCGCCCAATCGTCCCTCGTAGTAGTATTAGTCGTAGTCGTAGTGTGTAACCAGCATACTTACCCGTCTGTGAGCCCTGCCAGCGCCGTAAAGGGTCATCTTCTCTACTAGCCGGATACCTTTTCAACCGATCGATTTTCCACTCAGCCTTTTAGGTGCGAATCTCCTTAAAGCGGCACCCGTTCGTCCCTCGTAGTAGTCCTAGACGTAGCCGTAGTGTGTAACCAGTGTACTTACCCGTTTTTGAGCCCTGCCAGTGCCTTAAAGAGTCATCTTCTCTACCAGCTGGATTCGTTTTCAACCGATCGATGCTTCTACTCAACAGTTTAGGGGCGAATCTCCTTCAAGCGGCATCCGTTCATTCGTCGTAGAATTCCTAGTCGTAGTCGAAGTGTGCAACTAGTATACTTACCCGTTTGTGAGCCCTGCCAGCACCGTGAAGAGCCATCTTATCTACCAGCTGGATACCTTTTCAACCGATCGAGGTTTACCCTCAGCCTTTTAAGGGTGAAGGTCCCTAAAGCGGCAACGGTTCGTTCATCATAGTAGTCCTAGTCGTAGTCGTAGTGTGTAACCAGTACACTTACCCGTTTCTGAGCCCTGCCAGTGCAATAAAGAACCATCTTCTCTACAAACCGGATACCTTTTGAGCCGATCGAGGTTTACACTCGACCTTTTAGGGGCGAGGCTCCTTAAAGCGGCACCCGTTCGTCCCTCGTAGTAGTCCTAGTCGTAGTCGTAGTGTGTAACCAGCATACTTCCCTGTTTGTGAGCCCTGCCAGCGCCGTAAAGAGTCATCTTCTCTACCAGCTGGATTCGTTTTCAACCCATCGATGCTTGTACTCAACATTTTAAGGGCGAATCTCCTTCAAGCGGCACCCGTTCATTCCACGTAGAATTCCTAGTCGTAGTCGAAGTGTGCAACTAGTATACTTACCCGTTTGTGAGCCCTGCCAGCGCCGTGAAGAGCCATCTTCCCTTCAAACCGGATTCCTTTTCAACCGGTTGAGGTTTCCACTCGACCTTTTAGGGGCGAAGCTCCCTAAAGCGGCGCCCGTTCGTCCCTTGTAGTAGTCTTAGTCGTAGTCGTAGTGTGTAACCAGTATACTTACCCGTTTGTGAGCCCTGCCAGCGCCGTAAAGGTTCATCTTCTCTACCAGCCGGATACCTTTTCAGCCGATCGATGTTTTTACTCAACCTTTTAGGGGTGAAGCTCCTTAAAGCGGCACCCGTTCGTTCCTTGTAGTAGGCCTAGTTGTAGTCGTAGTGTGCAACCAGTATATTTTTCATTTTTGAGCCCTCCCAGCGCCGCAAAGCGCCATCTTCTCTACCAGCCGGATACCTTTTCTGTCGATTGATGTTTCCATTCAAACTTTTAGGGGGGAAGCTTCTTAAAGCGGCACCCGTTCGTTCATCGTAGTAGACCTATTTGTAGTCGTAGTTTGTAACCAGTACACTCACCCGTTTGATAGCCCTGCCAGTGCAACAAAGAGCCATTTTCTCTACCAGCCGGATACCTTTTCATCCGATCGATGTTTTCATTCAACCTTTTAGGGGCGAAGCTTCTTAAAGCGGCACCCGTTCGTTCATCGCAGTAGTCCCAGTCGTAGTCGTAGTGTGTAACCAGTATACTTACCCGTTTCTGAGCCCTGGCAGCGCTGTAAAGAGCCATCTTCTCTACCAGCTGGTTACCTTTTCAACCGTTCGAGGTTTTCCCTCAGCCTTTTAGGGGTGAAGGTCCATAAAGCGGCTACTGTTTGTTCATCGTAGTAGTTCAAGTCGTAGTCATAGTGTGTAACCAGTGCTTTTACCCGTTTGTGAGCCCCACCAATGCCGTAAAGAGCCATCTTCTCTACAAACCGGATACCTTTTCAACCGATCGAAGTTTCCACTCGACCTTTTATGGGCCAGGCTCCTTGAAGCGGCCCCCGTTCGTCCCTCGTAGTAGTCCTAGTCGTAGTCGTAGTGTGTAACCAGCATACTTACCCGTTTGTGAGCCCTGCCAGCGCCGTAAAGAGTCATCTTCTCTACCAACCGATCGATGTTTCCACTCAACCTTTTAGGTGCGAATCTCCCTAAAGCGGCAACCGTTCGTTCATCGTAGTAGTCCTAGTCGTAATCGTAGTGTGTAACCAGTACACTTACCCGTTTCTGAGCCCTGCCAGTGGCATAAAGAGCCATCTTCTCTACAAACCGGATACCTTTCGAACCGATCGAGGTTTCCACTCGACCTTTTAGGGGCGGAGCTCCTTAAAGCGGCACCCGTTCGTTCATTGCAGTAGTCCCAGTCGTAGTCGTAGTGTGTAACCAGTATACTTCCCTGTTTGTGAGCCCTGCCAGCGCCGTAAAGAGTCATCTTCTCTACCAGCTGGATTCGTTTTCAACCGATCGATGCTTGTACTCAACATTTTAAGGGCGAATCTCCTTCAAGCGGCACCCGTTCATTCCACGTAGAATTCCTAGTCGTAGTCGAAGTGTGCAACTAGTATACTTACCCGTTTGTGAGCCCTGCCAGCGCCGTGAAGAGCCATCTTGCCTTAAAATCGGATTCTTTTTCAACCGGTTGAGGTTTCCGCTCGACCTTTTAGGGGCGAAGCTCCCTAAAGCGGCGCCCGTTCGTCCCTTGTAGTAGTCTTAGTCGTAGTCGTAGTGTGTAACCAGTATACTTTTCATTTTTGAGCCCTCCCAGTGCCGTAAAGAGCCATCTTCTCTACCAGCCGGATACCTTTTCAGCCGATCGATGTTTTTACTCAACCTTTTAGGAGTGAAGCTCCTTAAGGCGGCACCCGTTCGTTCCTTGTAGTAGGCCTAGACGTAGACGTAGTGTGTAAGCAGTATTCTTTTCGTTTTTGAGCCCTCCCAGCGCCGTAAAGAGCCATCTTCTCTACTAGCCGGATACCTTTTCAACCGATCGAGGTTTCCCCTCAGCCTTTTAGGGGCGAAGCTCCTTAAAGCGGCAACCGTTCATCCGTCGTAGTAGTCCTAGTCATAGTCGTAGTGTGTAACCAGTACACTTACTCATTTGTGAGCCCTGCCAGTGCCATGGAGAGCCATCTTCTCTATAAGCCGGATACCTTTTCAACTGATCGAGGTTTCCACACTACCTTTTAGGGGCGAAGCTCCTTCAAGCGGCACCCGTTCATTCATCGTAGTAGTTCTAGTTGTAGTCGTAGTGTGTAACCAGTGTACTTTTCGTTTTTGAGCCCTCCCAGCACCGTAGAGAGCCATCTTCTCTACCATCTGGATACCTTTTCAACCGATCGAGGTTTCCACACGACCTTTTAGGGGCGAAGCTCCTTAAAGCGGCACCGGTTCGTTCCTAATAGTAGTCCTAGTCGTAGTTGTAGTGTGTAACCAGTATACTTACCCGTTTGTGAGCCCTGCCACTGCCGTGAAGAGCCATCTTCTCTACCAGCCGGATATCTTTTTAACCGATCGATGTTTTCACTCAATCTTTAGGGGCGAAGCTCCTTAAAGCGGCACCCATTCGTTCATTGTAGTAGTCCCAGTCGTAGTCGTAGTTTGTAACCAGTATACATACCCGTTTGTGAGCCCTGCCAGCGCCGTGAAGAGCCATCTTCCCTTCAAACCGGATTCTTTTTCAACCGGTTGAGGTTTCCACTCGACCTTTTAGGGGCGAAGCTCCCTAAAGCGGCGCCCGTTCGTCCCTTGTAGTAGTCTTAGTCGTAGTCGTAGTGTGTAACCAGTATACTTACCCGTTTGTGAGCCCTGCCAGCGCCGTAAAGGTTCATCTTCTCTACCAGCCGGATACCTTTTCAGCCGATCGATGTTTTTACTCAACTTTTTAGGGGTGAAGCTCCTTAAAGCGGCACCCGTTCGTTCCTTGTAGTAGGCCTAGTTGTAGTCGTAGTGTGTAACCAGTATATTTTTCATTTTTGAGCCCTCCCAGCGCCGCAAAGCGCCATCTTCTCTACCAGCCGGATACCTTTTCTGTCGATTGATGTTTCCATTCAAACTTTTAGGGGGAAGCTTCTTAAAGCGGCACCCGTTCGTTCATCGTAGTAGACCTATTTGTAGTCGTAGTTTGTAACCAGTACACTCACCCGTTTGATAGCCCTGCCAGTGCAACAAAGAGCCATTTTCTCTACCAGACGGATACCTTTTCATCCGATGGATGTTTCCATTCAAACTTTTAGGGGCGAAGCTTCTTAAAGCGGCACCCGTTTGTTCATCGTAGTAGACCTATTTGTAGTCGTAGTTTGTAACCAGTACACTCACCCGTTTGATAGCCCTGCCACTGCCATAAAGAGCCATCTTCTCCACCAGCCGGATACCTTTTCAACCGATCGATGTTTTCATTCAACCTTTTAGGGGCGAAGCTTCTTAAAGCGGCAACAGTTCGTTCATCGTAGAAGTCCTAGTCGTAGTCGTAGTGTGTAACCAGTACACTTACCCGTTTGTGAGCCCTGCCAGCGCTGTAAAGAGTCATCTTCTCTACCAGCTGGATTCGTTTTCAACCGATCGATGCTTCTACTCAACATTTTAGGGGCGAGTCTCCTTCAAGCGGCACCCGTTCATTCTTCGTAGAATTCCTAGTCGTAGTCGAAGTATTCAACTAGTATACTTACCCGTTTGTGAGCCCTGCCAGCGCCGTGAAGAGCCATCTTCTCTACCAGCCGGATAACTTTTCAACTGATCGAGGTTCCTACTCATCATTTTAGTGGCGAAGCTCCTTAAAGCGGATCCCGTTCGTTCATCGCAGTAGTCCCAGTCATTGTCGTAGTGTGTAACCAGTATACTTACCCGTTTGTGAGCCCTGCCAGCGCTGTAAAGAGCCATCTTCTCTCCCAGCCGGATACCTTTTCAACCGATCGAAGTTTCCACTCGACCTTTTAGGGGCGAAGCTCCTTAAAGCGGCGCCCGTTCGTCCCTTGTAGTAGTCTTAGTCGTAGTCGTAGTGTGTAACCATTATACTTACCCGTTTGTGAGCCCTGCCAGCGCCGTAAAGGTTCATCTTCTCTACCAGCTGGATACTTTTTCAGCCGATCGATGTTTTTACTCAACCTTTTAGGGGTGAAGCTTCTTAAAGCGGCACCCGTTCGTTCCTTGTAGTAGGCCTAGTCGTAGTCGTAGTGTGTAACCAGTATACTTTTCATTTTTGAGCCCTCCCAGCGCCGTAAAGAGCTATCTTCTCTACCAGCCGGATACCTTTTCAGCCGATCGATGTTTTTACTCAACCTTTTAGGAGTGAAGCTCCTTAAGGCGGCACCCGTTCGTTCCTTGTAGTAGGCCTAGACGTAGACGTAGTGTGTAACCAGTATTCTTTTCGTTTTTGAGCCCTCCCAGCGCCGTAAAGAGCCATCTTCTCTACTAGCCGGATACCTTTTCAACCGATCGAGGTTTCCCCTCAGCCTTTTAGGGGCGAAGCTCCTTAAAGT
This sequence comes from Rhipicephalus microplus, assembly GCF_043290135.1. Classification (NCBI taxonomy): domain Eukaryota; kingdom Metazoa; phylum Arthropoda; class Arachnida; order Ixodida; family Ixodidae; genus Rhipicephalus; species Rhipicephalus microplus. The sequence continues at coordinate 1,295,555 of NW_027464628.1, forward strand.
GGCAACCGTTCATCCGTCGTAGTAGTCCTAGTCATAGTCGTAGTGTGTAACCAGTACACTTACTCGTTTGTGTGCCCTGCCAGTGCCATGGAGAGCCATCTTCTCTATAAGCCGGATACCTTTTCAACCGATCGAGGTTTCCACACTACCTTTTGGGGCGAAGATCCTTAAAGCGGCACCCGTTCATTCATCGTAGTAGTTCTAGTCGTAGTCGTAGTGTGTAACCAGTGTACTTTTCGTTTTTGAGCCCTCCCAGCACCGTAGAGAGCCATCTTCTCTACCAGCCGGATACCTTTTCAACCGATCGAGGTTTCCACACGACCTTTTAGGGGCGAAGCTCCTTAAAGTGGCACCGGTTCGTTCCTATTAGTAGTCCTAGTCGTAGTTGTAGTGTGTAACCAGTATACTTACCCGTTTGTGAGCCCTGCCACTGCCGTAAAGAGCCATCATCTCTACCAGCCGGATATCTTTTCAACCGATCGATGTTTTCACTCAACCTTTAGGGGCGAAGCTCCTTAAAGCGGCACCCATTCGTTCATTGTAGTAGTCCCAGTCGTAGTCGTAGTGTGTAACCAGTATACTTACCCGTTTGTGAGCCCTGCCAGCGCTGTAAAGAACCATCTTCTCTACCAGCCGGATACCTTTTCAACCGATAGAGGTTTCACCTCAGCCTTTTAGGGGTGAAGGTCCCTAAAGCGGCAACTTTTCGTTCATCGTAGTAGTCCTAGTTGTAGTCGTAGTGTGTAACCAGTACACTTACCCGTTTCTGAGCCCTGCCAGTGCCATAAAAAGCCATGTTCTCTACAAACCGGATACCTTTTGAGCCGATCGAGGTTTCCACTCGACCTTTTAGGGGCGAGGCTCCATAAAGCGGCACCCGTTCGTCCCTCGTAGTAGTCCTAGTCGTAGTCGTAGTGTGTAACCAGCATACTTATCCGTTTGTGAGCCCTGCCAGCGCCGTAAAGAGTCATCTTCTTTACCAGCTGGATTCGTTTTCAACCGATCGATGCATCTACTCAACATTTTAGGGGCGAAGCTTTTTATAGCGGCACCGGTTCGTTCCTCGTAGTAGTCCTAGTCGTAGTCGTAGTGTGTAACCAGCATACTTACCCGTTTGTGAGCCCTGCCAGCGCCGTAAAGAGTCATCTTCTCTACCAGCTGGATTCGTTTTCAAGCGATCGATGCTTTTACTCAACATTTTAGGGGCGCAGCTCCTTCAAGCGGCACCCGTTCGTTCCTCGTAGAATTCCTAGTCGTAGTCGAAGTGTGCAACTAGTATACTTACTCGTTTGTGAGCCCTGCTAGCGCATTGAAGAGCCATCTTCTCTACCAGCTGGATAACTTTTCAGCCGATCGAGGTTTATACTCATGCTTTTAGGGGCGAAGCTCCCTAAAGCCGCACCCATTCATTCATCGTAGTAGCCCAAGTCGTAGTCGAAGTGTGTAACCAGTGTTTTTACCCGTTTGTGAGCCCTGCCAGTGCAGTAAATAGCCACCTTCTCTACAAACCTGATACCTTTTCAACCAATCGAGGCTTCCACTCGACCTCTTTTGGGCGAAGCTCCTTAAAGCGGCACCCCTTCGTCCCTCGTTGTAGTCCTAGTCGTAGTCGAATTGTGTAACCAGTATACTTTTTGTTTTTGAGCCCTCCCCGCGCCGTAAAGAGCCATCTTCTCTACCAGCCGGATACCTTTTTAACTGATCGATGTTTCTATTCAAACTTTTAGGGGCGAAGCTTCTTAAAGCGGCACCCGTTCGTTCATCGTAGTAGACCTATTTGTAGTCGTAGTTTGTAACCAGTACACTCACCATTTTGATAGCCCTGCCAGTGCCATAAAGAGCCATCTTCTCTACCAGCCAGATATCTTTTCAACCGATCGAGATTTCCACTCATCCATTTAGGGGCGAAGCTTCTTAAAGTGGCACCCATTGGTTCATCGTAGTAGCCCTTGTCGTAGTCGTAGTGTCTAACTGGTGTACTTACCCGTTTGTGAGCCCTGCCAGTGCCGTAAAAAGCCATCTTCCCTACCAGCTGGATACCTTTTCCACCGTTCGAGCTTTCCACTCATCCTTTTAGGGGCGAAGCTCCTTAAAGCGGCACCCGTTCTTTCCTTGTAGTAGGCCTAGTCGTAGTCGTAGTGTGTAACCAGTATACTTTTCGTTTTTGAGCCCTCCCAGTGCCGTAAAGAGAGATCTTCTCTAGCAGCCGGATAGCTTTTCAACTGATCGAGGTTTCCCCTCAGCCTTTTAGGGGCGAAGCTCCTTGAAGCGGCAACCGTTCATCCCTCGTAGTAGTCCTAGTCATAGTCGTAGTGTGTAACCAGTGTTTTCACCCGTTTGTGAGCCCTGCCAGTGCAGTAAAGAGCCATCTTCTCTACAAACCTGATACTTTTTCAACCAATCGAGGTTCCCCTCATCCTTTTAGGGGCGAAGCTCCTTAAAGCGGCAACCGTTCGTCCCTCGTAGTAGTCCTAGTCATAGTCGTAGTGTGTAACCAGTACACTTACCCGTTTGTGAGCCCTGCCAGTGCCATAGAGAGCCATCTTCTCTATAAGCCGGATACCTTTTCAACCGATCGAGGTTCTCACACAACCTTTTAGGGGCGAAGCTCCTTAAAGCGGCACCCGTTCGTTCATCGTAGTGGTTCTAGTTGTAGTCGTAGTGTGTAACCAGTGTACTTACCCGTTTTTGAGCCCTGCCAGTGCCGTAAACAGCCATCTTCCCTACAAACCGGATACCTTTTCAACCGATTGAGGTTTCCACTCGACCTTTTAGGGGCGAAGCTCCTTAAAGCGGCACCCGTTCGTCCCTCGTAGTAAACCTCGTCATAGTCGCAGTTTGTAACCAGTATACTTTTTGTTTTTGAGCACTCCCAGCGCCGTAAAGAGCCATCTTCTCTACCAGCCGGATATCTTTTCAACCGATCGAGATTTCCACTCATCCATTTAGGGGCGAAGCTTCTTAAAGCGGCACCCATTGGTTCATCGTAGAAGTCCTAGTCGTAGTCGTAGTGTCTAACTGGTGTACTTACCCGTTTGTGAGCCCTGCCAGTGCCGTAAACAGCCATCTTCTCTACCAGCTGGATACCTTTTCAACCGATCGAGGTTTCCACTCATCCTTATAGGGGCGAATCTCCTTAAAGCAGCACCCATTCGTTCATCGTAGTAGTTTAAGTCGTAGTCGTAGTGTGTAACCAGTGCTTTTACTCGTTTGTGAGCCCTACCAGTGCCGTAAGGAGCCATCTTCAATACAAACCGGGTACCTTTTCAAGCAATGGAGGTTTCGACTCGACCTCTTAGGGGCGAAGCTCCTTAAAGCGGATCCCGTTCGTTCATCGCAGTAGTCCCAGTCATTGTCGTAGTGTGTAACCAGTATACTTACCCGTTTGTGAGCCCTGCCAGCGCTGTAAAGGTTCATCTTCTCTACCAGCCGGATACCTTGTCAGCCGATCGATGTTTTTACTCAACCTTTTAGGGGTGAAGCTCCTTAAAGCGGCACCCGTTCGTTCCTTGTAGTAGGCCTAGACGTAGACGTAGTGTGTAACCAGTATTCTTTTCGTTTTTGAGCCCTCCCAGCGCCGTAAAGAGCCATCTTCTCTACTAGCCGGATACCTTTTCAACCGATCGAGGTTTCCCCTCAGCCTTTTAGGGGCGAAGCTCCTTAAAGTGGCAACCGTTCATCCGTGGTAGTAGTCCTACTCATAGTCGTAGTGTGTAACCAGTACACTTACTCGTTTGTGAGCCCTGCCAGTGCCATGGAGAGCCATCTTCTCTATAAGCCGGATACCTTTTCAACCGATCGAGGTTTCCACACAACCTTTAGGGGCGAAGCTCCTTAAAGCGGCACCCGTTCATTCATCGTAGTAGTTCTAGTCGTAGTCGTAGTGTGTAACCAGTATACTTTTTGTTTTTGAGCCCTCCCAGCGCCGTAAAGAGCCATCTTCTCTACCAGCTGGATACCTTTTCAACTGATCGATGTTTCCATTCAAACTTTTAGGGGCGAAGCTTCTTAAAGCGGCCCCCATTGGTTCATCGTAGTAGTCGTAGTTGTAGTCGTAGTGTCTAACTGGTGTACTTACCCGTTTGTGAGCCCTGCCAGTGCCGTAAACAGCCATCTTCTCTACCAGCCGAATAACTTTTCAACTGATCGAGGTTTCTACTCATCATTTTAGGGGCGAAGCTCCTCAAAGCTGCACCCATTCGTTCATCGTAGTAGTCCAAGTCGTAGTCGAAGTGTGTAACCTGTGTTTTTACCCATTTGTGAGCGCTGCCAGTGCAGTAAAGAGCCATCTTCAGTACAAACCGGGTACCTTTTCAACCAATGGAGGTTTCGACTCGACCTCTTAGGGGCGAAGCTCCTTAAAGCGGATCCCGTTCGTTCATCGCAGTAGTCCCAGTCATTGTCGTAGTGTGTAACCAGTATACTTACCCGTTTGTGTGCCCTGCCAGCGCTGTAAAGAGCCATCTTCTCTCCCAGCCGGATACATTTTCAACCGATCGAAGTTTCCACTCGACCTTTTAGGGGCGAAGCTCCTTAAAGCGGCGCCCGTTCGTCCCTTGTAGTAGTCTTAGTCGTAGTCGTAGTGTGTAACCATTATACTTACCCGTTTGTGAGCACTGCCAGCGCCGTAAAGGTTCATCTTCTCTACCAGCCGGATACCTTGTCAGCCGATCGATGTTTTTACTCAACCTTTTAGGGGTGAAGCTCCTTAAAGCGGCACCCGTTCGTTCCTTGTAGTAGGCCTAGTCGTAGTCGTAGTGTGTAACCAGTATACTTTTCATTTTTGAGCCCTCCCAGCACCGTAAAGAGCCATCTTCTCTACCAGCCGGATACCTTTTCAGCCGATCGATGTTTTTACTCAACCTTTTAGGGGTGAAGCTACTTAAGGCGGCACCCGTTCGTTCCTTGTAGTAGGCCTAGACGTAGACGTAGTGTGTAACCAGTATTCTTTTCGTTTTTGAGCCCTCCCAGCGCCGTAAAGAGCCATCTTCTCTACTAGCCGGATACCTTTTCAACCGATCGAGGTTTCCCCTCAGCCTTTTAGGGGCGAAGCTCCTTAAAGCGGCAACCGTTCATCCGTGGTAGTAGTCCTAGTCATAGTCGTAGTGAGTAACCAGTACACTTACTCGTTTGTGAGCCCTGCCAGTGCCATGGAGAGCCATCTTCTCTATAAGCCGGATACCTTTTCAACCGATCGAGGTTTCCACACACCCTTTTAGGGGCGAAGCTCCTTAAAGCGGCACCCGTTCATTCATCGTAGTAGTTCTAGTCGTAGTCGTAGTGTGTAACCAGTATACTTTTTGTTTTTGAGCCCTCCCAGCGCCGTAAAGAGCCATCTTCTCTACCAGCTGGATACCTTTTCAACTGATCGATGTTTCCATTCAAACTTTTAGGGGCGAAACTTCTTAAAGCGGCACCCGTTCGTTCATCGTAGTAGACCTATTTGTAGTCGTAGTTTCTAACCAGTACACTCACCCGTTTGATAGCCCTGCCAGTGCCGTAAAGAGCCATCTTCTCTACCAGGCGGATATCTTTTCAACCGATCGAGATTTCCACTCATCCATTTAGGGGCGAAGCTTCTTAAAGCGGCCCCCATTGGTTCATCGTAGTAGTCCTAGTCGTAGTCGTAGTGTCTAACTGGTGTACTTACCCGTTTGTGAGCCCTGCCAGTGCCGTTAACAGCCATCTTCTCTACCAGCTGGATACCTTTTCAACCGATCGAGGTTTCCACTCATCCTTTTAGGGGCGAATCTCCCTGAATCGGCACCCATTCGTTCATCGTAGTAGTTTAAGTCGTAGTCGTAGTGTGTAACCAGTGCTTTTACCCGTTTGTGAGCCCTACCAGTGCCGTAAGGAGCCATCTTCTCTACAAACCAGATATCTTTTCAACCGATCGAAGTTCAAACTCGACCTTTTAGGGGCGAAGGTCCTTAAAGCGGCGCCCGTTCGTCCCACGTAGAATTCCTAGTCGTAGTCGAAGTGTGCAACTAGTATACTTACCCGTTTGTGAGCCCTGCCAGCGCCGTGAAGGTTCATCTTCTCTACCAGCCGGATACCTTTTCAACCGATTGAGGTTTCCACTCGACCTTTTAGGGGCGAAGCTCCTTAAAGCGGCACCCGTTCGTCCCTCGTAGTAGTCCTCGTCATAGTCGTAGTTTGTAACCAGTATACTTTTTGTTTTTGAGCACTCCCAGCGCCGTAAAGAGCCATCTTCTCTACCAGCCGGATATCTTTTCAACCGATCGAGATTTCCACTCATCCAATCAGGGGCGAAGCTTCTTAAAGCAGCACCCATTGGTTCATCGTAGAAGTCCTAGTCGTAGTCGTAGTGTCTAACTGGTGTACTTACCCGTTTGTGAGCCCTGCCAGTGCCGTAAACAGCCATCTTCTCTACCAGCCGAATAACTTTTCAACTGATCGAGGTTTCTACTCATCATTTTAGGGGCGAAGCTCCTCAAAGCTGCACCCATTCGTTCATCGTAGTAGTCCAAGTCGTAGTCGAAGTGTGTAACCCGTGTTTTTACCCATTTGTGAGCGCTGCCAGTGCAGTAAAGAGCCATCTTCAGTACAAACCGGGTACCTTTTCAACCAATGGAGGTTTCGACTCGACCTCTTAGGGGCGAAGCTCCTTAAAGCGGATCCCGTTCGTTCATCGCAGTAGTCCCAGTCATTGTCGTAGTGTGTAACCAGTATACTTACCCGTTTGTGAGCCCTGCCAGCGCTGTAAAGAGCCATCTTCTCTCCCAGCCGGATACATTTTCAACCGATCGAAGTTTCCACTCGACCTTTTAGGGGCGAAGCTCCTTAAAGCGGCGCCCGTTCGTCCCTTGTAGTAGTCTTAGTCGTAGTTGTAGTGTGTAACCATTATACTTACCCGTTTGTGAGCCCTGCCAGCGCCGTAAAGGTTCATCTTCCCTACCAGCCGGATACCTTGTCAGCCGATCGATGTTTTTACTCAACCTTTTAGGGGTGAAGCTCCTTAAAGCGGCACCCGTTCGTTCCTTGTAGTAGGCCTAGTCGTAGTCGTAGTGTGTAACCAGTATACTTTTCATTTTTGAGCCCTCCCAGCACCGTAAAGAGCCATCTTCTCTACCAGCCGGATACCTTTTCAGCCGATCGATGTTTTTACTCAACCTTTTAGGGGTGAAGCTACTTAAGGCGGCACCAGTTCGTTCCTTGTAGTAGGCCTAGACGTAGACGTAGTGTGTAACCAGTATTCTTTTCGTTTTTGAGCCCTCCCAGCGCCGTAAAGAGCCATCTTCTCTACTAGCCGGATACCTTTTCAACCGATCGAGGTTTCCCCTCAGCCTTTTAGGGGCGAAGCTCCTTAAAGCGGCAACCGTTCATCCGTGGTAGTAGTCCTAGTCATAGTCGTAGTGTGTAACCAGTACACTTACTCGTTTGTGAGCCCTGCCAGTGCCATGGAGAGCCATCTTCTCTATAAGCCGGATACCTTTTACACCGATCGATGTTTCCACACAACCTTTTAGGGGCGAAGCTCCTTAAAGCGGCACCCGTTCATTCATCGTAGTAGTTCTAGTCGTAGTCGTAGTGTGTAACCAGTATACTTTTTGTTTTTGAGCCCTCCCAGCGCCGTAAAGAGCCATTTTCTCTACCAGCTGGATACCTTTTCAACTGATCGATGTTTCCATTCAAACTTTTAGGGGCGAAACTTCTTAAAGCGGCACCCGTTCGTTCATCGTAGTAGAACTATTTGTAGTCGTAGTTTCTAACCAGTACACTCACCGGTTTGATAGCCCTGCCAGTGCCATAAAGAGCCATCTTCTCTACCAGCCGGATATCTTTTCAACCGATCGAGATTTCCACTCATCCATTTAGGGGCGAAGCTTCTTAAAGCGGCCCCCATTGGTTCATCGTAGTAGTCCTAGTCGTAGTCGTAGTGTCTAACTGGTGTACTTACCCGTTTGTGAGCCCTGCCAGTGCCGTTAACAGCCATCTTCTCTACCAGCTGGATACCTTTTCAACCGATTGAGGTTTCCACTCATCCTTTTACGGGCGAATCTCCTTAAATCGGCACCCATTTGTTCATCGTAGAAGTTTAAGTCGTAGTCGTAGTGTGTAACCAGTGCTTTTACTCGTTTGTGAGCCCTACCAGTGCCGTAAGGAGCCATCTTCTCTACAAACCGGATACCTTTTGAACCGATCGAAGTTTCCACTCGACCTTTTATGGGCGAGGCTCCTTAAAGCGGCACCCGTTCGTCCCTTGTAGTAGTCTTAGTCGTAGTCGTAGTGTGTAACCATTATACTTACCCGTTTGTGAGCCCTGCCAGCGCCATAAAGGGTCATCTTCTCTACCAGCCGGATACCTTTTCAGCCGATCGATGTTTTTACTCAACCTTTTAGGGGTGAAGCTTCTTAACGCGGCACCCGTTTGTTCTTTGTAGTAGGCCTAGTCGTAGTCGTGGTGTGTAACCAGTATACTTTT